>NC_045986.1:29456577-29781577 GCF_010909765.2 Amblyraja radiata | reverse complement strand
AAAATCAAAGGTAGACAAAAGTGCTGGAGAAACTCAGCGGGTGCAGCAGCATCTATGGAGCGAAGGAAATAGGCAACGTTTGCCTATTTCCTTCGCTCCATGCAAAGTGTTGAACAATCTCCACTATAGGAAATAGGCAACGTTTCGGGCCGAAACCCAGAAGGGTTTCGGCCCGAAACGTTGCCTATTTCCTTCGCTGCATAGATGCTGCTGCACCCGGTGAGTTTCTCCAGCACTTTTGTCCACTTTCTGACTATTATTCCCTTTGCCCACTTTCCCCCAGTCACTGACACTTAACGGCTAATATCCTGAATTTTCCACCTGTTTCTGGATTGGTGCTGTTATATATAATCCAAATTTCTTTGGCGATAAATAAAGGGCTTAAACCCTGGATGAGCAAATTCCACCTGTTCCTCATCTGTGCTGGAGTTTCCAGCGCTGAATAGTGTCTCGATCTATCTCTGCATCTTTGTTTAAATGAATCTTCGACAAGCGGGGTGATTTATGTTTTCAGGAGGCGAGCTGCAAAAACCAGAGGTGTTCGTTACTGCTGGGGCACAAGTCCACCTGATGCTGATGTCTGAGTCTGTATAAACATAGACTTCATGCAGCCAGAGACACAGCTGTAATGTTTCACAGAAACGGATTACAAAACGCAGGAATGCAGGACTTCGTATGTGCATGACCAGCATGTTGCCTGGGTTTCAACAACTAAGTTACAGAGAAAGGTTGAACAAGATAGGTCTTTATTCTTTGGAGCGCAGAAGGTTAAGGGGGGGGACTTGATAGAGGTCTTTAAAATTATGAGAGGGATAGACAGAGTTGACGTGGATAAGCTTTTCCCATTGAGAGTCGGGAAGATTCAAACAAGAGGACATGATTTGAGAATTAAGGGACAAAAGTTTAGGGGGACACATAGAAACATAGAAGACAGGTGCAGGAGTAGGCCATTCGGCCCTTCTCTCCAGAGATGCTGCCTGTCCCGCTGAGTTACTCCAGCACTCTGTGTCTATTGTGTTTAAGAAGGAACTGCAGATGCTGGAAAATCGAAGGTCGACAAAAGTGCTGGAGAAACACAGCGGGTGCAGCAGCATCTATGGGGAGAAGGAAATAGGCAACGTTTCGGGACGAAACCCTTCCGGGTTTCGGCCCAAAACTTTGCCTATTTCCTATAGTGGAGATTGTTCAACTCTTTGCATGGAGTGAAGGAAATAGGCAAACGTTGCCTATTTCCTTCGCTCCATAGATGCTGCTGCACCCGCTGAGTTTCTCCAGCACTTTTTTCAACTTTGTGACTATGCACCGCCATTCAATATGATCATGGCTGATCATCCAACTCAGTATCCTGTACCTGCCTTCTCTCCACACCCCCTGATCCCTTTAGCCACAAGGGCCACATCTAACTCCCTCTTAAATATAGCCAATGAACTGGCCTCAACTGCCTTCTGTGGCAGAGATTCACCACTCTCTGTGTGAAAAATGATTTTCTCATCTCAGTCCTAAAGGATTTCCCCTTTATCCTTAAACTGTGACCCCTTGTCCTGGACTTCCCCAACATCGGGAACAATCTTCCTGCATCTAGCCTGTCCAACCCCTTAAGAATTTTGTAAGTTTCTATAAGATCCCCCCTCAATCTTCTAAATTCTAGCGAGTACAAACCGAGTCTATCCAGTCTTTCTTCATATGAAAGTCCTGACATCCCAGGAATCAGTCTGGTGAACCTTCTCTGTACTCCCTCTATGGCAACATGAGGGGGAACTTCTTTTCTCAGAGAGTGGTAGCTGTGTGGAATGAGCTTCCGGTGGAAGTGGTGGAGGCAGGTTTGATTTTATCATTTAAAAATAAATTGGATAGGTATATGGACGGGAAAGGAATGGAGGGTTATGGTCTGAGTGCAGGTAGATGGGACTAGGTGAGAGTAAGTGTTCGCCACGGGCTAGAAGGGCCGAGATGGCCTGTTTCCGTGCTGTAATTGTTATATGAGTTTCTACTGATCTTCCTTTGACTCCCGCCACGACACTGTCGCCCGAATAAAGTTGGTGGATCACATGAATCCACGCACAACATGACAGCTTTAAAGATACAGCGGGCAAACAGGCCCTTCGGCCCACCGAGTCCGTGCCGACCAGCGATCACCCCGTACACTAACACTATCCTACACACACAAGAGGGACAAGTTACACATACACCAAGCCGATTTACCGGCAATCCCGCACGTCCTTGGAGTGTGGGAGGAAACCGGAGCACCCGGAGAAAACCCGCAGGGAGAACGTGCAAACTCTGCACAGACAGCACCCGTAGTCAGGATGGAACCCGGGTCTCTGGCGCTGTGAAGCAGCAACTCTACCGCTGTGCCACCGTGTCGCCCTAAGATTAGCACAAATGTTTTAAAAATCAAATGTCACGTGTGTGTAATCAGCATATGTAATGGCAATGGAACAATTACATTGTGAGTTGCAGCAGCATAACATGCCTGTAAGCTCAGAGAACGAGGGATGGGACTGGTCATTTTCCCTAACTTCAGGTAGCCCCGGCATTCCCCCTCTCTCTCCATCCCTCCCCCCACCTAAGTCGCACCAGCTTCTCGTTTTCACCCAACAAACAGCCAACAATGGCCTGTTTAATTTATCATCATTCATTGTTCTTTATCTGTCTAAATCATCGTCTATATCTCTCCTTTCCCTTCTCCCCCTAGCCGGTCGGAAGAAGGGTCTCGACCCGAAACGTCACCCCACCCGTTCCTTATCTCCAGAGATGCTGCCTGTCCCGCTGAGTTACGCCAGCATTTTATAGTGTCTATCTTGGGTTGAAACCAGCGTCTGCAGTTCCTTCCTACACTGTTCATTGCCTGCCTTGCTTCACACAGGGGAGCTGAGCGAGAAACAAAAGGTGGAACTGGAACAAAGCCACGAGCTGGCTCGGAGCCAGGTACGGGAGGTGAGCACTCTGCGGCAACAGCTGGCCAGGATGTCCCAGCTCGTAGACAAGAAAAACGAAGAGTTACAAAGTCAGAACGCTGAGCTCAGGTAAGCGACTGAAGAAGGTGGCTCGGCCCGAAACATCACCCATTCCATCTCTCCAGAGATGCTGCCTGTCCCGCTGAGCTTTCGCCAGCATTTTGTGTCTGTCTACGCGACTTTACACTTTAGAGGTACAGCTTGCAAACAGGCCCTTCGGCCCATCGAGTCCGTGCCGACCAGCGACCCCCGCACACTAGCACCATCCTACACACACTAGGGACAGTTTACATTTATACCGAGCCATTTAACCCACAAACCTGCACGTCTTTGGAGTGTGCGTGAAAACCAGGGCACCCGGAGAAAACCCACGCGGTCACAGAGAGAAAGTACAACCTCCTTCTAAACCCTTCCTGTCCATGTTCGAGTCCAAATGTCTTTTGAAGGAACTGCAGATGCTGGAAAAAATCGAAGGTAGAGAAAAATGCTGGAGAAACTCAGCGGGTGAGGCAGCATCTATGGAGCGAAGGAATGGGTGACGTTTCGGGTCGAGACCCTTCTTCAGACTGATGTGGGGGGGGGAGGAAGAGGCGGAGACAGTGGGCTGCGGGAGAACTGGGAAGGGGAGGGGAAGGAGGGAGAAATCAAGGACTACCCTAAAATTCTTAAGGGGTTGGACAGGCCAGATGCAGGAAGATTGTTCCCGATGTTGGGGAAGTCCAGGACAAGGGGTCACAGTTTAAGGATAAGGGGGAAATCTTTTAGGACCGAGATGAGAAAAAAAATTCACACAGAGAGTGGTGAATCTGTGGAATTCTCTGCCGCAGAAGGTAGTTGAGGCCAGTTCATTGGCTATATTTAAGAGGGAGTTAGTTGTGGCCCTTGTGGCTAAAGGGATCAGGGGGTATGGAGAGTAGGCAGGTACAGGATACTGAGTTGGATGATCAGCCATGATCATATTGAATGGTGTTGCAGGCTCGAAGGGCCGAATGGCCTACTCCTGCACCTATTTTCTATGTTTCTACCTGAAATTGGAGAAGTCAATGTTCATACCGCTGGGGTGTAAATATGTGGTGCTGCTCCTCCCAATTTGTGGCGGGACTCACTCTGGCCTTGGAGGAGGCCCTGGTTAACCTGGTTCCGTTTTCTTCCATCTGAACATCGCAATCTCACGCAGGGCGTGCACGGAGAAGCTGGAACATCAGAAGGCGGCCAAGAAGGAGAAGGACAAGCAGTGCAAGCAACTGCAGCAGGAGCTGAGTGAACGGGACAGCCAGCCGCACCAGGGACTCGTGCACACTGAGGTACAGTAAACCCAGTTGACAAACCTTTCATGTGGTGAGAAAGATCTGCACATGCTGGTAAAATCGAAGGAATTTGTGGAAGGACATTATTGCTATTGAGGGAGTGCAGCGTAGGTTTACAAGGTTAATTCCTGGGATGGCGGGACTGTCATATGCTGAGAGAATGGAGCGGCTGGGCTAGTGCACTCTGGAGTTTAGAAGGATGAGAGGGTATCTCATTGAAACATATAAGATTGTTAAGGGTTTGGACACGCTAGAGGCAGGAAACATGTTCCCGATGGTGGGGGAGCCCAGAAACAGGGGCCAGAGTTTAAGAATAAGGGGTAAGCCATTTAGAACGGAGATGAGGAAACACTTTTTCTCACAGAGAGTTGTGAGTCTGTGGAATTCTCTGTCTCAGAGGGCGGTGGAGGCAGGTTCTCTGGATGCTTTCAAGAGAGAGCTAGATAGGGCTCTTAAAAAATAGCGGGATCAGGGGATATGGGGAGAAGGCAGGAGAATTGGGTTGAGAGGGAGAGTTAGATCATCCATGATTGAATGGCGGAGTAGACTTGATGGGCCGAATGGTCTACCTCTACTCCTATCCCTTATGACCTTATTTTCCCCTCTTGCAGAAGCTGGGGCAGGAGCGCATAATTTAGGCTGTCGGTTCATTAAGATTCAGAGTCAGTGGCATCCTTTGGATGAGGTATTAAATAGAATCCACATTTGTGATCGTTATTTACATTGAACATGGGGCGGCACAGTGGCTTAGCGGTAGAGTTGCTGCCTCACAGCGCCAGAGACCCGGGTTCCATCCTGACTACGGGAGCTGCCTGTACGGAGTTTGCACGTTCTCCCCGTGACCTGCGTGGGTTTTTTCTCCGGGATCCCCGGTTTCCTCCCGCACTCCAAAGACCTGCAGGTTTGTAGGTTAATTGGCTTCAGTAAAATTGTACAATGCCCCTGGTGTGTGTAGGATAGTGTTAGTGTGCGGGGATCGCTGGTCGGTGCGGATTCGGTGGGCGAAGGGGCCTGTTTCCGCGCTGTATCTCTGAACTAAACTAAACTAAATAAGCTCTAGCATCTTGTTGAAATGGATGAGTTGTTTATTTATATTTATGTTCTTTGGGGGATCATTGCTGTGCCCAAGATGGCTGCCTGGTTGCTCAGGCAACAAGGCGAGTGTACTTGATAGTATTGGCTTTATATGAGGCAACATCGGACATCCTGGGGCGATGCGATAAATTGCTTTACTAATAGATTTTATTTTTCTTTCCTCTGTAGAAAATTAGATTAGATTAGACTTGAATCCAATTACTTTTCTCTCAGTTTCATTACCTTAGTTTAGTACGGAGACATGGCACAGAAACAGAGACATGGCCCACCTGGTCCGTGCCGACCAGCGATCACCTCGTATACTAGCACCATCCTACACACTAGGGACAATTTTTAATTTTAACCAAAGCCAATGGTCGTATAAAGCTGCACGTCTTTGGGGGAAACCGGAGCACCCGGAGAAAACCCACGCAGGTCACGGGGAGAACGTGCAAACTCCGTACAGACAGCACCCGTGGTCAGGATCGAACCCGGGTCTCTGGCGCTGTGAGGCACCTGCGCCACCGTGCTGCTGCTATATTCGCACTGATGCCTTGTTAATCGTTAAATCTTAAAGATTTGATAGGACGAAATTTAATAGAAAAGTTTAATAGAAAAGTGGAGGCAATTATTTGAGGAAACGGATTTTACTCCTGTACATAGGCCACAGACTCTGCACAGTATCTCGGTAGTCTTCCATTCTAAGACTGCGCATTGGCTTATTTAGTTATATCAAGTCAGATCAGCCATAAAAATTGACATTCTAACCAACTTAATTTACTTGTCAGCAATTAAATTTGGTAGTGAGTTGCTTCAGTCTGCAGAATCTCATAACATTATGTGTTGGCAGCAGAGAGGAAAGTTGATTTATTGTCCCCTCTGTGTAGGAGGGAACTGCAGATGCTGGTTTAAACCAAAGATAGACACAAAATGCTGGAGTGATGCCCCTGTCCCACTTAGGCGAGTATTTCTGGTCGCCGCTGGATTTTCAACATGTTCAAAACTTTTCGATGACAGTGTGCTTGACTCCAATGAGCGTAGCTTGACTTCTCCTGACGTAGGTGATGTCGTAGGTCGTCGCCAGGTTAACGTTTGGTTGTCGCTGTTGCTAACTTTGGTGAATCCCATTGGCGACTACCTACGTCAACCGGCGACTGAATTGTCTTCAGTTGGCTTCAGTTGTCGCCGACAGGGTCGTACATTGTCGTACTTTGTCGCGAGTGGACGTGGGTGTGGTCGTAGGTAGACATCCCAAGGGTCGCCAGTTGTCAGTAGCTTGCCGTAGCTTGACGTCGACTAGGTGGTAGGCTGTAGTAGACATTGTCGTTGGGGGGGGGGGGGGTCCAGTCGGCGACCTGCTACGACTCTGGCAGTCGCCGAAAAAGTCGCCTAATTGGGACAGGCCCATAACTCAGCGGGACAGGCAGCATTTCTGTATAGAAGGGAAATATGATGTTTCGGGTCCAGTCTGAAGAAGGGTCTTGACACGAAACATCGGCGGAGACCCTGGTTCGATCCTGACTACGGGCGCTGTCTGTACGGAGTTTGCACGTTCTCCCTGTGACCTGCGTGGGTTTCCTCTGGGTGCTCCGGTTTCCTCCCACACTCCAAAGACGTGCAGGCTTGTTGGTTAATTGGCAAAAACGGTAAATTGTCCCCACTGTGTGGGATAGTGCTAGTATGGAGATTGCTGGTCGGCATGGATTCGGCGGGCCGAAGGGCCAGGATCTCTAAACTAAAACGAAATACTGCTCCAGTGGTCTTTGTGGTCAGTTTTGGCACATCTTCTATCATGGTGGTAAAACGACTGTGAAACGCAGGGCATCAACAGAAGGAAGGAAGTCTATTTTCCACGGTTCAGTAGTAGACGTTCCCTCCAGAGTTCGTTCATACCTCTCTTCTAAACGACTCATAAAAGAATTATGGAACGAGGGGACACAGCTCATGTGGAAGTCGGGATTACATTTGTGTGACTTAACACAGCGGTTTATGACAGAGTAATTTTGAAATGGCCTTTGCACGACTAGTCTGTGACTTGCTAGCTTGACACAGCTTGTGTTAACGAGCCAGTAGCATTCACAATGAGGAGAAACATTTATGATCCATAAATGTAATACTGCCATCTTGGTTGACACATTACTGGGTCAGATAAGTGCCGGGTCCTCTGGTGTGTAGGAGTCATTTGTATTGTGTGCAACTTCGACCTGAATATGAAGCTCATCGGAGAGCAGAGATATCTCGTGAACAAAACGAGCTGTTTGTGATTTTTCTGCCCTCCTTGGTAGTTGGCTCCATTTATCTCTAAGTCAGCTTCTAATTCACACATGAACTACTGCTGAATCTACACGGTGCGTGGATTAATGTTTCAAGTCCCCATATATATATATAGTAAATCTTCTGCATAAATATTCAGCTTATGAAACTTTCATTACTGCTCAGTGAGCCTGCCCAGAGCATAACTCTGCCGTGGAGAGCTGCGCGGAAGCTGAATACGTCTCCAGTCTCTAGGAAGGGGAAAAGCCCTTGGAGCTCTTCCCAAATTGTTCAGTGGACATTTTTTACGGCAGAGATGGTTAGATTCTTGATTAGTGCGGGTGTCAGGGGTTATGGGGAGAAGGCAGGAGAATGGGGTTAGGAGGGAAGAGATAGATCAGCCATGATTGAATGTGGGAGTAGCCTTGATGGGCCGAATGGCCTAATTCTGCTCCTATGATCTTATGATAGTCCAGGAGACGCAACGGAAGGAGCTGCCGGAGGAGGTGGTTGAGGCAGGGACTCAGTGGGCCGAAGGGCCTGATCCCGTGCTGTATCTCTAAACTACGTGTGTGTGTGTGTGTGTGTGCGTGCATGTGTGAACGTTTGCATGTGTGTGTGTGCGTGCGTGTGCGTGTGTGTGCGTTCGTGCGTGTGCGTTCGTATGTGCGTGCATGAGCGTGTGTGCGTGCGTTCGTACGTGTGCGTTCGTATGTGCGTGCATGAGCGTGTGTGTGCGTTCGTGCGTATGCGTTCGTATGTGCGTGCGTGTGTGTGCGTGCGTGTGCGTTCGTGAGTGTGCGTTCGTGATGCCTCAACTCCCTCCTGCCTAAATGTTCCTAAAACGTCGTAATAGTCCCAGCCTCAACTCCCTCCTCCGGCAGCTCGTTCCATACACCCACCACCCTCTGTGTGAAAAAGTAACCCCTCAGATTCCTATTAGATCTTTCCCTCCCTCACCTTAAACCTGTGTCCTCTGGTCTGCGATTCCCTTACTCTGGGTGAGGGACTCTGTGCGTTCACCCGATCAACTCCTCATCATTTTGTACACCTCTATAAGGTCACCCCTCATCCTCGTGTTTATCAGTGGTAGGTGATTTTGTTCCATAGACCTCTATTGAACTGTGTAGCTCGGATAGAGCCTGCTCTATTCATCGTTTTTACATTGGATATGTAAGAGGAGCATTGGAACAGCGAACCAGCACTTCAGTTCAGTTCCAGCACTAGATAATAACCAGAGAGTGGCGATTGCAGAAACTAATGCCAGCGTATTTCTTCCTTCAGGCAGATCTGAATGGGCAAGTCAATTTATACAAAGGGGTAATCAAGCCCTCAGCACAAACAAGCAGGTCTTGGTTGGGTGGTTTCCGTCTGTTGCAGTAATGATAATGTCCGGGGCTGGTGTTACAGGAGAGTATGCCCTGCATTTTAACAGCTTCCAAATCAGGAACCATCTTATTTAGGAAGGAACTGCAGATGCTGGAAAATCGAAGGTAGACAAAAGTGCTGGAGAAACTCAGCGGGTGCGGCAGCATCTATGTGGAGCGAAGGAAATAGGCAACGTTTCGGGACGAAACCCTTCCGGGTTTCGGCCCGAAACGTTGCCTATTTCCTACAGTGGAGATTGTTCAACTCTTTGCATGGAGTGAAGGAAATAGGCAAACGTTGCCTATCTCCTTCGCTCCATAGATGCTGCTGCACCCGCTGAGTTTCTCCAGCACTTTTGTCTACCCAGGAACCATCTTAGAAGGCAGAACGTTCTGCTTGCAGTGACGGTCACATCCACGTATAGTGCAGTTTAGTTTAGAGATACAGCACAGAAACAGGCCCTTCGGCCCACTGAGTCCGCACCGACCGACGATCCCCATACATAAGGTCAGAAGGAGTAGAATTAGGCCATTCGGCCCATCAAGTCTACTCCACCATTCAATCATGCCTGATCTATCTCTCCCTCCTAACCCCATTCTCCTGCCTTCTCCCCATAACCTCTGACACCAACACTAGGGACAGTTTACAATTTTACCAAAGCCAATTAACCTGGGAGTGCAGGAGGAAGCCGGAGCACCCGGAGAAAACCCACGCAGGTCAAGGGGAGAACGTGCGAACTCCGTACAGACAGCACCCGTAGTCAGGATCGAACCCGCGTCTCTGGCGCTGTGAGGCAGCAGCTCTACCCGCTGCGCCACCGTGCGGCCCAACGCATTTTAGACTCCGGATTGTGAGAAATCCCACTTAAACCACAAAGGGGAGGAATGAGACAGGAAAACTATTCACGTTCTTGCCGTAGAGGGAGTACAGAGAAGGTTCACCAGACTGATTCCTGGGATGTCAGGACTTTCATATGAAGAAAGACTGGATAGACTCGGCTTGTACTCGCTAGAATTTAGAAGATTGAGGGGGGATCTTATAGAAACTTACAAAATTCTTAAGGGGTTGGACAGGCTAGATGCAGGAAGATTGTTCCCGATGTTGGGGAAGTCCAGAACAAGGGGTCACAGTTTAAGGATAAGGTGGAAATCTTTTAGGACCGAGATGAGAAAAACATTTTTCACACAGAGAGTGGTGAACCTGTGGAATTCTCTGCCACAGAAGGTAGTTGAGGCCAGTTCATTGGCTATATTTAAGAGGGAGTTAGATGAGGCCCTTGTGGCTAAAGGGATCAGGGGGTATGGAGAGAAGGCAGGTACAGGATACTGAGTTGGATGATCAGCCATGATCATATTGAATGGCGGTGCAGGCTCGAAGGGCCGAATGGCCTACTCCTGCACCTATTTTCTATGTTGCTATGTTGACATCAGGATTACTATTTTATTGGGAACATTTAGCAGATTCGGCAGCAGCTGGGGAAAGAGAAACAAAATGAGCTTCTCTGTCCAAAGACTCTCCATGTTTGCACACTCACTACCTGACTTGCTCATCGGTTGCAGAAATGCTGCTTTTTATTTCAGACTTCCAGAATCTAAAGTTGTTGGATTTTCATTTCATTTTTTCTGACTCTTCACATTTCTATTCATTTAATTTTTGAGAGTAATTAGTGACTGTTAAGCTGCAGCAAGTGAAAATGTAATCATTCCCAATCCTGGCACATGCGTGAATGAAGACATGAAAGGCAGCAACTCTACCGCTGTGCACCCCCTGCTCACTGACATGTCTCTCAGCAATGATGGATTCTCACCCACAGACTCTAATCTCTATGCTGGGCTCGTACGTTAAGACTGCTCCACATCATAACTCATCCTGACCAGCCCTGTCTCAGTTAACCTATCTAATTCTGCAGGAAAGAACTGCAGGTGCTGGTTTAAACCGAAGATAGACACAAAATGCTGGAGTAACTCAGCGGGACAGGCAGCGTCTCTGGAGAGAAGGAAAGGGTGACGTTTCGGGTCGAGACTGATCAGTCTCAACCCGAAACGTCTTAACAAACATTGTTAAGTGCTTGGACACGCTAGAGGCAGGAAACATGTTCCCGATGTTGGGGGAGTCCGGAACCAAGGGCCACAGTTTAAGAATAAGGGGTAAGCCATTTAGAATGGAGACGAGAAAACACTTTTTCTCACAGAGAGTTGTGAGTCTGTGGAATTCTCTGCCTCAGAGGGCGGTGGAGGCAGGTTCCCTGGATGCTTTCAAGAGAGAGCTAGATAGGGCTCTTAAAAATATTGGAGTCCGGGGATATGGGGAGAAGGCAGGAACGGGGTACTGATTGGAGATGATCAGCCATAATCACATTGAATGGTGGTGCTGGCTCGAAGGGCCGAATGGCCTACTCCTGCACCAATTTTCTATGTTTCTATGTTTCTGTTGGCAATAGACAATAGGTGCAGGAGTAGGCCATTCGGCCCTTCAAGCCAGCACCGCCATTCAATGTGATCATGGCTGAAATAGGCAACATTTTCGGCTCGAAACGTCGCCTATTTCATTCGCTCCATAGATGCTGCTGCACCCGCTGAGTTTCTCCAGCACTTTTGTCTACCTTCGATTTTCCAGCATCTGCAGTTCCTTCTTAAACACTGTGACTGTGTTTGTGGGTTGGGGAACAGATAGCTGATAAACTGCTGGGGCTCGGGAATGACAGAGACAGAGATCCATCTGTCAGTGCCCTGGAGCCTGCCTCTGTCCTCACTGACAAAGTGCACACATTCTCTCGATCCAATGCCTGGTGGAATCTTTAATTGTACAGCAAAGGAAATTGACTTCCTCGGACCAGAAAAGGGTCTTTTTCCTTCTGTGATGTGTTGGTTTCAGCTTCATTCCAGGTTTATGAGCCTGACATTTATGTCGCCTCTTGTCATCAATTGCTTTACGCCCGAGCCATTGAAGACAAAGCTAATATTCACTGTTTAATATTAGGGCAGTTTAATTGTAGCTAATGGTGGCTGGTAGGTTGGCTTAAGATTCATGCTACACTCCACACTGCTAGATTTATCATCATCCTTGCTTTTAGTAGCATTCCTCCCTCCTTTGGTAAACCATTTCGTTCTCTCTCTCTCTCTCTCTCTCTCTCTCTCTCTCTCTCTCCCTCCCTCTCTCCGTCTCTCTCTCCCTCTATCCCCCTCTCCCCTCTCTCTCTCCCTCTCTCCCTCTCTCTCTCTTTCCCTCTCTCATCCTCTCTCTCCCTTTCCCTCTCCCTCTCCCTCTCTCCCTCTCTCCCTCTCTCCCTCCCTCCCTCCCTCTCTCCTTCACTCTCACTCTCCTTCACTCTCACTCTCCTTCTCTCTCCCTCTCTCCCTCTCTCCCTCTTTCCCTTTCCCTCTTTCCTTCCCTCCCTCCCTCCCTCCCTCCCTCCCTCCCTCCCTCCCTCTCTCCCTCTCCCCCTCTCTCTCTCTCCCTCTCTCCCCCTCTCCCCCTCTTCCTCTCTCCCTCTCTCCCCATTGTGTGCAGGATTCAGCATATTCAGCTTGGGAAAGGGCAGGCGAGCTGCTGTTTGAGCAGATAATGTTAGCTGGTGCGATGGTGTCGTGCTGAGAATGCATTATTACCCGGGGCACTGCAGCAAGACCTGCGTAAGTGCATTAGCTGGATCATTGAGGAAAGGCGTACACTTCCATTAACCCTAAATGCTGCAGTGAGATTATTCGTCTCTGATCGTCAGAAATCACTGCGCCAGTCAGACGATCTCTCCGCAGTCTAGTTTAGTTTAGAGATACAGCGCAGAAACAGGCCCTTCGGCCCACAGAGCCCGCACTGACCAGCGATCCCCACACACTCGCACTATCCTACACACACCAGGGACAATTTACATTTATACCAAACCAATTAACCTACAAACCTGCACGTCTTTGGAGTGTGGGAGGAAACTGAAGATCTCGGAGAAAAGTCACGGGGAGAACGTGCAAACTCCGTACAGACAGCACCCGTAGTCAGGATCAAACCCGGGTCACTGGCGCTGTGAGGCAGCAACTCTACCGCTGTGCCACCGTGCTGTCTACATCGGCAAATTATATTTTGAAACTTTTTTTTCTTTCAATCCACTTTCTCACTTCCATTAGCAGAAACAAAGAACTGCAGGTGCTGGTTTATACCAAAGATAAACACAAAGTGCTGGAGTAACTCAGCGGGTCAGGCAGCATCTGTGGAGAACTTACATGGGTACTCCTGCACCTATTGTCTATTGACAGAAGGGGGAGGGGGAGTTGTACAGTTTGATAGCCACAGGGAAGAAGGATCTCCTGTGGCGTTCTGTGCTGCATCTTGGTGGAACCAGTCTGTTGCTGAAGGTACACAAAATTGCTGGGGAAACTCAGCGGGTGCAGCAGCATCTATGGAGCGAAGGAAATAGGCGATGTTTCGGGCCGAAACCCTTGAAGGTGCTCAGGTTGACCAGTGGGTGGTGGATTGTATGGACACCGTTGTCTATTGTCACAGGTTGACCACACTGGATCTTAGCCAGGAGGCCGCGATGCAGTGCCGTGCTTTGCACAGACATCACAAACCTCTCGGTACAACAGCAGGGGCAGGGAAGCCAGGTCCTTGTTTGACTTCCACCTCACGAGCAAGCGATGGCAGCTGAATCTTTGCGTGGGCGGGGAGTGGTGAACCGTGCAATTAATCTCCTCTGTTCTCGGTGACTCTTGTCTCCGTGTTCTTCCCGAAACTAGTTTGTGGAGGTGAGTCACAGTGGATCTATTGTCGCAGCTGGAGATAAGAAAGTTTTATATTGTCATTGGTGAGTCATCCTTGGCCAGCAGGGTGCAGCCAAGTGCATCAGGTACCTCTGTCTTAACATAATAAGAAAAGGAACTGCAGATGCTGGTCTATACTAAAGGTGGACACAAAGTGTCACAGCCTCGGTATTAAAGGGCGTTCGGTTAGGAAGGAGATGAGGTGGAATTTCTTGAGTCAGAGGGTGGTGAATCTGTGGGATTTGCCAGCTAAACTCATTGCCACAGAGGGCTGTGTAGGCCAAGTCAATGGATATTTTTAAAGCAGAGATAGACAAATTCTTGATTAGAACGGGTGTCAGGGGTTATGGGGAGAAGGCGGGGAAAATGGGGTTAGGAGGGAGGGATAGATCAGCCATTATGGAATGGCGGAGTAGACTCGATGGGCCGAATGGCCTAATTCTGCTCCTATAACTTGTGAACTTGAGAGTTCAGTGCCACAGAGGGCTGTGGAGGCCAAGTCAATGGATATTTTTAAGGCAGTGATAGATAGATTCTTGATTAGTACGGGTGTCGGGTTATGGGGAGAAGGCGGGAGAATGGCGTTATGAGAGAGAGACGGATGGCACCTGTAGTCAGGATCGAACCCGGGTCTCTGACGCTATGAGTCATCAACTCTACCGCTGCGCCACCGTGCCGCCCAGCATGAAGAGTCTTTGACTAGAGAGGTTCATTTTGTTTCTCTTTCCCCAGCTGCTGCCGAATCAATAGACAATAGGGGCAGGAATAGGCCATTCGGCCCTTCGAGGCAGCACCGCCATTCAATGTGATCATGGCCGAATCTGCTAAATGTTCCCAATAGAATTGTAATCCTGCTGTCAGTGTGATGCGTTTTCCAGTCTCGTCCCTCGTGGTTTAAGTGGGATTGCTCGCAATTCGGAGTCTAAAATGCTCTGGGCAGCAAAGAGGCGCAGCGGGTGATGCTGCTGCCTCTCAGCGCCAGAGACACGGGTTCGATCCTGACGTTCTTCCCGTAGCGTGTGTGGGTTTTCCCCGGGTGCTCCGGTTTCCTCCCACACTCCAAAGACGTGCAGGTTTGGAGGTTAATTGGCTTTGGTAAAATTATATATTGGCCCTAGTGTGTGTAGGATAGTGCTAGTGTGCGTGATGGCCGCTGGTCGGCACGGACTCGGTGGGCCGAAGGGCCCTGTTTCCGTGCTGTATCTCTAAAGTCCAAACTAAATTGTCGATCTCTCTGTTGAAATGTCTAGGTGCAGGAGAAGCTGAACTCTGACCTTGCCCTGGTGGCAGCGGAGTGCAAAGGTCACCGGCACGAGGAGGTCATTCAGCGCCAGCGGGAAGCGTTGTCTGAGTTACGATCCCGGATAAAGTGTCTGGAACAAGCTCACCCTCCCAGTAAGAACTCGTCAGCTTTCACTCACTTCACACAACAGACTCAAGCCCCTGTCCCACGGTACGAGTTCATTCCAAGAGCTCTCCCGAGTTTAAGAAAAATCAAACTCGTGGTAAGCACGGAGAATGAACGTAGCGGGTACGTCGGAGCTCAGGGACGTCTCTTAGCGCTAACGGCAGGTACTCGGGAAAACTCGCTAACGGCAGGCAAGCTCGGGAAGACTCGTGAAGATTTTTCAACACGTTGAAAAATGTCCACGAGAGCCCCGAGTACCGACGAGTGGCCATTACCGTGAATCTCCGAGTTCGAATCAGGGCAAACTCAGGAGAGCTCTTGGAATGAACTCGTACCGTGGGACAGGGCTATCAGGCAGCGCACGGTGATGCAGCGGGTGGAGCTGCTGCCTCACAGCGCCAGAGAGCCGGGTTCCAGCCAGGAGCGCCGATCACTGAACGAGCTCGGCCCCCGCGCAGTCTGCTCCACCTCACCTTTCAAACACGTTCCTGATGCGCGGCTCTGCTTCATTTCTCCGAGCACCAGGATGATTTACCCAGACACATGGGCCTGTCAGTGCTGCCTGGTTAACGATAAACAGACCATCATTTAGCAAAGTCAGTGTGAACCAACGTTAACCTCAGCCTCTCACGACCGTTCAACAGTGAACCTGTTAACCAAGTACATGTATAGGACAAGTTTGCAGGGATACGGGCCAAACGCGGGCAGGTGGGACTAGTGTAGATGGGACATGTTAGGCTGGTGTGGGCAAGTTGGGCCGAAGGGCCTGTTTCCACACTGTGTCTCTCAGTGACTAGTGTAGATGGGACATGTTGGCCGGTATGGGCAAGTGGGCCGAAGGGCCTGTATCCACACTGTATGACATCAGTCAATGCCAGTTCCTTTCCCGGTCTGACTGCAACCTTCCTCCCCCTCCGTGAATCCGTCGCCATCTTCATCCCCTTGATGCCCCGTGACGTGAATGAGCATCTATTCCTCCCCCCGCCCTAAGTACATTGATGTTTCCACTCATGCAAGCGTACACTTGATGTACAGCACGGTGGCGCAGCGGTAGAGTTGCTGCCTCACAGCGCCAGAGACCCAGCGGGTTCCATCCTGACTCCGGGTGCTGTCTGTCTGGAGTTTGCACGTTCTCCCCGAAACCTATCCCACACTCCAAAGACGTGCAGGTTTGTAGGTTAATTAGCTTGGGATGGCTGGTCGGCACGGACTCAGTGGGCCGAAGAACCAGTTTCCGCGTTGAATCTCTAAACTAAACTTGGGCCTTGTGGATGATAATTTGGTGAAACTTCCAAGGACTTTTCTCTTTCCCAGCCAATGGCCACTAATAATAATAATAATATATACTTTATTGATCCCCTCAGGGAAATTCAGATGTCCAGAAGCCCCCAACCAACAAACCCACACATTCAAAACGAAAGCAGACGGACAATACATAAATACAATATGGACAATACATGAAAGCAATAAATACTTAATAAGACCCAATAATTAACTATTCAAAATGCAAAGCATCCCCATACAGCCTAGCGGTCAGTATTATAAAATCTAATGGTTGTGGGGTGAAGGATCTTCTGAACCGCCCCGTTCAACAGCGAAGGGTTAGATTTGGGATTTGATCGAAGGTGGGCGTGGACTCGGTGGGCCGAAGGGCTTGTTTCCATGCTGAAGACACAAAAAGCTGCAGTAACTCAGCGTGTCAGGCAGCATCTCTGAAAAGGAATGGGTGAAGTTTTGGGTCGAGACTCATCACCAGACTGATGTTCTAATCTGAATCTCGACCCGAAACGTCACCCATTCCTTCTCTCCAGAGATGCTGCCTGTCCCGCTGAGTTACTCCAGCATTTTGTGTCCACCTTCATTTTGTAAACCAGCGTCTGCAGTTCCTTCCCGGACACCTGTTTCCATTCCGCATCTCATTTTTGCTGATTTATTCCTCTTGTGGAATTGGCAGGAACCAGCCAGGAAGAGGCCTTGCAACAGTTGATGAGACTGAAGAAGGAGCTGACCGACTTGCCGAGCCATCGTATGCTTGGCAGCAGCGAGTCTGCGGGCAGCTTCCTGCAGAGTAACGCCGACTCTAAAACGGTAATGCTTGCCAATGCTCGCTGCA
The DNA here is from genome assembly GCF_010909765.2 of Amblyraja radiata. Lineage (NCBI taxonomy): Eukaryota > Metazoa > Chordata > Chondrichthyes > Rajiformes > Rajidae > Amblyraja > Amblyraja radiata. The sequence goes on along the minus strand of NC_045986.1, from coordinate 29,764,346 downwards.
GTGACCGATCGCTGCTGAGTCCTCTGCCCCGTCCATTCAAAGATCCCATCAGCTTCACAACTTCGGCACAGCCATTTACTTAAGTCAGAGATTTTTCTTGCAGGCGTGCTAAATTACAGCAGACTAAGATTGTTAAGGGTTTGGACACGCTGGAGGGAGGAAACATGTTCCCAATGTTGGGGGGAGTCCAGAACCAGGGGCCACGCACAGTTGAAGAATAAGGAGTAAGCCATTTAGAACGGAGACGAGGAAACACTTTTTCTCACAGAGAGTTGTGAGTCTGTGGAATTCTCTGCCTCAGTGGGCGGTGGAGGCCGGTTCTCTGGAGAGAATTCTTTCAAGAGAGAGCTAGATAGGGCTCTTAAAGATAGCGAGAGAGAGTCAGGGGATATGGGGAGAAGGCAGGAACGGGGTACTGATTGGGGATGATCAGCCATGATCACATTGAATGGCGGTGCTGGCTCGAAGGGCTGAACGGCCTACTCCTGCACCTATTGTCTATTGTCTAAAATGCAGGGATTGCTGTAATCACTGTACTCCAGCTACCTATACCGCTTCACAACTGGCAACTTCCCCCCCATGTTATATTTCATCTTGCAGTTTTAAATGTTGAGGATGGAGGATTTTGCAGACTCGCACCTTGGCGGCTGCTTGTGTGATCACCGCTTGCCCACCAGGGGGCATGATGTGCACGATGACGCCAAAACAAACTAATGGGGAATTAAGGCTTTGGCCTTGTTAAACAGTCCCATTAATAATACTATTTACAGTGGTGTATTTTACCCTGGATAGATGTAATAAATCATAGGCTAATAAAAGCACAGGACAAAATATAAAGTTTAGTTTTGTTTAGTTTAGAAATACAGCGCAGAAACAGCGAGCCCGCACCGACCAGCGATCCCCGCACACTAACACTATCCTACACACACTTGGGATAATTTAATATTTACACCAAGTCAATTAACCTACAAACCTGCACGTCTTTGGAGTGTGGGAAGAAACCGGAGCTCCCGGAGGAAACCCACGCAGGTCACGGGGAGAACGTGCAAACTCCGTACAGACAGCGCCCGTGGTCAGGATGGAACCCGGGCCTCCGGCGCTGTGAGGCAGCAACTCTACCGCTGCGCCACCGTGCCGTATGGTGTTGTCTTTACATTATAGGGGATTAAAAGGTAAAGGGAGAATTTAAAAAGCCAGTGGGCAGCACGGTGGCGCAGCGGTAGAGTTGCTGCCTCACAGCGCGGGGACCCGGGTTCCATCCTGACCACGGGCGCTGTCTGTACGGAGTTTGCACGTTCTCCCCGTGACCTGCGTGGGATTTCTCCGCGAGTCTTCGGTTTCCTCCCACACTCCAAAGACGCGCAGGTTTGTAGGTTAATTGGCTTTGGTGTAAATGTAAATTGTCCCCAGTGTGTGTAGGATGGTGCCAGACAAACAGTGATCGCCACAGGCAAGAATGACTGGTTAATCTGCCTTTCAGCTGAGACGGGAGAGTTGGCTGAGACACCCAGGTAGCTTTGAATAGGACTGTGAATGAAATCATCCTCTGGTTAACACCTCACCTTGTTGACGGTGGCAGCACAAGGGCGGCACGGTGGCGCAGCGGTAGAGTTGCTGCCTCACGGCCCCACAGACCCAGGTTCGATCCTGACCACGGGTGCTGTCTGTACAGAGTTTGTACGTTCTCACCGTGACCGTGTGGGTTTTCTCCGGGTGCTCTGGCTTCCACCCACACTCCAAAGACGTACAGGTTTGTGATTTAATTGGCTTTGGTATATATTATAAATTGTTCCTACTGTGTAGGATAGTGCTCATGTATGGGGTGGTCACTAGGTCCACCTGTATCTGTAAACCAAACTGTATACATGAGTGTTTTACAGAGGACTACATGCCAACTGCAACATGAACTAATCACTCATCCCAACTACTTAATACTGATGTTAAACGACTATGTGCTCCCCTGATGTCTTCTCTCTCCTCTCTCCACTGCAGGAACCAAGAGGTGACTCTTTTGTTATTTCTGATGCTTGCATTGAAAGGACATCGTTGTTTGAAATGTCTGAAGCCCTAGACCTCAGCGAGCAGACGGTACGCAGACGGACACTCGTGCTGTTGCTGTTTTTAAGTACATTATATTATATTCTATGGCCTGGGGATTGTATTGTAAGATGGGTTCTCAGCGACTCAACAGCCTGCAGTGAGGCCCTTCTCCATCTTTGAACTGCAGATAGAAACATAGGCGTTAGGTGCAGGAGTAGGCCATTCGGCCCTTCGAGCCAGCACCACCATCCAGAATTATATCAGAGATGGGCACAAAATGCTGGAGTAATGGACCTGTCCCACAGAAACCCCTGTCCCACGGTACGATTTCATTCCAAGAGCTCTCCCGAGTTTGCCCCGATTCGAACTCGGAGATTTACGGTAATGGCCACTCGTCAGTACTCGGGGCTCTCGTGGACATTTTTCAACGTGTTGAAAAATCCTCACGAGTCTTCCCGAGCTTACCTGCCGTTAGCGAGTCTTCCCGAGTACCTGCCGTTAGCGTTACGAGCCGCTAAGAGACGTCCCCGAGCTCCGACGTACCCGCTACGTTCATTCTCCGTGCTTACCACGAGTTTGATTTTTTTTAACCTCGGGCGAGCTCTTGGAATGAACACGTACCGTGGGACACGGCTATTACGCAATTTTTCCGGGGACACAGTTGTAGAAGGTGGCTGAAAGGTTTCAACATTTTGAAAATCCAGTGGCGACTAGAAAAAGGTACGACTCTTTGGGCGACTACTCACGACCATATAGGCGTCACCCCGCAATCCATGTTCTCCACAGATGCTGCCTGACCCGCTGAGTTACTCCAGCACTTTGTGTCTATCTTTACTCCACCACTGTTTGGCTGCTTTCACGAGCCCAGTAGTGCATGAATTATAGAGAAGTTCCTTGCCGTGCGTAAGCCTTTAGACTGATGGAGGCGTAAGCCAGCCTCACCAGGGGGTTACTGTGTTCCTATGATGTTGAGTGGGAAGATAGCAAAGCTCCTGGGCTCATTCTAAATTTATGTTGCATGAACTTTGAAGCACGGAGCTTGATGTACCCACCAATCACAACATTCCTACATCTCAGTCTTGAAAGGACCTCCGAACTATAGATCATAGAACAGCGGTAGAGTTGCTGCCTCACAGCGCCAGAGACCAGAGTTCGATCCTGACTACAGGTGCTGTCTGTACAGAGTTTGCACGTTCTCCCTGTGACTGCGTGGGTTTTCCCCCGGGATCGCTGGTTTCCTCCCACACTCCAAAGACGTGCAGGTTCGTAGGCTAATTGGCTTGGTAAAATTGTAAATTGTCCCTAGTGTGTGCGGGGATCGGGGGTCGGGGCAGATGCGTTGGGCCGAAGGGCCTGTTTCTGCGCTGTATGTCTAAACTAAACTAAATGCAGGAACAAGCTCTAAGGCCCACAATGTTGACAATATGTAGAGGGCCCACAATGATGAGCGTTTGTCAGCACTGGGCCTGTACTCGCTGGAGCTTAGAAGGATGAGGGGACACTCATTGAAACTTACCGAATAGTGAAAGGCCTGGATAGAGTGGATGTGGAGAGGATGTTTCCACTAGTGGGAGAGTCCAGGACCAGAGGGCACAGCCTCAGAATAAAAGGACGTACCTTTAGAAAGGAGAAGAGAAGAAATTATTTTAGTCGGAGGGTGGTGAATCTGTGGAATCCATTGCTACAGAAGGCCTTGGAGGCCAAGTCAACGGATATTTTTATGATGAAGGGTGATAGATTCTTGATTAGTGCAGGTGTCGGGGGTTATGGGGAGAAGGCAGGAGAACGGGGTTGAGTGGGAGAGATAGATCAACCATGATTGAATGGTGAAGTAGACTTGATGGGCCGAATGGCCTAATTCTACTCCTAGATCTTATGAACTAATGAACACAATATCTTTGCTGATGATGATGCCATGTTAAACTAATCTCCTCTGCCTGCACCTGATCCTTAGTCCTCCCTTCCCTACACATCCATGTTAAATACATCTTAAAGCCTCTTAAACACCACGATGGCGTAGGTTGTTCCAGTCTCTTTAGTGCTTTGGAGTAGGGCGTTGTAGATTTCCTCTATCCTCTGCATGCAAGGGCCTGCATAACTAAGCTTCTGAATCACCCGGCTCGCACTGTGTGGCCTCTTGTTCTGGATTCCTGCACCAGCGGAAATAGCTTCTCTATAAATTCCTGAACAGGTTTAATAGCTCGCAACATCACCTTCATGCATAAACTCAACTTTATGCAACCTCCAGTGGTAATTTAACCCATTCTACTCTGCAATCATTCAGTCATAGAGTGATACAGCGTGGAAACAGGCCCTTCGGCCCAACGTGCCCACGCCGGCCAACATGTCCCAGCTACACTACACCCATCTGCCTGCATTTGGCCCATATCCCTCCAAACCTGTCCTATCCATGTGCCTGTCTAAATGTTTCTTAAATGTTGCGATAGTCCCAGCCTCAACTACCTCCTCCGTCAGCTCGTTCCACACACCCACCACCCTTTGTGCGAAAAAGTTACCCCTCAGATTCCTATTAAATCTTTCCTCCCTCACCATAAACCTATGTCCTCTGGTTCTCGATTCGCCTACTCTGGGCAAGAGACTGTGCGTCTGCTCGATCTATTCCTCTCATGATTTTGTACACCTCTATAAGATCTCCCCTCATCCTCCTGTGCTCCAAGGAATAGAGACCCAGCCTACTCGACCTCTCCCTGTAGCTCAGGCCCTCGAGTCCAGACAACGTCCTCGTTATTCATATCCTACAGAATATCAACCCCTGTGAGATCAGTGTGCAGGAAGGAGCTGCAGATGCTGGTTTACACCGAAGATAGACACAACATGCTGGCGCAACTCAGCGGGACAGGCAGCGTCTCTGGAGAGAAGGAATTGGTGAGGTTTCAGGTCCTCAGACTTAGTCCAGCATTTTGTGTCTATCCTTGTGAGATGAATGGCAAGCTTCCCCAAAGCTTCTTGATTGCTTCTTAAACTTCAGCACTAGCTTCCCCTGTAGTTTAGTTTAGTCTAGAGAGAGAGCCTAGAAACAGGCCCTTCGTCCCACCGAGTCCGCGCCGACCAGCGATCCCCGCACATTAACACTATCCTGCACACACTAGGGACAATTTTACATTCCTCCAAGCCAAATGGACAAGTGTATTTGTCAATATAGGGGGGTTGCACGAAAGGTCACTGGGTCACAGGGCTCGACGCACGGAGCCGCTAAATCCATCTGGAGGACATCCGTCACTTCCGGTATATGTTATTAATGCTAAAAATGCGTACTTTCCTACCTGTTAAAAACCGCCAAAATGTTGAATTTTTGCGCTGAAGAAAATTGTGGGAGTCGGGGTAAGTGTGAGAGACACGGACCCAACTTTAGAATTCCAAACGTGAAGCGAAATGAAGGTATAGAGAAGCGAGAACTGAAGGGACTACAGCAGCTAAAGTGCTTGGTAAACATTGAAAATATTGGGAATTATCGCGTTTGCTCACTGCATTTCATCAAGTATGGCATTATTTGTGTTTTTTCTTGACTCCTTTGGTATCTAAAAAGTCTCAGAAGTGATAAATCTGGCTGTAAATTTTTCTTCAGATGCGTTTTCATTTTGTATGTAAAAACCCATGAGAACCATGGGCGATTTAAAAAAATTACAGCCAGATTTATCACTTCTGAAACTTTTTAGATGCCAAAGGAATCAAGAAAAAACACAAATAATGCCTTGAGGACAGTCTGCAATTTACTGTGGCAGTCTGAAGAAGGGTTTCGGCCCGAAACATCGCCTATTTCCTTCGCTCCATAGATGCTGCTGCACCCGCTGAGTTTCCCCAGTAATTTTGTGTACCTACAAATAATGCCTTAGTTGATGAAATGCAGTGAGCAAACGGCCAATGTTCGCCAAGCACTCTGGCTGTTGTTGTCCCTTCAGCTTTCGCTTCTATCTACCGTCATTTCTCCTCACCTTTGGAATTGTGAAGTAGGCTAAATGTCTCACACGCTTATCCCGATTTCCATAATTATTTACAGCGCAAAAATTGACAATTTCAGCGGGTTTTAACGGGCCCGCTACGCTGGAAACAATGGTAAGTGCCTACCTGCAGTTCATCGCGTGTAATCCATTTGGAGTAGCGTAGCAACAGTACGGGTCATGGGTCGTGACCCGACTGCCGTGAAACCTCCCTATAGGGTGATTTCACGAAAGGTCACTGGAGCGTAGATCCGCACCCATGTGACCGCAAAATTTAACTGGGGTACAAGCGTCACTTCCGGTACATGTTAGTGAATGGGAAAACACGCACTTTCACACCCGTTAAAAACATCGAAAACAGCCAGTTTTTGAGCTGCAATTTACTGTACCAGTCGGGGTGACCGTGAGGCACAGCTACCTAAATTTACAGTCCAAAAACAAGATAGAAACTAAGGTAAATTCAAGAGGGAGCTGAAGGTGCAAAAACGGCGGAAGTTGATAGCGGACATTTGCCGTGGAGATTTAAAGATCCAAAATATCGGGAATTATCGCGTTTGCTCGCTGCATTTCATCAAAAGTAAGGCATTATTGGCTTTGTTATCTTTATTCATTTGTTAGATGAAAAGTATTAAAAGTTAAAAATCCGTCAGTAAAATTGCAAAATCGCCCATTGTTCTCAGGTGGGTTTTAACATGCAAATGAAAACGCTTCTGAAGCTCCATTTACCATTTAAATAATCGTAAACTCTCAATGCGTTTGGAAATAAATTTTACTCAGATGCAAGCTAAGGAATGGGATAATTGTCAGCTGTTTGTTGGACAAAATCAGGAGATTTTATTATTTGCCAAAATATGTTTCTCAATGTTTCTTGTTTAAAGCCTGCACAATCGCCCAAACTACTTATTTATTTATGTCGCAATGTGAGTACAAACTTCCTTCCCCTAGCCCTGACTTGCAATCACAGTGGGCACTACATTGAGAAATATATTTTGGCAAATAATAAAATCTCCTGATTTTGTCCAACTAACAGCTGACAATTATCCCATTCCTTAGCTTGCATCTGAGTAAAATTTATTTCCAAACGCATTGAGAGTTTACGATTATTTAAATGGTAAATGGAGCTTCAGAAGCGTTTTCATTTTGCATGTTAAAACCCACCTGAGAACAATGGGCGATTTTGCAATTTTACTGACGGATTTTTAACTTTTAATACTTTTCATCTAACAAATGAATAAAGATAACAAAGCCAATAATGCCTTACTTTTGATGAAATGCAGTGAGCAAACGCGATAATTCCCGATATTTTCGATCTTTAAATCTCCACGACAAATGTCCGCTAACAACTTCTGCTGTTTTTGCACCTTCAGCTCCCTCTTGAATTTACCTTAGTTTCTATCTTGTTTTTGGACTGTAAATTTAGGTAGCTGTGCCTCACGGTCACCCCGACTGGCTCAGTAAATTGCAGCTCAAAAACTGGCCGTTTTCGATGTTTTTAACGGGTGTGAAAGTGCGTGTTTTCCCATTCACTAACATGTACCGGAAGTGACGCTTGTCCCCCAGTTAAAATTTTGCGGTCACGTGGGTGCGGATCTACGCTCCAGTGACCTTTCGTGAAACCTCCCTATACCAACCAATTGTGTTGTACAATTGCAATACGAGCCAATTAACTTACAAACCTGCACGTCGATGGAGTGTGGGAGGAAACCGAAGATCTCGGAGAAAACCCACGCAGGTCACGGGGAGAAAACGTGCAAACTCCGTACAGACAGCGCCCGTAGTCAGGATCGAACCCGGATCTCTGGCGCTGTGAGGCAGCAACTCTACCGCTGTGCCAATACTTTGTCCAGTATTTTGAGTCTATCCGTGTGAGATCAAGGCCAATCATCTCCAAACTTGCTGGTGTTAAAGAAGGAACTGCAGATGCTGGAAAATCGAAGGTAGACAAAAGTGCTGGAGAAACTCAACGGGTGCAGCAGCATCTATGGAGCGGAGGAAATAGGCAATGTTTGCCTATTTCCTTCGCTCCATGCAATCTCCACTATAGGAAATAGGCAACGTTTTGGGCCGAAACCCTTTGGGTTTCGTCCCGAAACGTTGCCTATTTCCTTCGCTCCACATAGATGCTGCTGCACCCACTGAGTTTCTCCAGCATTTCTGTCCAAACCTGCTGGATTGCTTCTTAAACCTCAGCACTGGCCTTGCGTGTGGTTGGGCCCTCAGGCTCCTCAGCCTCTCCCGTTCCTCCCTGCAGTACCTCGACTTGGTGAAGGCCCTCTCCAGCCTCCTCAACGTGCGCCAGATGTCGGGCTCGCTCTCGCTGAAGCACGTACCGCGGGACGAGAGGGAGAAGCTGGCGGAGGCTCGGCGGAGGGACGCGGAGCTGCTGGATGGGTGCATCGGTGGGCTGAAGGGACAACTGGCCAGGAAAGATCAACTTCTAGGAAGCTACGAGAAAGACCTGGAGCAGCTCAGGTGGGTGTAAAAGGGCTCTGGAGTTTTGCGTACAGTTTTTGGTCTCCTAATCTGAATAAAGACATTCTTGCCATAGAGGGAGTACAGAGAAGGTTCACCAGACTGATTCCAGGGATGGCAGGACTTTCATATGAAGAAAGACTGGATAGACTCGGCTTGTACTTGCTAGAATTTAGAAGATTGAGGGGGGGGATCTTATAGAAACTTACAACATTCTTAAGGGGTTGGACAGGTTAGATGCAGGAAGATTGTTCCCGATGTTGGGGAAGTCCAGAACAAGGGGTCACAGTTTAAAGATAAGGGGACCAAGATGAGAAAAAAAATTTCACACAGAGAGTGGTGAATCTGTGGAATTCTCTGCCACAGAAAGTAGTTGAGGCCAGTTCATTGGCTATATTTAGGAGGGAGTTAGATGTGGCCCTTGTGGCTAAAGGGATCAGGGGGTATGGAGAGAAAGCAGGTACAGGATACTGAGTTGGATGATCAGCCATGATCATATTGAATGGCGGTGCAGGCTCGAAGGGCCGAATGGCCTACTCCTGCACCTATTTTCGATGTTTCTACCTCACCTCCCTGGATGACTGTTCCTGCTTGGCAACTAGAACTGGGCCCCATATCTGAGGAAGGATGTGCTGGCTCTGGAGAGGGTCCAGAGGAGGTTTACGAGAATGATCCCAGGAATGAGTGGGTTAACCTCTGAGGCACTGGGCCTGGACTCGCTGGAGTTTAGAAGGATGAGGGGCGGGTCATTGAAACATACAGAATAGTGAAAGGCTTGGATAGAGTGGATGTGGAGAGGATGTTTCCACTAGTGGGAGAGTCTAGGACTAGAGTTCACAGCCTCAGAATAAAAGGACGTTCTTTTAGGAAGGAGATGAGGAGGAATTTCTTTATTCAGAGGGTGTTCTTCTTGTGTATGGCGTGCACAGCCTAAAGTTGTCCGGGCAACTTGTTCTATTTGATCTTATTTGATTGTGCACGCCGGGTTGATTGCATTCGTCGAAATAGGGCGGACCACGTGAAGGTTGCAATCTTCCCACCCCTCCGAGGGTGGTGAATCTGTGGAATTCTTTGCCACAGACGGCTGTGGAGGCCAAGTCAGTGGGTAGTTTTAAGGCAGAGATAGATAGATTCTTGATTAGTACGGGTGTCGGGGGTTATGGGGAGAAGGCAGGAGAATGGGGTTAGGAGGGAGAGATAGATCAGCCACGATTGAATGGCGGAGTAGACTTGATGGGCCGAATGGCCTAATTCAGCTCCTATCACTTATGACCTTAAGCTGGGGGCAGAGAAGGCACTAAGTCCCCCATATATTAAGCTCCATCCGCTGGTCAGAATTTGTTCTGAGTCCGAAGTTTGGATTGAGGGTGAGAATTGAAGGAATGCTGAATATTAATATGAAAACTGATCAAAGATGGTCCCAGTTGGCAGCAGTGTGTGAATTATTTTTGCTGCCATCAATCATAAGCAATGCTTGTAGCTTGATGCTTTGATGTAATCTCAAGGATGAGCGGATCAATTTGTGCTGTGATATCTCTGTATCATTGCCTTGCCGTGGAAACAACATGTCTTTGTGTCAGCTACTGTAACTGTGTCACTTAAACTACCTGCCTCGAGCCAAGAGTGGGCAAACTCCAGCCAGTGTCGTCGATTCTCAGGCCACAAGTACTTTCCTTTCTTTCTCGCTGGAGTTAAGAAGGATGAAGGGGTACCTCATTGAAGCCTACAGAACAGTGAAAGGCCTGGATAGAGTGGATGTGCAGAGGATGTTTCCACTAGTGGGAGAGTCTAGGACCAGAGGGCACACTCAGAATAAAAGGACGTACCTTTAGAAAGGAGATGAGGAGGAATTTCTTTCGTCAGAAGGTGGTGACTCTGAATATTCATTGCCACAGACGGTGGTGGTGACCAAGTCATTTGGTATTTTTAAGGCGGAGATAGATAGATTCTTGATTAGTACAGATGTCAGGGGTGATGGGGAGAAGGCAGGAGAATGGGGTTGAGAGAGAGATAGATCAGCCACGATTGAATGGCAGAGTAGACTTAATGGGCCGAATGGCCTAATTCTGTTCCTATGACATGAACATATGATACTGTGCCAATAGGATAGGCTAGTCTTTAAGTATTAATAAAAGCGTTAATTCTTTTAGGCAGACACAAAAAAGCTGGAGTAACTCAGCGGGTCAGGCAGCATTTCTGGAGGAAAGGAATAGGTGACGTTTCGGGTCAAAGTCCTTCCTCAGACTCGAACTAGCTCTTTTAGTTTAGGTTTTTTTTAAGTTAAGTTTGTTTTAGAGATACAGCGCAGAAACAGGCCCTTCTGCCCACCGTGTCCGTGCCGACCAGCGATCCCCGCACATTAACACTGTCCGACACGCTATGGACAATTAGCAACTTTTTTGGTCCTCGAGATTCGCAATTGGCAAATCTTTATCCTCGTGGGCTCACACCTGCCTTTCCATCTCTGGCCAACAATCTGACTGCCATCAAATGCCCTCGCCTGTGTTCACCATCTCTGGGCCCCACCTTGTTCTCCCTTCCAGCTTTCTTTCCCACTCTCCCTGCAATCAATCTGAGGAAGGTTCCCGACCCAAAATGTCACCTATCCATTCCCTCGAGAGATACTATGTGGGATAGTGCTAGTGTGCGGGGTGATCGCTAGTCAACGCTGGACTTGTTCCTGCGCTGAGTTACTCCGGCATTTTGTGTCTTTCTTTGGTAAACCAGCATCTGCAGTTCCTTGTTGTTACTTCCTTATTGTCTCCTGGGTTTTGTCGGAAGGGCTGGGAGTAACCACGGCCGTTTTGAATGGTTCCGATTTCCGACCCGTTGCGTTTCTCTCTCCCGCCCACCTCCTTGCCCGCTACAGACGCTCGCAGGTGACTCTGCACCAAAGACAGGCCGACGTGGAGAGCTTACAGGAGCGTCTGCAGAGCCTGACTGAGGAGAACTGTCTGATTCGAGAGTCCCAGGAGCGAATTCAGGCTCGTTGTGACCAGGAGAAGAGGCTCAACAAAGCTCTGAAGCAGCGGAAGGTAAGACGGGGGGGGGGGGTCCATGGAGGAGGCTTGTGGTCCATCTGATGCTGATGCTACAAACCTGTTCGTCTTTGGAGTGTGGGAGGAAACCGGAGCACCCGGGGAAAACCAACACAGTCGCAGGGAGAACGTGCAAACTCCTTACGGACAGCACCCGTTGTCAGGATCAGACGCGGGTCCCTGGTGCTGTGAGGCAGCAACTCTACCACTGCACCAGCGTGCCGCCTTTAGATGAGGGCAGAATTAGACTGAAGCCCAATCGAAAGACAACAGAAATACGTGTGTGAGTGTGCGTATGTTTTGGTCTCCAAATCTGAGGAAGGACATTATTGCCATAGAGGGAGTTCAGAGAAGGTTCACCAGACTGATTCCTGGGATGTCAGGACTGTCTTATGAAGAAAGACTGGATAGACTTGGTTTATACTCTCTAGAATTTAGGAGATTGAGAGGGGATCTTATAGAAACTTACAAAATTCTTAAGGGGTTGGACAGGCTAGATGCAGGAAGATTGCTCCCGATGTTGGGGAAGTCCAGGACAAGGGGTCACAGCTTAAGGATAAGGGGGAAATCCTTTAAAACCGAGATGAGAAGAACTTTTTTCACACAGAGAGTGGTGAATCTCTGGAACTCTCTGCCACAGAGGGTAGTCGAGGCCAGTTCATTGGCTATATTTAAGAGGGAGTTAGATGTGGCCCTTGTGGCTAAGGGGATCAGAGGGTATGGAGAGAAGGCAGGTACGGGATACTGAGTTGGGTGATCAGCCATGATCATATTGAATGGCGGTGCAGGCTCGAAGGGCCGAATGGCCTACTCCTGCACCTAATTTCTATGTTTCTATGTTTCTATGTTTACCTAGTCTAGCCCTCACTTACGGCATGCATGGACATGCACACACATGTACATATAGACTATGCACACGCAAACTCATGTATACACATGCAACACATACATTAAAACAAGTAAACATAGGAACAGAAGTTTGGATTCCATTCCAGGGTTTTGTAGCACAATCTCCCCAAGCCACTGCAATAGATTGTTAAACTTTACAGTATAGGAGTTTAGTTTTCGTGGCCTTCAGTAAAACCCATCGTACAGATGCTGACTCTGCCCATTAAACTGGCCAAACTCCAGGTCAAATTAATCACCTTGCGTTTATTTGTGTTTAGTCAAAGCCCTGGCTTGCCTTCAGAAGTTTTTGCTAAATATAAGATGTTAAATAAAGCCAGCTGTTTCCAGGTTAGGGGACCGCAGGCAGGCTGCGATAATATTTAGTTTAGTTTTAGAGATACAGCGCGGAAACAGGCCCTTCGGCCCACTGAGTCCGTGCCGACCAGCGATCACTCTATACACTAGTTCTATCCAACACACTAGGGGCAGTGTGCAGAAGCAATTTAACCTTCAAACCTGCACGTCTTTGGAGTGTGAGGGTAGAAACCGGAGCACCCGGAGAAAACATTGTAATTGTCGTTAGTGTGTGTGGGATGGTGTTAGTGTGCGGGGATCGCTGGTCGGCACGGACCCGTTGGGCCGAAGGGCCTGTTTCCGTGCTGTGTCTCTAAACTAAACTAAAAAGACCCAGAGTATTGTCGGTCCATTCTCCCTCCACAGATGCTGCCTGACCCACTGAGTTCTTCCAGCGCTTGTGTCTTGCTCTAGATTCCAGCCTCTGCACTCCCTGGTGTCACCTCTCTCCACCTTATTCCTTCTGTTTGCTGCAGGGAATCCATGTGGAGCAGTTGGAGAGAAAAGGGAGCCGGTCTCCATCGCATAGCTGTGTGAACGAGGACACTCGCGGCACGGTAGGTGGGACATCGGGCCGCATGTACACGTTGTTGCCAAGTGGGGTGCGGAGGGGGGTCATTTTCACCAATGGTTCAATGGTTCTTTCATTAATAGACAATAGGTGCAGGAGGAGGCCATTCGGCCCTTCGAGCCAGCACCGCCATTCAATGTGATCATGGCTGATCATCCCCAATCAGTACCCCGTTCCTGCCTTCTCCCCATATCCCCTGACTCCGCTATCTTTAAGAGCCCTATCTAGCTCTCTCTTGAAAGTATCCAGAGAACCTGCCTCCACCGCCCTCTGAGGCAGAGAATTCCACAGACTCATCACTCTCTGTGAGAAAAAGTGTTTCCTCATCTCCGTTCTAAATGGCTTACTCCTTATTCTTACATTCTCAGTGAGGTTTCGTAGCTTACACTTATTAATAAGTGTACCAAGGTACAATAGACAATAGGTGCAGGAGGAGGCCATTCGGCCCTTCGAGCGAAATAGGACTATACGTTGAAATAGGACTGGCAAGGTGGCTCGACGAAAGTGTTGCTGCCTTACAGTGCCCGGGATCGATCCTGACTACGGGCGCTGTCTGCAGGGCCTGTTTCCACGCTGTATATCGACAGTCTAAACTAAACTAAAGTAGACGTCTCCTTTAAGTAGTGCAGGAAGGAACTGCAGATGCTGGTTTACACCGGAGATGGACACAAAATGCTGGAGTAACTCAGCGGGACAGGCAGCTTTTCTGGAGAGAAGGAATAGGGGATGTTTCGGGCCGAGACCCTTCTTCAGAGGGAAAGGAGAGATATGGACTGTGATGTGGAGAGCATGCACTGTAAGGCAACAACTCTGCCACCGTGCTGCCCTAGAGGAAAGATGTCAGATCCTCCTCAACTCCAGGACAACGGGTCTTCATGGCCAAGTTAAAACACTAAGGGCCCGCCCACCCCCTCCCCCCCCACCCCCTCCCCCCCCACTGAAGAAGGGTCTCGACCCAAACCATCCCCTGTTCCTTCGCTCCATAGATGCTGCCTGTCCCGCTGAGTTTCTCCAGCATTTTTGTCTACCTTCGATTTTCCAGCATCTGCAGTTCCTGCTTAAACACTAGTGAACTTCACTGTACTTAGGTACATGTGATAATAATGTACCATCCAATAATGTACCATTAAACAACTAATCATAAGGACATAAGGAATAGGAGTAGAATTAGGCCATTCGGCCCATCAAATCTACTCCGCCATTCAATCATGGCTGATCTATCTCTTCCTCCTAACCCCATTCTCCTGCCTGCTCCCCTGACACCCGCACTAACTAATGTCAGATTGCCAATAAATCCCGTGCCTTCTCGTTCCTGGTACGTGACGCGCCCCTTGCGTTTGCAGATGGAGGCCCCCATTTCCCCCCCTTCTCGTTTGCGCTTCAGGCCGAGGCTCGGAGGAGAATGACGGAGGAGAGGCTGCGAAGGAAGGATTACGAGATCGATGTTCTGAAGAAGGAGCTGGGGAAGCAAGGCCAGGACCTGTGTGACACCACCACGCAACTCGTCAACCTGCAGAATTCTCTGGTACGTAGCCACCATGCCCTGATCTACCCACAGCGCGGAAACCTGCCCACGTCGACCAACATGTCCCATCTACACTAGTCCCACCTGCCTGCACTTAGCCCAGATCCCTCGAAACTCAGTTACGATAGTACCTGCCTCAACTACCTCCTCTGGCTGCTTATTCCATTCACAAGTTATAGTAGAATTAGACCATTCGGCCCATCGAGTCTACTCCGCCATTCATTCATGGCTAATCTCTGCCTCCCAATCCCATTCTCCTGCCTTCTCCCTGTAACCCTTGACACCCGTTCTAATCAAGAATCTGTCTATCTCTGCCTTAAAAATATCCACTGACTTGGCCTCCACAGCCTTCTGTGGCAATGAATTCCACAGATTAACTACCCTCTGACTAAAGAAGTTCCTTTTCAGCTCCTTCCTAAACCTTTCTAAAAGGTACACCCACCACCCTTTGTGTGAACAATTTGCCCCTAAGGTTCCTATTAAGCCGGTCCCCATTCACCTTAAACCCGTGTCCTCTGGTCCTCGATTTACTGAGACTCTGTGCGTCTACCCGATCTATTCCTCCCATGAGTTTATGCACCTCTTTCAGATTACCCCTCATCCTCCTGCATTCCAAGGAATAGAGTCCCAGCCTGCTCAACCTCTCCCTGTAGCTCAGGCCCTCAAGTCCTGGCAACATCCTAGTAAATCTTTGCACCAATTTCAGCTTGACAACATCTTTCCCATAACATGGTGCCCAGAACTGAAGACAATACTCTAAATATGGACTCACCAACATCTTGTACAACTGCAACATAAGGTCATTAGTGATAGGAGCAGAATTAGGCCATTCGGCCCATCAAGTCTACCCCGCCATTCAATCATGGCTGATCTATCTCTCCCTCCTAACCCCATTCTCCTGCCTTCTCCCCATAACCCCTGACACCCGCACTAATCAAGAATCTATCCATGGTACACAAAAATGCTGGAGAAACTCAGCGGGTGCAGCAGCATCTATGGAGCGAAGGAAATAGGCGACGTTTCGGGCCGAAACCCTTCTTCAGACCCGAAACGTTGCCTATTTCCTTCGCTCCATAGATGCTGCTGCACCCGCTGAGTTTCTCCAGCATTTTTGTGTACCTTCGATCTTCCAGCATCTGCAGTTCCTTCTTGAACACAAGAATCTATCTATCTCTGCTTTAAACATGAGCTCCCAACTTCTGCACTCATATCTCATAACTCTAACCATTTAACACACTTGCTCTTCATTCAATCCTGCTCGCTTACAATATTTTCCAACAGTAAGTTTAATCCCATGGTTTCCTTCCTCAGAGGACGAAACAGAGGACATTCCGTGAGGAGTGAGAAACGTATCGATCCGCGATATATACTGAACCTCCGCACACTCTCGGCGGCTTCAATGCTGGTGAATTTAATTTTTGAGAGAACGGAATCTTTGGTATTTCAAGCGGTAACACTGCATATTATGAATTCCTAATAGATCCATAATGTTCAGGACAAAGACCCATCATTTATTTATTTCCCTCTGTACCCCACAATTTGAGATTTGTAATAGAAAAAAAAAACACTTTCCAACTGGTTAAAGTGCACATTGTCAGATTTTAATAAAGGCCATTTTTATACAAAGTGTTTACGAAGGAACTGCAGATGCTGGAAAATCGAAGGTACACAACAAAGCTGGAGAAACTCAGCGGGTGCAGCAGAATTAGGCCATTCGGCCCATCAAGTCTACTCCGCCATTCAATCGTGGCTGGTCTATGGAGCGAAGGAAATAGGCAACGTTGCCTATTTCCTTCGCTCCATGCAAAGGGTTGAACAATCTCCACTATAGGAAATAGGCAACGTTTCGGGCCGAAACCCTTCCGGGTTTCGGCCCGAAACGTTGCCTATTTCCTTCGCTCCACATAGATGCTGCTGCACCCGCTGAGTTTCTCCAGCACTTTTGTGTACCTTCGATTTTTACACATTTTGGTTTCACCATGTAGAAATTACAGCAGTGTTTATACATAGTCCCCCCATTTCAGGGCACCATAATGTTTGGGACACATGGCTTCACAGGCATTTGTAATTGCTCATATTTCAAGTTCAATTGCTTCACAAAGGCAAATAAATAAATGATGGGTCTTTGTCCCAAACATTATGGAGGGCACGGTGTAATCCTGTATTTATGCAAACCTTTCGAGGTCTCCGCTAATGAAGTATTTGTTGAAATACAATCACTTTTGTAGCATAAACACTTTATTGTAACCTGCACCTGATCGAAAGTTGCCTATTTCTCATTGTTAGTTCATTGAATCTTGTTGAAAATGATTCTCAGTAGTTCACTGTGTTCCACTAATCTGTGAAGTAGCAGAGATCGGACTTTGGAGAGTTGGACGCCTGGGTCGTTCCCTCTTCAGTAAGGACCCACTGAACAGTAGCAGCGCAAGGGCGGCACGGCGGTGCAGCGGGTAGAGCTGCTGCCTCACAGCGCCAGAGACCCGGGTCGGGTGTTGTCTGTGTGTGTGGAGTTTGCACGTTCTCCCAGTGACGGCGTGGGTTTCCTCCAGGTGCTCCGGTTTCCTCCCACATCCCAAAGACGTGCGGGTTTGTAAGTTAATTGGCCCTCTGCAAGATTGCTCCTAGTGTGTAGAGGAATGGTCTGTTTCCATGCTGTGTGACTCTATGAAGGATACAAGATGACGCTGACAATGTAGTGACGAATACTGCCTCAGTATAATCTATTTTTACACAATTGTTCTTGGGAATGATAATGCCTCGGTTTTGTAAAACCTCACTGAACTGTGTGCAAAATAAGGAAGCTCACTGTACCTGAGTACACTTGACAAACAGTACCATTGAATTGAACATAATGTTAACGGGGTGGTTGATGGTCGGCATGGACTCGGTGGGCCGAAGGGCCTGTTTCCAGGCTGTAAGTCTAACCTAAACTAAACCCTTCAGTGTACCGTGAGGAGAATGGGAATTCAAGAAGAATCCAGAGTGTTTTATTGTCATGTGTCCCAGATAGAACATTGACATTCTTACTGGCAGCAGCACAACAGAATATGTTAACATAGTACACTGTGAACAGTATAATACACGAGAAAAAAATAGTTCAGTGTGTGTATGATTGAACTTTTTTCACCTTCCATCGCAGAGAGGAATGTGGAGGAGTCACTGTGGTGGATGTTTGTGGTAAAATGTATTTTGTGTGTGTTCTGTTGCTTTTTATTTGTATGACTGACTTGGCAAATGAAATTCCTCGCATGTTGCAAAACACACTTGGCTAATAAAGTATTATTGTATTATATATATATACATACACACACATATATATATTATATACCCACACACACATATACACGTATATATATACACACACACACAGTTATTTGGAGGCTCTAGTGCTTAATAAGTTTCATAGCCACAGGTTTGAGTGTTTGCCTCCCTTCCCCCAGCATTGATGTCTCTGTGCCAACACCTTGCGTGCTCCAGCTTGCCTTGCCTTCCAGTCTCACTCAGTATTTCAGGATCGCGGAGGAACAGAGGTACAGTGTGTTGCTGTTTTACAGGCAGACAGACCCAGGCTGGGCTTAGGCACAGAATGCCGGAGTAACTCAGCGGGACAGGCAGCATCTCTGGAGAGAATGAAAGGGTCGAGAGTCTGAAGAAGGGTCTCGACCCGAAACGTCACCCATTCCTTCTCTCCAGAGATGCCGCCTGTCCCGCTGAGTTACTCCGGCATTTTGTGTCTATCTTCGGTTTAAACCAGCATCTGCAGTTCCTTCGTACACAGACGTGGGCTGGGGATGGATGGCTGTTGTCAATGGACCGGGCCTGGTGTGGGTGGCTGCTGTCTCTCCAAGCTAATTCATCAGGTCTCTGCCTCCAGGCGGGCAATGCTCAAGCTTGTGTGGAATGACATTTCAAATTGAAATTGCAAATTTCTGAATGTGGCTGCAGGGAGTTTAGATTAGGTGAAGCAAGCTTATAATCAGCAGCAGACACAGAGAGCTGGAGTAACTCTGCGGGTCAGGCAACGTCTCTAGAGGAAAGGAATAGGTGACGCTTTGGGTCAAGACCCTTCTTCAGGGACCTGGGCTGCACACATGTTGACAGTCTATGACTAAACCTGTTCTCAAAGTCAAATATTCCCCCTCCTCCCTCCCTGTGTCCACCTGTACTGCCATCTATTTCTCACCCCCCCCCCACATTCCTTCATCTGGCTTCACAATTTGCAACTCTTCAAACAGCCTCTCACACCTTTGAGATCACAGGTGAGATCGACCGACTGACCAAATGATGCCAACACAATAACCTGGCTCTCAACACCAGCAAAACCAAGGAACTGACTGTGGACTTTGGAAGGGGTAGGATAGATAGGGTCCCACAATATCATTTACATAAACGGGTCGATGGTGGAAAGGGTAAAAAACTTCAGATTCCTGGGCGTACACATTCCCGAAGATCTCTCCTGGTCCCAGCACACTGATGCAATTTTAAATAAAGAAAGCACATCAGCGCCTCTACTTCCGGAGAAGATTACGGAGAGTCGGTATGTCAAATGACAGGAGCACACTGAGCATACTGACTGGTTGCATCGTGGCTTGGTTCGGCAACCTGGGGGTCCAGGAGAAGAAAGGGATGCAGAAAGTTGTGACCACTGCCCAGTCCATCATCGGCTCTGACCTCCCCACCATCGGAGGGATCTATCGCAGTCGCTGCCTCAAACGGCAGCCAACATCATCAGAGACCCACACCATCCTGGCCACGCACTCATCTCTTTTCACTGTACCTCGGTACACCAGTTGTTGTTGTAAAGCTTCACTTGTTGTTGCTCCTTTACAGGTGCTCTCCTCTAAATCTACCCTAAATTTACAGATGCCTTTCTATACTGCACCATTTAAAGGTGCCCTCCTCTAATTCACCATTTACAGATGCCCTCCCCTAATTCACCATTTAAAGGTGCCCTACCCTAAATCCATATTTACAGGTGCCCTTCCCTAAATCCCCCCTATTTCTAGGCACCCTTCCCTATCTTCCTATCAAAACCCCCCTCGCCTGTGTCCACCTGCCACGTTTTGTCCTGCCTCTCCTCTCTCCCAGCTGATCATCCCCCCCATCATAAATCAGTCTGAAGAGGGATCTCGACCTGAGACATCACCTATCCACGTTCTCCAGAGATGCTACCTGACACCTGGAGTTACTCTACTCTACTGCTCAGCCCACCCCCCCCCCCCCAAAATCAGTCTGAAGAAGGGTCTCGACCCGAAACGTCACCTATTCCTTCGCTCCATAGATGCTGCCTCACCCGCTGAGTTTCTCCAGCATTTTTGTCTACCTTCGGTTTTTCCAGCATCTGCAGTTCCTTCTTAAATACCTGGAGTTACTCCAGCACTTTGTGTTCTTTTGTGTAAACAGAAGTGGTCTTAACTTTGAAAAGACAACCTCTTCAAGGAAAACAATAAGAGGTTCAAGAGGAAGTTAAAAGGAGGATAGGGGAGAGGGAGAAGTGAAAAAGGAAACGAGGTGAACAGGAGTGGAAAGGCACGAGTTGACCATGTGGTTTCACATAAGTAGGCTAAGTATGATTAAAAGTTTAGCAAGCCCTGATAAAAGTGGAACAGCAATGAAATATGTCTAATTGACCTCAGCATACAGACAGGAAAAGTTGCAATTGACTTTAGACCAGAGCTATTTAAAGCAGTTGGTCTTTAAGTAGGTCACCCTTATTTCAACAGCCTCCTTTAATGATAGAATATATTGTGCCTGACACAAGACTTAGTTGCAGAGAATTCTGGATGCAGCCCAGACCATCACACAAACCGACCGACAGGGTCTCGACCCAAAACGTCACCCATTCCTTCTCTCCACGGATGCTGCCTGACCCGCTGGGTTTCTCCAGCATTTTGTGTCTACCATCGATTTTTCCAGCATAGAATAGAAACATAGAAAATAGGTGCAGGAGGAGGCCATTCGGCCCTTCGAGCCAGCATGGCCATTCATTGTGATCATGGCTGATCGTCCCCAATCAATAACCCGTGCCTGCCTTCTCCCCATATCCCTTGACTCCACTAGCCCCTAGAGCTCTATCTAACTCTCTCTTAAACCCATCCAGTGACTTGGCCTCCACTGCCCTCTGTGGCAGGGAATTCCACAAATTCACAACTCTCTGGGTGAAAAAGTTTTTTTCTCACCTCAGCCTTAAATGGCCTCCCCTTTATTCTAAGACTGTGGCCCCTGGTTCTGGACTCGCCCAACATTGGGGACATTTTTCCAGCATCTGCAGTTCTTTCTTAAACATAGCACTGATGAACAATTAGTGCAGACTTGAATGACCTGGATGAGACTGAGGTCTCTACATTGAATCACGGGGAGCGTGAGGGAGAATGTCACCGTGCTAGTCAAGGGTTAAGGGCTGTGTTGTTTGTCATGGAAGTCTATAACAAAGTCTTCATGAGTCAATGTGCACATGACATGATTTAGAGAAGTATATGTAAATTATCCAGTTTTAGTTCTGCATTTAATACAATCATCCCCAGCAGAATGGTGGACAAACTGTGTTAATGCAAACACATACGGATGGATTAAGGACTTTCTAACAGATCGCCCACAGACTGTCAGGATGGGGTCCAATTACTCCCCAGTCCTGACGCTCAGCACAGGAGCGCCACAAGGTTGTGTGCTGAGTCCCATTTTGTATACAATATACACTTATGACTGTATACCAACACACAGTACAAACAGGATCATTAAGTTTGCGGACGACACGACTGTGGTGGGACTGATAAACAACAACGACGAGTCTGCCTACAGGGATGAAGTCCAAAAACTGACTGGTGTACCAAAAACAACCTGGTACTCAATCCATCAAAGACAAAAGAGCTGGCCGTTGACTTCAGGAGGAAGAGGAGAGAGGAACCTGCTCCCTTATACATCAAAGGAGACATGGTGGAGAGAGTCACTGGCTTTAAGTTCCTGGGAATAAACATCTCCCAGGACCTCAAATGGCAAATGAACACCGTCACTCTCGTGAAGAAGTCACATCAGCGGCTGTATTTCCTGAGGTCTCTGCGGAGAGCAAACGTCTCACAGCCGCTGCTGTTGCCCTTCTACCGATGCGCCGTGGAGAGTATCCTCTCCTATGGAATCCTGGTGTGGTTTGCTAGCTGTACTGTGGCTGAGAGGAGGGCGTTGCAGGGAATTATAAAAACTGCGCAGAACATTACAAACGCCCAACTACCCTCCTTGGATGACATATATAGGGCCCGATGCTTGCGCCGGGCCACAAATATCAAGCAGGACACATCCCACCCTGCCAACCACCTTTTTACTCTGCTACCCTCTGGGAGGCGATTCAGGACTCTGAAGGCTCGCACCGGTAGACTAAAAAATAGTTTCTACCCATGTGCGATAAAAGAGCTAAATTCCAACAGAGAACACTGGGGAAGCAAAATGTAATTCCAAGAAATGCCGCCAAATTCTTTTAAATTCTTTTAAATTCTTTTAAAATACCTATTTATTTTTTACTAATAAGTGTACATATGTGTTAATGGTTGTCGTGTTTGTATTTTTTTTTAACCGGAGGAGATGTAATGGAATTTCGTTGCACAGTATTGTGCAATGACAATAAATGTATTCATTCATTCATTCATTCATTTAGACTTGGAGATGATTGGACCCTTCACACAAATTCTGGGCCCCTACGTCCTCAGAGCCGTGATCTTTCTGCCAAAAACCTGGCCCGTACAAGGATTTAGCCTAGTTTTTTAAAGTTTGGTTTAGTTTAGAAATACAGGGTGGAAACAGGACCTTCGGACCACCGAGTCCACGTCGACCAGCGATCCCCGCACACTAACACTATCCTACTCACAACTAGGGACAATTTATACTTATACCAAGCCAATTAACCTATAAACCTGTACGTCTTTGGAGTGTGGGAGGAAACCGAAGATCTCGGAGAAAGCCCACGCAGGTCACGGGGAGAACGTGCAAACTCCGTACAGACAGCACCCTTAGTCGGGATCGAACCCTGGTCTCCGGCGCTGTGAGGCAGCAACTCTACCGCTGCGCCACCGTGATTGAGAAAAGACACAAAGTGCTGGAGTAACTCAGCGGTTCAGGCAGCATCTCTGGAGAACAGGGATAGATGACGTTTCGGGTGAGACTGATCAGATCCCATCAGTCTAAAGAAGGGCCTCGAACCGAAACATTGCCTATTCATTTGCTCCAGAGATGCTGCCTGAACCGCTGAGTTACTCCAGCACGTTGTGTCTTTATTTTTGTAAACCAGCACCTGCGGTACCTTGTTACAAAGATTTCATTGGCCAGGTGTGTTGTCTTTTGGAACAGAAAAGACAGGAAAGATTTAATGAGTGCAGATAAAATGTTGAGGACTGCAGATAGACTTGGATGCCAGAATGTTTATGCAGAGTGTCTGTTTATACTGAGATGTTGTTGATATAAACTGTTTTCCTCAGAGATTTGTAATTAGACAAAACTGTCATTTGTAGTCTGTAGCTGTTGTGTTCTATGTGTTAAAGATTCTCACATTTAGGCAGCAGAAACACAACTAAACAGTCCAGGTAGACACAGAATGCTGGAGTAACTCAGCGGGTGAGGCAGCATCTCTGGAGGGAAGGAATGGGCGACGTTTCGGGTCGAGACCCTTCTTCAGACTGATGTCAGGGGAGTGGGCGGGACAGATATAGAATTAATGCGGAGACAGTAAGACTAGTGGGAGAACTGGGAAGGGGAGGGGATGGAGAGAGAGGGAAAGCAAGGGTTATCTGTAGTTAGAGAAGTCAATGTTCATACCACTGGGGTGTTAACTACCCAAGCGAAATATGAGGTGCTGCTCTTCCAATTTGCGCTGGGCCTCACTCTGACAATGGAGGAGGCCCAGGACAGAAAGATCAGATTGGGAATGGAAGGGGGTTGAAGTGTTGAGCAACCGGGAGCTCAGTCCAGGTGTCTGATGTAAACTTCATTCAAATAATGCACGATAAAGATCTCTCTTCACTGCCTCTGTGACCAAAATATAGTTACATCCAAAATCTGGTATATTGTCAGAGTCATAGAGTGATACAGCGTGGAAACAGGCCCTTCGGCCCAACTTGCCCAACATGCCCCATCTACACTAGTCCCACCTGCCTGCACTTAGCCCATATCCCTCTCGTCCTGTCCTATCCATGTACCTGCCAAACTGTTTCTTAAACTTTGGGATAGTCCCTGCCTTAACTACCTCCTATGGCAACCTGTTCCATACACCTACCACCCTTTGTGTGAAAAGGTACCCGTCAGATTCCTATTAAATCTTTTCCCCCTTCACCTTAAACGTATGTCCTCTGGTCCTCGATTCACCTACGCTGGCCAAGAGACTAAATAAACTGGTAAGCAGATCTCTTGACAAAGCAATTCTCTGACACACCCTTATGTCTTATTTTAGGTTAGTTAATGTTATTGTCACGTGTACCGAGGTACAGTGAACTTTGGCGGTGCAGCGGTAGAGTTGGGTTCGATCCCGACCACGGGTGCTGCCTGTACGGAGTTTGTACGTTCTCCCCGTGACCTGCGTGGGTTTTCTCCGGGTGCTCTGGTTTCCTCCCACGCTCCAAACACGTACAGGTTTGTGGGTTAATTGGCTTGGTAAATGTAAAAATTGTCCCTAGTGGGTGTAGGATAGTGTTAATGTGTGGGGATCGCTGGCCCGGCGCGGACACGGTGGGCCGAAGGGCTTGTTTTCTAAATTACAATTCAATATGATACCATTTTGCAATTAATTTTAACGGGTGTATCAATCTGTTTCGCACGACTGCCCTGTGGTTTAATGCTGTGTCAGCACAAGTTCCTGGAATTTACATTGAACGCAGCGGTTTCAGGAAGTTACACATTTTTCACGACATTTTTTTTAAAGATATGATATCGCAAGAATCTGGAGTAAGCTCTCTCTCGATCGACCTTATATGGGCAATGAACTGGCTGAGCAAGAATGAGGCAGATCGAATTAGTTCTTTATCATTAGATCTGACTCATCAAGCTGTAAGGAAAAGCAGCATCAGGATACACACACAGTTGCCTACAGCACCAGGAAATTGTGCAGAAAATCCTCACAGAAGGTGCTTTCCAGCGAGCCTAGATAGAGCTCTTAGGAATAGTGGAGTTAAGGGATATGGGGTGAAGGCAGGAACGGGGTACTAATTGTGGATGATCAGCCATGATCACATTGAATGTGATCGAAGGGCCGAATGGCTCGAAGGGCCGAATGGCCTACTCCTGCACCTATTGTCTATTGAGCCTGCTTGATCACTGTTCACCCCCAAGTTCAACACACAAGAGGTGAGTAAAGGAACTGCAGATGCTGGTTTACAAAAGAAGACACAAAGTGCTGGAGTAACTCAGCCGCTCAGGCAGCATCTCTGGAGAACATGGATAGGTGATGTCTCAGGTTAGATCTTGAATGAGATTCTCAACCCGAAATGTCGCCAATCCAGTTCTCCAGAAATGCTGCCTGACCTGCTGAGTTACTCCAGTACTCTGTGAAACGTCACCTATCCATGTTCTCCACAGATGCTGCCTGACCCGCTGAGTTACTCCAGCACTCTGTGAAACGTCACCTATCCATGTTCTCCACAGATGCTGCCTGACCTGCTGAGTTACTCCAGCACTCTGTGAAACGTCACCTATCCATGTTCTCCACAGATGCTGCCTGACCCACTGAGTTACTCCAACGCTGTGTTTTGCTAAAGATACACATAGAAAATCATGAGAGGAATAGATCGGGTGGACACACGGAGTCTCTTGCGCAGAGAGAGAGGGGGGGGGGAGAGAGGGGAGTCAGTCTCAGTCTACCCCACGACAGAAGGGGGAGGGGGAGTTGTACAGTTTGATAGCCACAGGGAAGAAGGATCTCCTGTGGTGTTCTGTGCTGCATCTTGGTGGAACCAGTCTGTTGCTGAAGGTGCTCCTCAGGTTGACCAGTGTGTCACTGAGGAGGTGAGGAGCTGTATTGTCCAGGGTGCTCCACAGTTTGAGGAGCATCCTCTTCTACAATTGAGAACCAGAGAAGATATGTTTAAGGTGAGGGGGGGAAAGATTTTATAGGAACCTGAGGGGTAACTTTTTCTCGCAAAGGTGGTAGGTTTGTGGAACAATTTACTGGAGGAGGTAGTTGAGGCGGGGACCTTTACGATGT
The DNA here is from genome assembly GCF_010909765.2 of Amblyraja radiata. Taxonomy (NCBI): domain Eukaryota; kingdom Metazoa; phylum Chordata; class Chondrichthyes; order Rajiformes; family Rajidae; genus Amblyraja; species Amblyraja radiata. The sequence goes on along the minus strand of NC_045986.1, from coordinate 29,738,323 downwards.
TTATGAAATATTTAGACAGGTACATGGAAAGGACAGGTTTAGAGGGATGTGGGCCAAATACAGGCAGGTGGGACTGGTGTAGATGGGACATGTTGGCCAGTACGGGCAAGTTGGGCCGAAGGGCCTGTTTCCACACGGTAAAACTATGATTCTATGTTCTTCTCAGCAACGAGGAACTGGTCTAGAGGAGTAACCTTTCTTGACGGTCTTCTCCCTGCCTTCCATACATGTTTAGGGAATAATTTAAAGAGCAGAACTCCCTTATAACCAAGTAAAGCAAGTGTTAACTTCATTATTTAGCAAATTGCAGGACAAATGATTCACTGTCCTGTGGTTAAGAAGATTTGCAAAGTAGTTTATTTTTATCACAAAAACTGCGACTCAGACGGAAAACGTAATTGCACACAGGTCTGGTGTTTATCAGCGATATAGAGACGCCGGAAGCCAAACTCCAGCATCTCAAGGAGGCAAATGCAATTAGAATCAGTTTTCTAATTTAGGAGGCATGAAAGAGCTTCCTGTTGGGCAGTGGGTAGAGTCATAGTGTGATTCAGTGCGAAAACAGGCCCTCCGGCCCAACTTGCCCAAACCGGCCAACAATGTCCCAGCTACACTAGTCCTGCCCATCAGCGCACAATGCTCTAAGACAACTGAATCATCCTACCACAGCCAGAGAGCGGTTCTGAGCTACTATCTACCTCATTGGAGACCCTTGGACTATCCTTGATCACTTTACCTTGTACTAAACGTTTGTTCCCTCATCATGTATCTATACTCTGTAAATGGCTCGATTGTAATCACCAGTTTCAGTTTAGTTTATTGTCAGGTGTACTGAGGTACAGTGAAAAGCTGTTGTTGCGTCAGCAGAAAGACAATACATGATTACAATCGATCAATCTACAGTGTACAGATACATGATAAGGGAATAACGTTTAGTGCAAGGTAGTGCAAAGTAATCATGCATTGCTGTGTACAGTCTTTCCGCTGACTGGTTAGCGCGCAACAAAAGCTTTTCACTGTACCTCGGTACACGTGACAATAAACTAAACTGACTCAGGTATAAACTACAGAAGCAGGGCCAGGACACTTGGCCTTCAAGCCTCCATTATTCAGTGAGAATATTGCAGATAAATGTGTGGCTGAGGAGCGGGGGCAGGGGGCAGGGATTCAAGTCATTGGATCATTGGATTTCTTCTGGGGCAGATGTGATCTTTCGATTTTAGAGATACAGCGTGGAAACAGGCCCTTCCACCCACCGCGCCCGCACCAAACCAGCGATCACTACCGCACACTAGCACATCCCAACACATTTGGGACAATTTACAGAAGCCAATTAACCTACAAACTCGCACGTCTTTGGAGTGTGGGAGGAAACCGGAGCATCCGGAGAAAACCCACGCAGGTCACGGGGAGAACGCGCAAACTCCGTACAGACAGCACCCGTAGTTAGGATTGAACCCGGGTCACCGGCGCTGTGAGGCAGCAACTCTACTGCAGTTACTGCCTCACAGTGCTGCTCTGACCTGCCCAAGAGGAAGTGGTCACGCCTTAACTAGAGGGAGACCAAGACCAATATTCTGGCAAGGAGATTTGCTACAGCAGGGTTTAAACTGATCTGTAAATCCATCTGTCTCACACCTTTTGCTTTAATTTCTGGCATTTGTTTCAACCATCTGCCTGTCAAGGAAGTAGCTATCCCTGAACCTGGTCGTTGCAGTCTTCAGGCTCCTGTACCTTCTACCTGAAGGTAGCGGGGAGATGAGCGTGTGGCCAGGTCCTTGATGATACTGCCAGCCTTTTTGAGGCAGCGACGGCGATAGATCCCCTCGATGGAAGGGAGGTCAGAGCCGATGATGGACTGGGCAGTGTTTACTACTTTTTGTAGTCTTTTCCGCCCCAGGGCGTTCAAGTAGCAGAGCTACTACTTGTGGAAAAAAGAACAATAGGGCTGTAACAGGGAGGGGAGTTCCAAAGATTAAGTGGGACTGTCACCGTGCTAAGGGCCTGGTTGGGGTGGACTTTGTTACGTCTGTTCAGGAAAAGATTCACATTCAACGTCTAGATGGATCTGCTGGAGAAGGGGGGGGGGGGGGGGGGGGGGGGGAACAGCGATGAGCTCTTTGGAAAATGAGGCAGGTCACAATCTGAAATATAATTGGGGGAGTAGTTTGAAGCCAGTGACTAGAATTCTATTACTTTTAACATAATAATGGATAAGGAAAGGACTGGGCCAAAGGTTGAAGTGCTAATTTGGAACGGGGCCAATTCCATGGTAGAGGGCAGGAATTGTTAAAAGTTGATTGGGGAGAGTTGTTTGCAGATAAAGCGATATGAGGGATGTTTGAGAAAGAACTGCAGATGCTGGAAAAATCGAAGGTAGACAAAAAATGTTGGAGAAACTCAGCGGGCGAGGCAGCATCTATGGAGTGAAGGAATAGGTGACGTTTCGGGTCGAGACCCAAAGGGTCTCGCCCCGAAACGTCACCTATTCCTTCGAAGAAGGGTCTCGACCCGAAACGTCACCTATTCCTTCGCTACATAGATGCTGCTTCACCCGCTGAGTTTCTCCAACATTTTTTGACTACCTTCTGGTACGAGGGAGGCTTTCAAAAGAGAGACAGTGGGAGTTCAGGGACAGCGTGGAAGAAGGGCAAAGCTTGCAGGAAGAGGGATCCCTGGAATAAGAGATATTGAGGCTCTGGTCAAGAAAAAGGAGGCATGTGTCTGGTGTGGGCAGCTAGGATGAAGTGAGTCTCTTGACCAGTACAGAAGGGTTGGAGGACTGTCCTCCTGATTAAATTTTACTGATTTTTGTATGCCTCATTGTCACCTTCCCCTCAACTAACAATGAACCAATCTTAACCGAAGATCCTACAGCGGAGCAAGATAGTCCACTCGACGAAAAATACATAGTACGGTCGTGGCAGATTCATGGGTAATTTTTGGCCCCATTTCCGTAACCGGCTTCCGTCTCCCCACCAAAGATCCCGTAGCGGAGCAAAGATACTAGTGCGGAGACGGAAGCCGGTTACGGAAACATCCTCGTAAAAATAAAAGTTATTTGGGAAAAATCTTCTCCTCATTTTCAGAATTATAATTTATTAACACAAACTGTTCCCCCGCAACGTTGATTACACTGCGAGTCGGGTCGGGTTACGGAAATGGATGAAAAAAAGGCCCACGTTCCGCTCCGTTGCGTACTACACATCAGCCCATTGCATTTAGCAGGAGTGGTCTATCTTGCTCCGCTATAGGATCTTTGATCTGAACTACTATCTACCACATTGGTGACCTTGGTCTATCTTTGATCAGACTTTACTGGCTTTACCTGGCACTGAACGTTATTTCCTTATCCTGTCTCCGCACTTGTTCGCACGCAGCAAAAAGCTTTTCACTGTACCTCGCTCGGGTCACGTGACATTAAACTGAACTGAGCTGAACCTGAAAGTTATCTAAACAAGGTTTTTTTAAAAAGTTTTTTTTAACATTTTTAATATTATCAATTGTAGATTGGTTCTGCTTCTAGTATTTTTTTAAAGGTAGGAAGTAAGAGAGAAAGAGGAAAAAACCCCACAAATGTCAAGATAAAAAAAAAGAATGGAATGGTTTACTAATAACACATCTTTGGAGATAGGTTCGTGGATAATAAAGTATAACTTTTCATCTAATCCTGAGTTCAAGCTTTGGTTAGGTTCCCGTGCTGGACCGATCTACCCCTTCAAATAGTCAATGAATGGAGACCATATTCTAACAAAAAGTTCTTGTTTGTCCAGTAAGACAAATCTGATTCTTTCCAGGTGTAGGGTCTCCGACATTTCCATAATCCACATTTTAATTGTGGGGGTTATAGGGCCTTTTTCAAACTTTTAGTATTAATTTTTTTAATTATTTAAACGAGGTTAAGAAGGTAGACAAACGAGGATAACATCACTGCGGGGACCCTGTGTGCAAACCTTTAAGCCAAAGCACATCTCGTCCCAGTTCTTGGAAGAGGCACACTGTGATTGACTCAGTGCCCAAAGCACTGAAATTATGCCATTTCTCTGGTGTTACACAGAGGATCTGCTTGCGGCAAGACTGTGCTTGCAGCCCCGATGTGGAATATAGGCCGTGTCGCCAAACAGCAGGTGGGTACAACTGTTCTAATCCTGTCAACGTCTCTGCAAATTATTTTTACAGGGCAATTCATTTTGCAAACCTGAACATAACCAAAAATGTTCACAATTTTTTCACAATTGCAGGTTGGTCGCGAATATTTAATTGGGATATTTTTAAAATTCTGTTTTAGCACAGTTTTAGTTTTCATCTTAAAGGAATGTGAGTCATCAGGGAATATTTTTTGTTAATATTGAAATAGGAGACCATTCGGTCCTACAAGTCAATGCCAGCTCTCCGAGTAGTTCCATAAATCACATTCCCTCGTCAATTTCAACAACCAGAGGACATAAGATACTCCTTAAAGTTATCTCGGTTTTCGCTCATGTGCTCTCTCTTATCACAGAAATTTGCAACACAAACAGGCTCCCATTTTCCAGTATCAGGTCCATTTCCTGACAGGTTAAGGCTGTTCGAGAGCTCATTAGGGAACTATTTAGTTTGGTTTAGTTTTTGAGATACAGCGCGGAAACAGGCCCTTCAGCCCACCGAGTGGACTTTGCACGTTCTCCCTGTGACCGCGTGGGTTTTCTCCGGGTTCTCCGGTTTCTTCGCACATCCCAAAGATGGTACAGATTTGTAGGTTAATTGGCTTCTGTAAATTGTCCCTAATGTGTGGAGGATAGAACTAGTGTACGGGTGATTGTGTTCGGCGTGGACTTGGTGGGCTGAAGGGCCTATTCCCACACTTTATCTCTGAACTAAACATAGAAACATAGAAAATAGGTGCAGGAGTAGAGGCCATTCGGCCCTTCGAGCCTGCACCGCCATTCAATATGATCATGGCTGATCATCCAACTCAGTATCCTGTACCTGCCTTCTCTCCATACCCCCTGATCCCTTTAGCCACAAGGGCCACATCTAACTCCCTCTTAAATATAGCCAATGAACTGGCCTCAAATACCTTCCGAGGCAGAGAATTCCAGAGATTCACCACTCTAAACTATAAACTAAACTTAAAACTATCCAGAATGTACTGAACTCTCTGCTAATGCTCTTTCTGTTTGCCCTGATGACAACATCCATAATTTTATACACCTCTGCCACATCTTCTCTCTATCTCCTTTGTTTCAAAGAAAACTGCTCTAGCTGAAACAATCTGTCTTTGTTAATCTGTCTTTAAAACTTTCCAGCTCTGGCTACAGTTTTGTAAACTTCCTCTAGTCTACACTATCTCTAGCACCATCACATCAATCCTGTGGCATCAAGGCCAAAACTGCAGTCAGTCTCTGTGTTTTGTACAATCTTAGCATGACTTTGCAAATAAAACCAAGCAGCCCATATTCTTCATAACCAACTTATCTAACCTCACTACATTCAGCAATCAGGCATTATGCACTGCTAGATGTTCAATATTTCTCAGTATCCTGCCATTGATCATGTATAATCCCGTCTCTTATTTGCCCTCCTTCGTTCCACGTCTGTCTCTGAATAACATTTAATTTACCAGCTACAAGTTTACATAACAGCACGGTGGTGCAGCGGTAGAGTTGCTGCCTCACAGCGCCAGGGACCCAGGTTCAATCCTGACTATGGGTGCCGTCTGTACGGAGTTTGTACGTTCTCCCCGTGACGGCGTGGGTTTCTCCGAGTGCTCTGGTTTTCTTCCACACTACAAAGACGTGCAGGTTTGCAGGCTAAATGGCTTCTGTAAATTTGTCCCTTGTGTGTTAGAACTAGAACTAGTGCACAGATCATTCCTGGTTGGTGCAGACTTGATGGGCCGAAGGGCCTGTTTCCACGCTGAATCACTAAACTTAAATAACACATCAGTCTGTAGAAGGGTTTCGGCCCAAAACGTTGCCTATTTCCTTCGCTCCATAGATGCTGCCACACCCGCTGAGTTTCTCCAGCATTTTTGTCAACCTTAAATTACAGGCCCAATTGCACTCTTTTCCTCAAAATCAACCAGAATGCCAATTTTGAAATCCTCTGCTAATTTCTTAGTCAGGGAGCATCGAATCATAGATCTGTACAGCATGGAAACAGGCCTTTGGGTCAACTTGCCCATGCTGACTAAGTTGCCTAACTTTTAGTCCCACTTATCTGCCTCTGCCGATATACTTTCAAACATTTCTTATTTTCAGAACTGTCTAAGTCCCTTTTAAATGTTGTCATTGTACTCACCTCTATCACTTCCCTTAGACTTCAGTGATATAGCGTGGACACAGGCCCATCGGCCCGCCAAGTGCATGCTGACCAGCAAACCCCATAAACTAGTTCTATCCTACACACTAGGGACAATTTACAATTTGACAGAAGCCAATTAACCTACAAACCTGCACGTCCTTGGGATGTGGGAGGAAGCCTGAGCACCCAGAGAAAACCCACGAGGTCACGGGGAAAATGTCCGTACGGACAGCACTCATAGTCAGGGTTGAACCCTGGTCTCTGGCACTCTAAGGCAGCAACTCTACCGCTGCAGATTATCCACATATGCACCTTCCTCTCACTGAAAAAGTTCCCACTTAGGTCTATTTAAAATTTTACATCTATGCCCTCTAGTTTTATGTAGGGGGGGAACTGGTTTAAACCAAAGATAGACACAAAAAGCTGGAGTGACTCAGCGGGACAGGCAGCATCTCTGGAGAGAAGGAATGGGTCGAGACCTTTCTTCAGACTGCACCCATTCCTTCTCTCCGGAGATGCTGCATGTCCTGCTGAGTTACTCCAGTTTTTTGTGTCTAAAAGACTGTTCACCTTATCTAAAATATAGAAGTAGAGGTACACATGATCTTATATACCTCGACAGTATAAGATCACTACTCAGCCTTCGATGCTCTGGGGGGAAAATCACTGATCTATCCAATATCTCATTATATGTCAAACCCTTGTAATGCTTGTAATTCATTTTTACACCTTTTCCATTTTTATGGCATCCTTCCTTGTAGCAAGGCGAGCAAAACATTGTGCAATATGTCTAACCTGTGCATTAATGTCTAACCTGCACCTGCAGCCCAATATGTTAAAGGCTCAGCCATGTATCCTATGGTTCAACTCTGCAGACAATACTCATGCTGATTGGCGGAGCGCGAGGTCGCTGCCGATTGGCCAGGGCGTGGAGGGGGCGGGGCGCTGTGGAAGGGTGGGAGCTGATTGGCGGGGGCGGGGAGGATCGCTGCTGATTGGGTGGAGGGCGCGGTGAGAGACGGTGCTGATTGGTGGAGCGCGGGATCGCTGCTGATTGGGTGGAGGGCGCGGTGAGAGACGGCGCTGATTGGCGGACCGCGGTGTTGCTACTGATTGGTGGAGCGTGGGGTCGCTACTGATTGGGTGGAGGGCGCGGTGAGAGGCGGCGCTGATTGGCGAGGCTCGGGGCTGCTGCTGATTGGTGGAGCCCCGGGCCGCTGCTGATTGGTGGAGCCCCGGGCCGCTGCTGATTGGGTGGAGGGCGCGGTGAAGAGACGGCGCTGATTGGCGGAGCGCGGGGTCGCTGCTGATTGGTGGAGCCCCGGGCCGCTGCTGATTGGGTGGGGGGCGGGCGGGAGCGGCTGCAGTCCGGCGCGGGCGAGCGAGGCGCGCGGTCGGACCGAGAGGGAGCGGAGCCGCCGTCAACATGGCCACCGACGAACTGGCTTCCAAGCTGCAGCGACGCCTGGACATCGGCGACGGGCCGGCCGGGCACGAAGACGGCGAGGGTGAGGCGGGGTCTGCGCCGGAGCCCGAACTGGAGGAGAAGCCCCCCACTGCCGCCGCGGACACGGAGCTGTCGGCAAAGCTGTCCCGGCGCGGGGAGCTGAACGACGGCTCGGCCGAACCGCAGCAGCGGAGCCTCCGCGTCTTCAACCCTAACACCGAGTTCAAGGAGTTCTCCCGCAAACAGATCCGAGACATGGAGACCATGTTCCATCGGTGAGTGAGTGAGAGGGCGGGCGGGCGGACGAGGGTCTTCCTCATCTTCCCCTCACTCATCCTTCATCCCCCCCCACCCCCACTCTCTCTCTCTCCCCCCCACCCCCACTCTTTCCCCCCCACCCCCACTCTCTCTCCCCCCCCACCCCCACTCTCTCCCCCCCCCCACCCCCACTCTTTCCCCCCCACCCCCACTCTCCCCCCCCACCCCCACTCTCCCCCCCCACCTCCACTCTCCACCCCCACCCCCACTCTTCCCCCCCCCACTCTCCCCCCCCCACCCCCACTCTGTCCCCCCCACCCACCTCTTCCCCCCCACCCCCACTCTCTCCCCCCCCCCACCCCCACCCCCCTCTCCCCCCCCCACCCCCACTCTCCCCCCCCCCACCCCTACTCAACCACCTCCCCACTCTCACTCACCCCCTCACTCTCTCCCCCCCCCCACACTCTCTTCACCCCCACACTCTCTCCCCCGCACCCTCTCCCCCCCGCACCCCCACCCCCCCACTCTCTCCCCCCCACCCCTACTCTTCCCCCCCCACCCACACTATCTCCCCTCTCCACCCCCACCCTCTCCCCCCCGCACCCCCTAACGCCTCCTCAACCCTTGCCCCCCACTCTCGGTCCGAGTGCCCCTGGATGCCGGCTGACTGGAGCTCCGTGTGTTCGTTCACCTGTCAGCGCCGGGTAACGTTGGCGTTCTGCTGGGGCCGGTACTCTTCAGGATCGCTGAATCTCACCACATTCATTCCTGCCATAAACTACGTTAGGACTGAAAGTCTATTTGAGTTCCACCGCGCGTTAGTAAATTACATTAAGTACCCAAAATCTCCAGATCAGTTCAATGAGTCGATCCACCAGGTTTTGGGATCGTGTGCGATAACAAGCTGCCGTTATTTCGGGTGATTTAGCCGGGATCTGCTACTCAACAGGTCCTCCTAGTTTAATTACTTCAAAGAACAATTCCTTTTGACAGATGCCTTGTGCTAGAGAAAATACCTCGTGTGTAATAGTTCGGCTCTTTACTACTGTGGATTTTGACAGTGCTGTTCATAATAAAATGTAAATAATAGTTGGATATTTAAAAGTAATTTCCAGCCCTGGAAAATATGAGCATGGTCCCAAAACTATGGACCAGAATTTAGCCAAATTATAAGTTGACACAATCAGCGATTTTCTACAACAAATGTCTTCACTATGTCAAAGGTAGACACAAAATGCTGGAGTAACTCAACCGGACAGGGAGTATCTCTGGAGAGAAGAAATGGGTGACGTTTCGGGTCGAGCCCTTCTTCAGACTTGAGACTGAAACATGTTCCTTCTACACTAGACCCACCTGCCTGCATTTGGCCAATATTCCTCTAAACCTTTCCCATCTATGTATTTGTCATAAAGCTTTTGAAACATTGTGATAGTGCCTTAACTACCTGCTTAAGCAGCTCATTCCATATATCCACCATCCTTTGTGGTTGCCTGAAAGGTTCCTATCAAATTTCCCCCCATCCTCGCTGTAAACCTATGCTTTAAGAGTCATATGTCCCAGACAGGACAATCAAATTCTTACTTGCTGCAACACAGCAGAATATGTAAACATAGTACATAAATGCATTGATGAGGGTGTGGGTGACCTGATGTCTCTGGATTTAATGTACACAGAAGGATTGTCAGGGCACAGTTCATGGCTTACAATTAAACTCAGAAAGAAGCTGCCGATCAACTGTGGCAAATTATTTGAAGTGGTGATTGTGATGTGTAAATAGTTCTGTGGCTCTAGAAGCTCCAAGCTAGCCTGTGGTTGTAAAAAACTAATTATTAAACAGCGTGAGTGAAAGCAATCGTTGGTGTACATGTGGCGGCCTGTGTACATGTTGGTATACATGTGGCAGCCTGCCCACCAACAGTTTATCTGATGAAGCTTCAAATGCTTGCAAAAGACTATTATTTTTGTTATTTGCACTATATTTTTTATTTATTGAACATTTTCTTTTTTTCCCTGTTATATACAATGTTTACATATTCACATATTCTGTTGTGCTGTAGCAAGTAAGAATTTCATTGTCCTGTCTGTATGACAAAACACTCTTGACTCCAAGAAAGACTGGGCAGGTCAGACAGTGTCGGTAGGGAGAGGGATTGTGACTGTCTCAGGTTGATGCCCTCCCAGTAATTGTAAAAATTTGACTATCTCTGAATCATGCAGTGCAGAAACAGGCCTTTCGGCCCAGTCTGAGTGTGGACCATCATAGAAACATAGAAATTAGGTGCAGGAGTAGGCCATTCGGCCCTTCGAGCCTGCACCGCCATTCAATATGATCATGGCTGATCATCCAACTCAGTATCCCGTACCTGCCTTCTCTCCATACCCTCTGATCCCCTTAGCCACAAGGGCCACATCTAACTCCCTCTTAAATATAGCCAATGAACTGGCCTCGACTACCCTCTGTGGCAGGGAGTTCCAGAGATTCACCACTCTCTGTGTGAAAAAAGTTCTTCTCATCTCGGTTTTAAAGGATTTCCCCCTTATCCTTAAGCTGTGACCCCTTGTCCTGGACTTCCCCAACATCGGGAGCAATCTTCCTGCATCTAGCCTGTCCAACCCCTTAAGAATTTTGTAAGTTTCTATAAAATCCCCTCTCAATCTCCTAAATTCTAGAGAGTATAAACCAAGTCTATCCAGTCTTTCTTCATAAGACAGTCCTGACATCCCAGGAATCAGTCTGGTGAACCTTCTCTGCACTCCCTCTATGGCAATAATGTCCTTCCTCAGATTTGGAGACCAAAACTGTACGCAATACTCCAGGTGTGGTCTCACCAAGACCCTGTACAACTGCAGTAGAACCTCCCTGCTCCTATACTCAAATCCTTTTGCTATGAAAGCTAACATACCATTCACTTTCTTCACTGCCTGCTGCACCTGCATGCCCACTTTCAATGACTGGTGTACCATGACACCCAGGTCTCGCTGCATTTCCCCTTTTCCTAGTCGGCCACCATTTAGATAATAGTCTGCTTTCATGTTTTTGCCACCAAAATGGATAACCTCACATTTATCCACATTATACTGCATCTGCCAAACATTTGCCCACTCACCCAGCCTATCCAAGTCACCTTGCAGTCTCCTAGCATCCTCCTCACAGCTAACACTGCCCCCCAGCTTAGTGTCATCCGCAAACTTGGAGATATTGCCTTCAATTCCCTCATCCAGATCATTAATATATATTGTAAATAGCTGGGGTCCCAGCACTGAGCCTTGCGGTACCCCACTAGTCACTGCCTGCCATTGTGAAAAGGACCCGTTTACTCCTACTCTTTGCTTCCTGTTTGCCAGCCAGTTCTCTATCCACATCAATACTGAACCCCCAATGCCGTGTGCTTTAAGTTTGTAAACTAATCTCTTATGTGGGACCTTGTCGAAAGCCTTCTGGAAGTCCAGATACACCACATCCACTGGTTCTCCCCTATCCACGCTACTAGTTACATCCTCGAAAAATTCTATAAGATTCGTCAGACATGATTTACCTTTTGTAAATCCATGCTGACTTTGTCCAATGATTTCACCACTTTCCAAATGTGCTGCTATCCCATCTTTAATAACTGACTCTAGTTACATTCTTCCGCGGTAAACTTCTCTACATGTTTTTCCGTTAGCCCTTGGTTAAGGAGGAGCACCATCACTTTGGATCAGTTTACCTCAGTGGGATTCTGCACAGTCAGAAGTATTTGAATTCCCTAATTCAGTTCTCTAAGTAGAGATTTACATCTTAACACCCGACCATTAGCTCAGTGAATGTGTGCCTCTGTTTAGCTCCACATATGCCACTCTCATCTCGTTCTCTTGGTCTCCTTCCGTTTGATTCTCTCTCGTATTTATTTAATTTCCTCTTGGTGTTCTTACTCTTTGCACCATGTGTAAACTACTCTACTAATCGTGAGTTCCACATTCTGCAAACACATTGCTGAAGTTCCTCCTCAACTTCCTGTTGAAGTTTTTGGTGACCGTTCCTTGTTCTGACCACACCCGTGATTGAAGTCACGTCCACATTCACTCTCACAGACTGGTTCATGGTTCCAACTATCTCTATTTGAGCACCTCTGAATCTTCTGTTTTCTATAAGCACCTAACAATTTCAAAGACTGGGAAAGCCTGACAGAGTGAGCAGACTTCTCTTTAAGACTTTATTTTAGAGATACAGCATGGAAATTGGCCATTCGGCCCACCAATTTCCACCAACCAGTGATAACCCTGTACAGTAGTACTATCCTACACACTAGGGGGAATGTACAATTTTACCAAAGCCAATTAACATACAAACCTGTACATCTTTGGAGTGTAGGAGGAGACCAGAGCTACCGGAGAAAACTCGCACAAACGTACAAACTCCGTACAGGCGGCCCCCGTGGTCAGGATCGAACCAGAGGCTCTGGCACTGCGAGGCAGCAACTCTACTGCTGTGCTGCCGGTTCTCGACCATCCAAAGCTCGGGATAAGACATTACCTGAACCAGAGTTGTTCTGAGCAGCTCAACGTTTGTGCCTGAAGACTGGCACGATTGGGAATGTTTAACATCTCTAGCTTAGCTCCTACACTAACACAGTGATTGGCTCCATCTGCACGGTGATTTGCAGCTACTGCAAACAGAAACCCCCTACACCATGTAAAATCACTGCAACAGCAAAACTTTAGACAATTTTAATCTGCCTGCCACTGGTCGCTTTTGGCCAAGGTGACTGGACTTGGATTGGGCAACACACGCGTGATGCAGAATCTCGAGCCTGGTACTGCGTGTCTCATTAGTGACTGTTCTGTGCAGACTTCAAGCTCAAATCGCTTGTAATTTGTCTATTTTTAAGGGTTTGCAGGGAATCAACTTTCCACGGACAGTGCACTGCTTTAAATTCTTGTTGTGCGCCAGTTTCTTTGACAGCAGAGTGTTGCTGTGTCCCCTGGTGATTCTGCAGTTCCCCACTCTCTAACACCATAGAATGAAATATTCTACTGCAGAAGATATCGCACCTTCAGTATACACTGTGCAGCACTGGGTGGAGTATTAATACTGCCCCTCCCCACATCATAAGAGAGGGTTCAAGTTGAGATGCATTCTGACAAATGATGTTCTTTAGTAGAGAACAGCAAACAGGTATTTTAAAAATATTCGTGAATGTTTGATTGAATGATGTTGATGTATCTCGGAGAGATAAAGAACTGCAGATGATGGAATCTCAAGTAAAACACAAAGTGCTGGAGGAACGCAACAGGATGGGCAGCATCCACAGAGGGAGTGGACAGGTGTTGTTTTGGGTCGGGGCCCTTCTTTAGACCCTGAAAATGGATCCTGACTCGAAGCATCGCCTGTCCATTCCCTCCATGACTGCTGCCTGTCCCGCTGAGTTTATGTGACACTTTGTGTTGTGCGGGCCAGTGTTGGGTGGATGGATTTTCGTGACATTTCAAGAGTTGTTTTATCATTGTTACATGAATTTAAGTATCGTTGTTAATTCTGGGCATTTTGTGGGATTTGAACTCAGTTTTACCAGTCTCTGTATCATTTATCAATTCAGTATCTATTGGACTTTAAGACTTGTTAAGAGAGATGATATAATTAGTTGTGGTTTACTGTGGACTACTGCATATGTTGTAAAGAAGTTAGAGATGTACATTTGCAGACACATTACAAAAAGATGCAATCTTTTACACTTTCAGAGGGAGTCGGAAGAGCATTTAAAACCACAACTCTCTAAATGATCAAAGTTGTAGAGTTTAAAATCTGATTGAACAAATGAGACTTTTGACAAATGTAAGGATGGGAACAAAGTTGAAGGGAGGAAGTACAGAGATCCTTAGAAAAAGGGAATCAGGTCAAAGAGTAGATTGGTGATTTACATAAAAAGGAACTGAAATGCCTTTGGTAAGCAATTAAATTATGCAATGCAAATTGAAGGAAGGGTGTGGCTGGTTGGGGTAAAAAAGCCAATTATCACAAGTAGACATTCGGATGAAATGTAATAAAGAATGCAGTACAATGCACTGGTGATGAAGCATCTTTTTGAAGAGAACATCTTCTCATTATATATTTGGAAACATTTGCAACTCTTACAGGCTGATACAGTGCTGCAGCGGTAGAGGTGCTGCCTCACAACACCAGTGCTCCAGGTTGGATCCTAACCTCAGGTGCTGTCTGTGTGGAGTTTGCACATTCTCCCTGTGACCGCGTAAGTTTCATTGTGCTTCGGTTTCTTCCCACATCCCAAAGATGTGCCAGTTTGTAGGTAAATTGGCCTCTAAACTGTCCCCACGGTGTAGATAGTGGACAGGTAGTGGGATAGAATGGAACTAGTGTGAATGGGTGATTGATGGGAGGGCTGAAGGGCCTGTTAACGCGCTGTAGCTTTCAATCAGTCTTCAAAGTAGAAAAGTCAATGGGTCCCAATGGATCACAAGGAAGATAAGGAAATTGTAGCTGTGTTTTTCCAGTCTTCCGTTGTTAGCAGTGTGAGGCTGGGGCAGCGCACATTCAGTAGGTTGGTTTACAAGGAAGGTGTACATCTCCAGCACCACAGCCCTATCACCTGATGTTGATGCTGATGGGAAACTGGGACAACTATCCAGGGCAGGATTCATGGGAATTAGTAAAAATCTGGGTTACAGACACTAAACCGTGTTTGACAGACTTGAAATCATTGAAATAGTAGAGATGGTGATGAGAGGTGTACGGCTCGTACTATATACTGATATAGCGGGTGAGGCCGCATCCATGGAGTGAAGGAATAGGTGACATTTTGGGTCGAGACCCATGGATGCTGCCTCACCCGCTGAGTTTCTGCAGCATTTCTGTCTACCTTCGATTTTTCCAGCATCTGCAGTTCCTTCTTAAACATGTTGAAAAGATAAATATCTGTTTTCAGATTAAATTCCTGAATGAATCAGTTAGTAACAACCTTAATACTTATTGAAGTCTTCAACACCAATGACGTAGGAACACCGAGTCGCAGATCTACTCATTCACATTTTTATTTGTGTAGATTTAAGTTTGGAAGGCTGAGAGCAAAACGAAGTGTGTAGGCTGCTTTCCTGCACCCGGGCACTTATGTAACAACTTCATTACAATCAACGTCATAAACCAAACAACTTTCCCCTTTAATCAGTGAATGAGGCACTCAGTGGAGGACTTTGACCAAGCACAGTTCTCCTAAACCTGCCTCGGTAAACAAAAGGGCTGCACTGGTTCCTGGCCACGGGTCTCACCTGCTGAGTTACTCCAGCTCCTTGTTTATTCGTTTGTAAACCAGCATCTGCAGTTCCTTGTTTCTACACTTGCCTGCATTTGGCTCCTATCCCTCTAAACCCATGGCAGACAAAAGGCACGAGCTCGGCTTCAGGCACCGAACTGAGCCCAGATTCACCAGGGCAATGAGCAGTTTTTGCTGGCAAAGTGTGGCCATCTCAAGTCTCGTCCTCTTTCGGCTAACATGGGGCGAGGGCAGGAGAATGGGGTTGCGAGAGAAAGATAGATCAACCATGCTTGAATGGTGGAGTAGACTTGATGGGCCGAATGGCCTGACTCTGCTCCTAGAACTCATGAACATTCTGTACCTTAGTGCAGATTCCTTTAAGCCCCTGCAACATGGTGTGAGATTTAGAATTTCTGGCATGTGAGAATTCTCTGCTCAATAAACCTTGGCATGTCTAAACAGGACGTAGAAATATTTTGTCAGCCTTCAGCTAGAAGTGAATTAACAATTCCCTTCAGATTTTCTTGAAAACACTACACCACCATTCTTCGGAGTATGGTTCTCCCCTCTCCCATCAGGCAAGAGGTACAGAAGTATGAAAACGCACACCACCTGATTAAGGGACAGTTTATTCCCAGCTGTTATCAGGCAATTGAACCATCCTATCACCAACAAGAGAGAGGATTTTTGAAGCTTTGAGTGAACAGCTCATGGCCTGGAAGACTGATCCCTTGCCCACACAAGGTGGAGAGGGGGCAGTTGTGACCCACTCCTATTGGACCTGGGTCAAGGTTCCCAGGAATGGTGGCTGTTGCCATGGAGACACTGGGCGCAGGGCCCACTGGGAGAGGCAGGGAAGAGTTAATATTCTAGTGGAATGGAGCAACTCAGTGGGCCATGCAGGATCCGTGCAGGGTGATTGACAGGTGCCATTTTGGGTCAGGAACCTTCTTCAGTCTGAGTTAATTATATTTAATTTTGATGTTGGAAAAGTTGGAGGAAGTTGACACAAAAAGAAAAGGGGAACTTGGCGTAACTCACGTGTTCAACTGTTCCTCTGCCGTGCAACGTAGATCGATCTGGCAATGTTATGGTTAGTTTGTGTGGTGGCTGAGGGGAGACCTGATGGGAGTATGTACAATTATGAGGCTTAGATAGGGTAGACTCTGACTGATCTTTTCCCCACTGAGGGATGAGACGAGAGGGACCTCTTCATAGACAGAGGTCCCGCTCACCCCGCCTTCCCGAGACGGGGGGTCTGGGTCTTGCAGCTTCTCTTTTTGCTCCCCTGGTTTCTGTAAAAGTCTAAACTGCCAGAATGTGCTCTGAATGCCTCTCCCTTTCTCTTCCTCACCAAACTCCATACCCTATGGCGGCCTGTTGCGAACACAGTTTGCTCAGAACTGCACCATGTACAATCACAATTCACAATCACAACTCTTTAAGAGCTGCGTCTTGTGCAATGGTTACTTATTTGGGGAATTAGCTGTGATGTGTAGAGAGTCACGGAGGAATGTGGAGTGAAGCGTGTGTCTGACGGAAGAGGTGTGGTCAGACTAGGTGGGGTGTGAGTCCCAGAGGAGCAATGGGGAAAGGTTCAACGTGCGAGAGTATGAGTATTGCTTTGTTCTTTACACCTCCAGGAATTATTGGTTATAAATCATAATGCCTGATACTATATCCAAGGGCTCGGTGTGTGCGCACATTTTTACCAGAAGATTCTCTGCAAAATGTGGTGCCAAATGTTTCAAAACAAAATTGGAGGGCTGTCGGTTTTGTGTGCTCAGGGTTTATGGAGGGAGTCTGTCTGGATTGCCTCTGGGGCTGGCAGTGTTCCATCTTCTTAATCTGTGAAACCTAGGAAATTTACTTATGCCTGCTGTTGTTGCAAGACCATTCCCTCCCTCTCCTCTGTTCACCAATTCCCCCACATGGTGCTTACTGCTCTTCGCCCTCTGGTCCCATGGCCCCACCCTCGTGAACCTGTGCTGACGCCCCCAGCCCCCCACCCTATGACGAACTGCCGACTGTGTGTGACCTGGTTTGTCTCTGACCACCACAGATACGATGCTGGGAAGGACGGTTTCATCGACCTGATGGAGTTGAAGCTGATGATGGAGAAGCTGGAGGCTCCTCAGACCCACCTGGGGCTGAAGAACATGATCAAGGAGGTCGATGAGGACTTTGACGGGAAGCTCAGCTTCCGAGAGGTACCGTGCTCTGCTGGCTGGGGTCTGGAGGGCTGACAAAGGCAAATTACTGGGTTACACCCAGGAGACTTGTGGTATCCCACAGACTAATCGGTTCAATGGTTCTTTTATTGTCAAGCGTACCAAGGTGCAGTGAAATACAGTTTTTGCATATAGACTAGAGATTATTGCCATATTATCCCCGATTAACTCGTGGCGAACTGGCTTTACTGAACCTGTCTGGGACTTGCCCCTCCTCGGCTCCTAGGTGAGGTCTGTGTCTTCCGATTCCGCAGATAAGGGAAAACAAATGCACATTCCAGCCCTGTGTCTGAGGAATGAGGCAAGAAGGGGCTGAACTACTAGCACATGAACCTAATGAGGACCGGAGCAGGTGGGTGGGGAAATAATGGTGGAAATAGCTTAGTGTCCGATGAAGACTGTGCTGCTATCCCCCTCTGCTGGTCGCTCCGAGTGCTGCATCCTAGTGATTCCAGACTTACTGAGTAATCCCATGAGTGGTTTGTTGGCATGTTCGCTCTGAAGACGGATCCCAACCCAAATCGTTGCCTATCCATGATCTCCAGAGATGCTGCCTGACCTGCTGAGTTACTCCAGCACTTTGTGTCCTTTTATTCTGAAATTTAACATGGTTATCATCATTTTTTTGAAAATTGATCAATTTTGAATTAAACACAATAAAATCATAAATTAATTTATCAAGTCAAGTCACTTTTATTTCTATAGCACATTTAAAATGTGATTCATGAATTTAAATACATAATGTGTGCGTGTGTGGGTATATATGTATATATAAATTTAATAACATTGATGTTAAGTTACTTTAACATCACTTAATAAGTTTGACATTGAACCACTGAATTGAGGGCAGCGACTCATCTGGTATTGGTTCAGGAGATGTTCTCATCATGGTCCTAGCTTGCAGATTTTGCTAAAGGAGTGAGTGAAGCTGATAGTGATGGCCAGTTAGCTGCTGCTTTCCCCTGTCTGCCTCTGAGATCTCCAGAAGTATATGTTAAACCATTGGCCCCTCTCTCCTGGTCTTACCACCACCTTGCTTTGTGTCCATTCCTATCGACCAGGAGACTTCTCCTTCACACCATTTCTCCTCTCTTGCCCTTCAGTTCCTGCTCATTTTCCGTAAGGCAGCCGCAGGAGAGTTGGCTGAGGACAGTGGGTTGCACGTTCTTGCCCAGTTGTCTGAAATCGATGTCTCAACGGAGGGAGTGAAAGGTGCCAAAACCTTCTTCGAAGCCAAGGTAAGTGTCACTTAAACCTTGAGTTACTGTTTTGATTATTGACTGTCATGTGTAAGTGTCGGGGCTTGTATTGAATCACACAATAACTACAGCCAGGTCATTGTTCTCACGCCGTTCTGCTGATGCTTGGCTTTTCATCCCATCAATATCCCCTTCTAATCCTTCCTGTTTCACCGACCTCTTTAAAATATCAATACTTAGTGTCTCAAAGGGTTTACATGACAACATGTTCCACATTTTAACCACTCTGTACAGTTAGCAGGCTTCTCCTGAATTCCCTATAGAGAGATACAGCGTGGAAAAAGGCCCTTCGGCCCACCGAGTCCGCGCAGATCAGCGATTACCCCGTACACTAGCACTATCCAACACACAAGGGACAATTTACAATCTTTATCGATGCCAATTAACCTACAAACCCGCACGCCTTTGGACGTGTGGCAGGAAACTAGAGCAGCAGGAGAAAACATGGCTTCTTTGTGCTGTTCTAGTCTGCATAAATCGCAGTGCCTGAAAGTCTGGAATAACGAAAGGCCATTGTGCTGATCGGATCCATTCTATCCAGGCTGTTTACATCTGTCCAGGCCTCAGTAGCACTTTTCTACCAGTCTAGCGCCTGAGTTAGCCTAGAATCTAACCTTTCTCACAGAACATGTTGCAATTTTTGTGGAGGCTGGAATAAAGAAATCTTCTTTAGATGTAAATTTGTAATCCCAGGCACTGAGGTTCATGAGGAGTTGTGTGTGAAGCAAACAGCCCGTTTCATTGCTATCTGTGTAAATTAAATTTAAGGGTAGCGCAGCTGGTAGAGCTGCTGCCTCACAGTGCCAGAGACCCGGATTTGATCCTGACCTCGGGTGCTGTCTGTTTGGAGTTTGCAAGTTCTCCCTGTCACCGCGTGGGTCTGCTTTCCCTTCTGCATCCAGGTTTGTAGATTAAATGTGTATGAAGGAACTGAGCTTTGTCCCCTTTGATCTCTAGTTTTCACACCTTACCCTCTCCCCTGACTCTCAGTTTCAAGAAGCGTCTCGACTCAAAACGTCACCCATTCCTTCAATGCCGAGATGCTGCTGCCTGTCCCGCTGAGTTACTCCAATGTTTTGTGCCTGTCTTCAGGTTTGTAGATTAATTGGCACACTGTAAATTGACACTAGTGCGTAGGGAGTGGATGAGAAAGTGGGATAACATAGAACTTGTGTGAACGGGTCTCCGATGGTCGCTGTGCCGAAAGGCCTGTTTCCTTGCTGTATCTTTGAACATTTAAATTCTGTAAATGTGCAGTTTATTTCTCTCCAATTATTTTGAGACTCGTCCGATTGTGCAAACAGTGGTCTTTGTTCATTATGAGTTGACGTCAGAGCTTTGAGCTCGATAACAATGTGTTACGTCTGCAGCTTCAGGCAATCAATGACTCCAACCGATTCGAGCAGGAAATCAAGGAGGAGCAGGAGGAAAAGAAGAAGCAGGCGGAGGAAAAGAAACAGAAGAGAGCTGCCTTCAAGGATCTGCAGTCGGCCTTCAAGTAGGGGCAGCCTTCTCTGCCTGAGCCCCTTGCAGGATGCAGGAGGTCTGACGATCTGGCTTCCAACCTTGGCAAAAGCCCAGGTGACAGACTGCCGTTTGTTTTCAAGAGTAGGTTGGGTAAGGGGAAGTGTGGGAGATGAGGATGGGATGTACCAGAGACACCACTGACCACAATGTCCAGTGTGGATGGACAGAGCTGCCTCTTTCACTTCCCAGCAGATCCTCAGCCTGTCATTCGACCACCAGCCACTTGTGAGGGCTTGGGGATGTGAGCAGGGCTGGAATGAGAAGCAATGATCGATGTTCTTCAAGCCAAGCCTAACCAAATGCATTGTCTCCAATGTTATTATTTGCTGATCTTGACCTGTTGCTTTATTCCTGGTATGTGATTCTGAAAGTGAAGTCCTGTTCTCCGTCTAATACGGGAACTGAGGCTGCGGGTAAAGCTCCCAGGGCCTTGGTGACATTTTGAAAGGGACTTTGGCCTTAACGGACTGTGTTAATTTGCCCAACAAAGCCTCTCTTCCTTGTGACAAATCTGAACCAAGACTGGCCCCCAGAGACCACCTGAAGCTGAAGCTTTGGGGGAGGGAGGTTCCTGCTGTCTCTCTCCCTGCCTCGTCAAAGAATTACCTCAGTCTGACTTCACCTCTTCTCAGTTTCCCCCATTAACACGTGGCTGCTCACTGCAGTCATGGATATGATTTTACGGATAAATTTGATTTGACCCCATGTGCAAAATAAATGGGTTGGTAAAACATCAATAATTTGTGGAAACTTAAGTCAGATCAAATAGCTTTAGTGCTTTAAATTATTCATACCAAAATCTGCTTTTACCTCTGGCATCTAATCATCAGAAATCAGTAGCATATTACCTGTTAAATGATCAATGTAACACAGCGGTGTTGGGAGCTTGTGTAATTTGTCATAATGTGGGTGCTTCATTATGAAGGTGCTGACCTGCACAAGATGCTTTCATTGCCACTTTGGATGGTCCAAGTCTACTAATCAGCGTCTGCTTCCTTCATACTCCCTGCTGTGGGAGAGAAGCTACCAATCAAACCCAGTGTCTGACTGTATTTACACCCTGCAGATACAAGTTCCTGGAGTGGGCATCAGTGAATATTAACTATGCATCTTCCATCTATAGTGTATGAATGTTTTGAGCAGCTGGGCAGGGATTACTAGCATGGCCTTGGGAGGCAGTGGAAGAAGTTGCCACTCTGCTCTGTGTTATGTCTAGTGGCTCTGAGGTTTGTGTTCCAATGGGGTGTGCCATACAGAAACACCATTAGTCAGCACTGTGTGTAATCTATATCAGGTCTTCCTCCAAGCTCTGGCAACAGGGACGCCATCTCAGCTCTTCCAAATCCTCATCCCAGCAGCATGGGAAACGTCTTTAGAAAATACCGACCTTTGTGGCTTCTCTTCCATCGTGACCTGCCTGTACAAAGTGTCTACCTGTTGTCTTTTGTATGTGATGCCTCTCCTGGAGTGGGAGCAGGAGGAGGGAACAGTGTTGGCTTCCCAACCCCCTTCCTTCATCCTGTGGGCAAGGGCTCTGTCACACATCGGGTGGGGCAGGTAGAACTGTTGTTTGTGGAATCAGAAAGGGACACAAGACCTGTTGACCCCAGAACCAGTTCCCGTACAGAACAACCCAGTTAGTGTTGAGTCACCAAGATGTTCCAATCTGTTTGTTTAAAAACCCTGCAAATGTTTTAAGAAAACCCAAGAGAAGTGCCTTTTAAGATTAAAATATATGTTTATTTTGTTGGATCAGAGGTCATAAAGAAAGTCAATTGTCTTAAAAATCAAGGCAAGAAATATTCAAATGATTGAGACTGAGGGAAAAATACTTAAATGTTCAACATCCTCGGCTACCTCCAGTGTGGAGGTTAGAAGTGGATCACTCTGTGAATGGAATATCCTTGAAACAACTCTTTGCCAACCTTGCCATAGACATGAGGAACTGTAGGTGGTGGCTTACAAAAAAAGACACAAAGTGCTGGAATAACTCAGCAGGTCGAGTCAGGGCCCTTCTTCAGACTGAAGAGTTATTCCAGCACTTTGTCTCTTTCTTTACACGCGTCTATTTGCTCTGGGTGCACCTTGTGAAATAGTTTTTGTGCTGTAAAGGGGTAGAGAGGTGGGGTTGAGGCGTCTAGTGAACAGGTTTAGGAAGCTGTCAGACACAGCAGGGAGACAAATGGTGACGTCTTACAGATGCTGGCAATCTGATGCAAAACTTCTGGATCTCTGTAATAGATTTGAGAGCTTCTGCAATAAAGTGATTGGTAATAGCCCTTTGCCAGAACAAGGTTGCCACCAAAAACCTTTTTGAGATAAAAGTGCTCCCTGGCCAACTGGTTCTACCTCTTTCTGGTCTGGCCAGGGAAGTCTGCTCATTCCCTGGTCCACAACTGGCTTGATGCTGTCTTGCTTACAGTACAACTGACTGAAAGCAGAATCTCAGCCCGTTCTTGCTCCTCAACAATGGTCAATAACCCTTGCTGCCCCCAGTGTGAGCTTGACATTGGTCCCTCCATGTGGTGGAAGAGGTGGTTGGTGTAATGACCTCTGGCTGATTAGGACTGTTGGTGCAACAGCATGAACTAATGCTTCTAACTCCCATCTCAATAGGGACTTAAACAATTAGCTTTGGTTTATTTACACCCAGCGGTCTTTTATTTCAACAGTCGACATTCCATTGCATGGGTAATCTTGGGCTGAATGTGTCTTGTTCTTGTCTGACTGTTGTGTTTAAAACTGTTGTGTCAAACACTTGTGCCAGATGTTTGTGCCAGTGATGTCTGTTCTACTTTCAAAAGCACTGAATTAGCTGTGTGTCCCCTTCAGGACATTATTCTGCTTTAGTTTCAAGCTGAAGACACAGGTGAGGGACTGTAGCTTTGCATCGAGAATATTTGTTTGGCTTTGTACAATTTGTTGTCCCTGGAACATGATGGGGAGTGGGATGTGTGTGTCTGTGTGTCGTGTCTGACTCTGCTGTATCTGTGTTCTTCAAGAACCCATTAATGTCATTGTGCCTGTGTTCTACCTTAGAACTGGTTCTCCCAGAGATAAACAGGAATTACGTCTGGAATGAGCAACATTATACCTGTTCTATGGGAGATGGGGATGCACTCAGTAAAAGGATAGAACTTGCTCACTAAATTATTCTGGCATCAATGAATTTGCATGTTTGGTACATTATGTATAATGAAAAATTACCTATTTTCTATAACTGTAATGTTGCTGTCTAAAAATCGAGGATATAAGTTGTGTGGAAAAAAACTATTTTTGATTTTCTTACAAATAAATTTAATTATCCATATGTTCTAATAAATGCATCTTAAATTTTTATGTATTTTACCATTTTATTTGCCACTGCTTTTGAGATACAGGTTGTGAAATAACAGTAATATGGTGCCATTTATGGCAGAGGGGGGAGTGTGTTGAAAATTAGTGTACATTGACATTCCTGTTATCTGTCACAACCTTCTGGAAGCTGTTCTCCAGTGAGGAGCTGAGGGAAGGAGGTGGGAGAGAAAAATAACACGATTGCCACTTTACCTTCCATTGTCAACTCAAGGGGAATACAGGGAGGTTGTTGGGGCAGCTGGGACAGCCTCATCCACAATGTGCCTTACGCCAGGACCAACCTTTCTCTCCACGGCCATTAAAAAAAATCTGCATATCCATGCAACTCCCTTTTAGTTCCTTGGTGGAGATGAGAGCTTACAAAAATACATGCATCAAAGAAATGAAATGATGGCAAAGGGGGTGTATGTTAAAAACGAGTGTACATTTGCATTGACTAATTGGTGTCAAATTTGCTACTGCCTGGAGGGAGAACAGTGAGCAGGTTCACACCGTGTGTGCGTGCTCGCAAAATCGACAACTTTGATGTTGCTAGTTATCTATCACAGCATTCTGGCTCATAGCCAAATACGTTTCCTTAGTACCTGCCACACATGCAGGCACAACCATTAATCTTTCTAAAAGAAACTGCTGGAGTAACTCAGTGGGTATGACTCGCTGAATCATCAATGTTGAACAAATACATGAATTTGTAGTCGGAAAGCTAAATGGACGCTGTTCTCCAGTGAGGACCTGGGGGGGAGGAAACTAATATGATTTCTACTTTACTTTCCTTTGTCAACTGAAGAGAAATATCGGGAGGTTGACAGGGTAGTTGGACAGCTTCATGCAAAAGGTGACATTGCACGGTTATATGTTAGGACCAATCTTTCTCTCCACGCTCGGGTTAGACAAGCACACCTCTTCAACCCTCACCCTGAACACCGGCGTTCCACAGGGCTGTGTGCTGAGCCCCCTCCTCTACTCCCTCTTCACCTATGACTGCACACCTGTACATGGTACTAACACCATCATCAAGTATGCAGATGATACAACGGTGATTGGCCTCATCAGCAACAACGATGAGTCGGCCTACAGGGAGGAGGTCCAGCACTTAGCAGCATGGTGCGCTGACAACAACCTGGCCCTTAACTCCAAGAAGACCAAGGAGCTCATTGTAGACTTCAGGAAGTCCAGGGGCGGCACGCACACCCCCATCCACATTAACGGGACGGAGGTGGAACGTGTTTCTAGCTTCAGGTTCCTGGGTGTTAACATCACCGATGACCTCTCTTGGACCCACAATACCTCAACTCTGATCAAGAAGGCTCACCAGCGTCTCTTCTTCCTGAGGAGACTGAAGAAGGTCCATCTGTCTCCTCAGATCCTGGTGAACTTCTACCGCTGCACCATCGAGAGCATCCTTACCAACTGTATCACAGTATGGTATGGCAACTGCTCTGTCTCCGACCGGAAGGCATTGCAGAGGGTGGTGAAAATTGCCCAACGCATCACCGGTTCCTCGCTCCCCTCCATTGAGTCTGTCCAAAGCAAGCGTTGTCTGCGGAGGGCGCTTAGCATCGCCAAGGACTGCTCTCACCCCAACCATGGACTGTTTACCATCCGGCAGGCGCTACAGGTCTCTCCGTTGCCGGACCAGCAGGTCCAGGAACAGCTTCTTCCCGGCGGCTGTCACTCTACTCAACGCCGTACCTCGGTGACTGCCAATCACCCCCCCCCCCCCCCCCCGGGACACTCCTCCCACAGGAAAAACACTATGTCTGTATATATGCTAATGTAAATATTTATTCAAATCATATGCTATGTCGCTCTTCCAGGGAGATGCTAAATGCATTTTGTTGTCTCTACTGTACACGGACATTGACAATTAAAGTTGAATCTGAATCAAAGATAAATTGCATATCTGTACAACTCCCTTTGAGTTCAATGGTGGAGCTGCGAACTAACAAATATTTGCCACGCCTATCCGCCTTGTAATGTTTTACTGAAGCTCAAATACACACATCAAATAAATGAAATGACAACAACTGCAAAGTCAAGGTTTCAGACAAAGTAATTTGGGGTTCAACAGGGGTTTTAGAAACCAAAACTACCCTTGTACTTCCCACATTTCATCTTGCATCAGTGAGCAGTGATGGGAACAAGTGCATTGTAGATAAGCAGTGGTGAGGTGATCAGGGCATCTGTTTCTCATTACACGCCTTTATTTTAAAGCGGGGGACATAAATAAGGAATTAATGACTTTATATTTTTCTGTTGGATTATAAACGTGCCGATTCCCTACCGTCTCCACAAGCAATTGCATTATAACATTGCTCACTGCAACTGCTCGATGAAAACACACTGAGAAAAATCATTCATCTTTATCCACCTTCACCTTAGATCCTGGGACCGAAAATGGTAAATCTTAACAAGGTATTACATGAAAAGTAATTTTCCTACCCAAACTGACAAAGAGCAGATTTCTGTTCCTCTGGAGTCACAGATTAATTCAGTGCAAAAACAGTCCCTTCAGATCTGCACTATCAACAAGCACCCATTTCCATCAATCCTACTGTGATTTTATTCTGTCTTGGCTATGTTCCAAAGCATTTAATTAAAAAAATCAATTACATTGGAATAACAAGTGTATTTTTATACATGCAATACTCCACAGTTAGCAATGAGAATAAAATATGGGCGATGGATATTGACTTGAACGGCAAGACACTTCCCATAACATCTTCAAAGTGCTATGAAATATTTAGGATCTACCATGCTGACAGAAGAACTGTTTAATATTGCATCTGAAAGATCGAACTTCTGATCAGTATTCCACTGGCATTGCCCGACAACAAGTAAACATGCCAACATCACTCTGCCTACCCTTGGCCCCCAATGAACTACATTATAAGCAATAGGAGCAGAAAGAAGTAGGCCATTTGGCCCATCAAATCTACTCCATCATTCAATTATGGCTGATCTATCTCTCCCTCCTAACCCCTCACACCCGCACTAATCAAGAATCTATCTGATTTAAAAATATCCATTGACTTGACCTCCATAGCCTTCTGTGGCAAATAATTCCACAGATTCACCACCCTCGGACTAAAGAAATTCCTTATCTCCTTCCTAAAGGAACATACTTTAATTCTGAGGCTATGACCTCTAGTCCTAGACTCTCCCACTAGTGGAAACATCCTCTCCACATCCAAGCCTTTCACTATTCGGTATGTTTCAATAAGGTCCCCCCCCTCATTCTTCTAAACTCTAGCGAGTATAGGCCCAGTGGCCCAGTGGCATCAAATGCACATCATACATTAACTCACTCATTCCTGACATCAACCTCCCCTGAGCCCTTCTCCAGAGCCAGCACATCCTTCCTCTGGTATGTTCCCCAAAATTGCTCACAATACTCCAAATGCAGCCTGATCAGTGACTTATAGAGTATTAGCATTACATCCCTGTTTTGTATACAACCCCTCTTGAAATAAATGCTAGCATTGAGTTTGACTTCTTTACTACCAGTTCAACTTGCAGATTAACTTCTTGGGAATCCTGCACCAGTACTCCCAAGTTCCATTCCACCTGCAATTTCTGGATTCTCTCCCCATTTAGAAAATAGTCTAAATAGTTCAGAAAATAATATAGTATTGATTGATGCCCCGTGCAGAAATTTGCTGGGAAAGGTCCTTTAAAGAAGACACGCAAGATGATTGAATTGCGGAGTAGAATTGATGGGCTGAATGGCCTAATTCTGCTCCTATCACATGATCTTATGGGTCTACTGTCAATCTCCTGGCTGTTGCTTCTTCTCTTTGCCACAGTTAGTCTGCCCCCACTCTGAATACTTGTTATTTACCTTGCCCAACATTACCACCTGATCACCTCTGTCCACAAGATACATATGCATACTCTACATCTCTCCATGTTACCTTATTTATCTCCCATCACGGCAGAAGACCCATAGTTTTGCATTCCTTTAACATTCCCTTGTTCCCTTGTTATTTAATACAACATAACAGAGTGGAAATAATGGCCCAACTACATGGTGTGATCTGCACTGCCTACATCGAGCTGTGAAGATCGACACTCATTAGAATTGCCTGCAGATGCTCATTGTAATAGTGCCAGCCCTGTTCAGATGTACGAGGGCAGGTGACCCCTTGATTGCAATATCACCTGCACCACAAGGTGGCAAAGAATAGCCACACTAAATATGAGGAACAGCATCTCATATTTCGCTTGGGCAGCTTACAGCACAGTGGTATTATTGATTTATCTCACTTCGGGTAACCTCGGCATTCCCTCTCTCTCCATCCCTCCCCCACCCAAGTCGCACCAGCTTCTCAACAAACCAACAAACAGCTAACAATGGCCTGTTTCATTTATCATCATTATTTTTTGCATATCTTTCATTCATTGTTCTTTATCTGTCTACATCATCGTCTATATCTCTCCTTTCCCTCATCCCTAACCAGTCTGAAGAAGGGTCTCGACCCGAAACGTCGCCCATTCCTTCTCTCCAGAGACGCTGCCTGTCCCGCTGAGTTACTCCAGCATTTTGTGCCTATCTTCAGTTTAAACCGGCATCTGCAGTTCCTTCCTTCACTCTCAAAATATCTTACCGCCAAAGGCAGATCTTCATTCCGGTTTTTATCCCCGAGTTTCCCCGGATTTTTTTAAGTCAATTTGCTTGGAAAATTAGGCGTTACATTTCCATGTGAAAATAATGGGAAATTTTCAATAGAATGAAAATAAAATGAAGTAGCTTTCTACAACTGCAGTTCGAAAATGAACAGTAATTGTACAGTAAATAAAACTGTGATGGGCGGTGGAGTTGCTGCCTCACAAAATCAGAGACTCGGGTTCGATCCTGACTTACGGGCGCTGTCTGTACGGAGTTTGCAAGCTCTCCCTTGTCCTACGAGGAATTCTTCGGATTCCTCCCTCACTCCAAAGACGTGCAGGTTTGTATTAAAACCATTAAATTGTCCCTCGTGTGCGGGGAGCGCTGGTCGACGGGGACTAGATGGGCCGAAGGGCCTGTTTCCGCGCTGTATCTCTAAACTAAACTAAACATAAATAAAACGAAACAGAAACCGACAGTGAGCAACTTCGCAAATAATGGGGGAAAGAAAACTTCAGATACTTACGTTGCACATGGATGGAGGATATTTGAGAAGTTGGTGCGATTTCTTGAAAATCTAAACGTGAAAGTAACTGCATTTGACCAACGTCAATGCACACAAAACGGTTTTGCCACCGAACAGGGAATTGTTGAGAAAGTCCCGTCTTACTTGGGGTATCCTGACTTCGAGCACAGACTGAGATGTTTGCTTGAGATCTTGTGAAGGAAGGAGGATGATTGATGAAGCATCTGCAGATGGCTGGAGTTGGACCGTGAAGAACTCCAGCTCTTGAATCCTGGAGCCGGCGCAATCGACCTCTGACTTTAATTTCATGTTTCATTTATTTTGCGTTTCTTTTATGACTGTTGGCAGATCAGTTACCCTCCTGGGATAAATAAAGTTCTTTCGCATCGTAACTGTTTTGCTTAGTGCGAGGCATGAATCCAACCGCAAACGTTTTCAGTTGGAAGACCATTGACTTGATTGAGCTCATTGATGCCATGTTCAGGTCTTCATAAAGTTGTGGGAGCAGAATTAGGCCTTTCGGCCCATCAAGTCTACTCCGCCATTCAATCATGGCTGATCTATCTCTCCCTCTCAACCCCATTCTCCTGCCTTCTCACCACAACCCTTGACACCCGTACTAATCAAGAACCTGTCATTCTCCACCGCAAAAATGTCCACTGACTTGGCCTCCACAGCCTTCTGTGGCAATGAAATCCACAGATTCACCGCGCTCTGAATATAGAAATTCCTCCTCATCCCCTTTCTAAAGGTATGTCCTTTACTCTGAGGCTGTGCCCTCTGGTCCTAGACTCTCTCACTTGGGCTTGAGTCAAATGTTCCTGGCAAAACCCACTAGTGAATGAGTTGTCGGAGCAGAACAGACAGCCATCCATCGCTGATCGCTTTCATCACTTCACTGATAATTGAAGATAGACTCATTGAGTAGTTTATTGTTGTCACGAGTATGGGGGTTTAGTGAAAAGCTATTCGTTGCGTGCTATCCAGTCAGAAGCAACTATACATGATTACATTCACGCCGCCCAGTGTACAGATAAAGGAATAAAAACGTAATTTGTCAGATTAGATTTGTCCTGCTGTTTGTGAATAGGTCCGACCTGGGCAATTTCCCATAATTGCTGTGCATATGTCAGTGTTATAATGGTGCAGGAGCAGCTTGGCTCCATGCCCAGCCAGTTCTGCAGTGTGCTGTTCCGTTTCTACCACAATTAGAATGTTGCCTGGTACCACACCTCTTGCCTTATCCAATGTTCTCATCAATTTAACCATTTGGAATGAATCACATTGACGAGGGTAGGCTTCTGTGATGGCGGAGACCTCCATCTTCTTCTTCTTCTTCTTGCGAATGAAACATAAACCAAAGGAATAATTAGATCTCAAGCCGGGAGTTGAGCAGCCAGGTTGTTGTCCGTGTTGGCGTCAATGTCTGTCTGCCAGGCCCTGAGCTCCATTTGGTGGGTGGTAGAGCGGGCACCCAGAGATGGCATGGTTGGCTGTCTGTTGTTCTACTCCGTATTCACAGGCTGGGCTCTGGCGGAGCCCCCATCTCCACACGCTGGCATTGAAACACCCAACTCCAAGACCAAGTCTGTTGAGCTTCACCCATGCTCCTCTGGGGAGCTCAGACCCTGGACAGCTTTTATCTGAAGAGATGTAGCTGTGTAATGGAGATGAGGTTGCCTGCCACTCCTGTGACCACTTGGTGGCTATCCAGTGTGCTTTTGTCTCCGTTGGCTGGATGGATGCTAGGAGTTCCATAGGAAACCAGAAATGGATCAATGCTGCACTTTCAGCTGAGAGTAATTGTAAATGCTTCAGCCTCATCAATCCAATACTCTTGGAGACATCTCCTCCATTAGCTATTGGACTGGTCATCATTCATGGCCAGATGTGGGAGGACTGACGTGGTGCATCCTCGCATGCGTAAACATCAAATTTGGTTTGCTGAGCTCGGATGTTGTTTGGCCCACACGATATAAGGAGATCAAAGTGTTAGAACAGATTGGTCAGATGCGGTCATTTTGCTCAGCTTCTTCAATCCATGAACACTGCGGCATTGGACTGGTACCAGTGCTCAGGTTTGGCGATCCTGACCTTTGCGTACATGGAAGATAATTTGGTTAAACTAATCTCTTCTGCCTGGACATGATCAGTATCCCTCTATAACCACGCGCCCATCTAAGAGCCTCAAACACTACTTTCGTATCCGCCTGCACCAGCCCCAGTAGAACATTTCAGGCACTCACCATTCTGTTATTTGTCCATCTGCTGTAGTTTAGTTTATTTAACAGTCTGCATGTTTGTCCACCTGATTTTGTCACACATCCACTACCTGGCCCACAGATGTACAACTAAAGCAGATGAACAGAAATACATGTCATGTTGCACAATCCAAAATCAAATTTGCACATCTCTCAGAGATGACAAGGCTCAGAGCTGAATGGAACTGCAAACACAGGAGAGACGGTAACTTCTACACACTTCTGGAACTGGCAATCAAAAATGAATTGCATATTTTCCTTTCCATACTCAAATGATAATATCTTACTCTGAGCTGACGTAACGTTTGGACTCAAGGGTCCAAGTTGTCCCTTCCTATGGGAAAAAAATATGCCAGAGCTATTGTGCCTATTAACCAACAACTCTGTGTGGCGAAGAACTTCTAGGAATATAGATTGGGATTTGGGTCATGCTTCCCGCAGATAATCTGTTAACATCCTCTGCAAATGTCTTATGGAAGGCTATTTGGATGAGACACTAGACAGTTGTGAAATGCAAGGGACCACAATTCAATATTGTCCCTTGGAGTTTTTCATGTAAAATGTCCAGAAACCAGAGGAGGCACTTATTCCGATCCATATCCCCTTTTCAATCCTTGACTTTGTCTTTGTTATTGTCTTTATGACTTCATTTTGTCCGCAGCCCGAGCTTTGATCATCCGCCACTCTGTTCAATGTAACTTCAGTCGTGAGAACCCACATGCAAATGCACATAACAGGAACATGCATTAGTGGGTTGTCTGGAGTTTGTGTAGCCAATGTGCACAAACCTTGGTGTTAGTGACTCCTGCACACATGCACACACAGCCTTTGCAGCAGTACGTCATTCATACACACACATGGCTCTAATGGCAACTTATTCTAGCTGGATAGTTATGAAGCCCCACATACATTCATTGGGACTAGTCTATTACAGACAACACGGCACTATCCTACTTAAAACCATAGCAAAATTTAAGTTATATTTTCATACAAGGAATCCCTGCAGACCCCAACTTCATCCATCTCACTAATGCTTCCGGAGATAGACACGAAATGCTGCAGTAACTCAGCAGGTCAGGCAGCATCTCTGAAGAAAAGGGGAGTCAGGAGAGAAGGAAACTAGAGTGATGAAAAGGTACAAACTCACTATGGTCCGACTCACCAATGCTTCCTTTGGCTGGGCTATAGGTCTTTTCTTCGATGTCATCATCGTTGTTTTTGATGTACTTTCTTATACTTGCCCTTTCTATTGGAAATCACCAGCTACGTACTCTTGTGTGTACTTTGTTCAACTTCGCCCTCTGCATTCTCCTGCCATTAATAGACCAGTGGTTCACAACCTTGTAGCTTTCCTACCCTCTTAATAACACTTCATCCCTCTACAATTCTTCAAAACCTTCCAGAAAATATTTCCCTTGCATTAAGTTTTCTGTACAACATTGACCCTACAAGTAGGGTCCCTAGATATTCTTTTATTGTGAAAGCCACATTTAAATACAAACTAGACCCAAGGAACTGCAGATGTTGGTTTGCAAAATACACAAATTGCTGGAGTTACTCAGCAGATCAGGCAGCATCTCTGGAGAAAATGGATAGGCGATGTTTTGGGCTGTGCCCCTTCCTCTCACCCTCCTTCTGATGGATCCCAACCCAAAACGTCACAACCATATTCTCCAGAAATGCTGCCTGACCTGCTGAGTTATTCCCTCCAGTCATTTTCTTAACTACAAGTTGGTCTGTACAATTGTCAATCTGGAATTCTTGTTTAAAAAAAAAAACAATCAAGGCTACACACAAAGTATTAAATACACACACACACACACAGTTAGCTCTGCGCACACACACAGTCTCTGCTATTGCAAGTTTGATTACAACGTCTCATTAAAAGAGAAGCCCTTAACACACAACTGAAGCTACAGCATTTATTATAAGTGCCATCCATGCATATCACGACTGGCAGCAACAACTAATGACATTTGGTAGTATTTTACAGCAGTAAACTGATACAAAGGATAGTTGTGCATTTTTCTTTCAGCTAGGATTAATAAAACGTGCAGTAACAAAAAATACAAACACTGAAACACTGACTGTGGAACAGCAGTACAGAGAGGAACTAGTGCTGCACAAATTGATAGTGATGTTATCATTATATACATCATAGATATGTACACATCACCCTTGGAATGCACAATATCAAAATACTCTGTATTCCTTTCATAGAATAAAACCCTGGTCTCTATCTTGTCCCCCTTCCCACCCCAAAAAAATAAAAGGACAATTTCAAAGACAAATATATTTACAATTAAGCACGTCAACACCACAACACTTTTTTTTTCCATTTTGTTTTAATGTGCCACAAAAGCCAACATTGCTTTTGTTACGTTGGAGGTCGATATTCCTCCTGCTTGTATTGTAGCCATATTCCAAAACTGCCAACGTGTCCTCTTTACTGCAAACACAGAGGGAGCTTTCATGTAAGACAATGGCAGTGCATTCAAGGGGAGATAAGCCAACTCCAAAGAGGTTCAGACTCCTGTTCCAAGAAAACCTCATGAAGAAAACGGTTTCTGTCCAAGTCTTTAATGTGCAATTATTAGGAAATTCAAATTGTAATTGATTTTTTTGGAGGGGGGGGAAAAAAATCATTTGGTTACTGCAAGAAATCTGGCCATGCTGCCCGAGACAGCTACAAAGTTTAAAAATACATTTACAACAGTCAAAAATGAAAAAGAAAATCCTCAGAGGGATTACACCCCCTCTGTCGTCACAACAGCAATCACTGCTGGGTTCCACACACTGTGAACAAAGTTCATTCCAAACTCTGAATGATGCGTCTCAACTGTAGAGGTGCCAGAGGACAATTTTTTTTACCCATTTAAATATACAACAGGTCATTAAAAAAAAAATGCATTCATCAGGATTTTTGGAACAGAGAAATCCAACCTTACTAACTAACACCTTCTGAACGTTTCAACTCAAGTGCAAACTAGGGGAGAAGAATAAGATTTGCCCTATCTGAAAAGTAGGATCCCTGCTTTTATCCATAGTACTGTAAATGAATAATCTATTTTTGAATTCACACAGGAAACATTCCTTTACCAGCAGCTATCACCTTCCTTGCACAATAGTGCTCCCACCCACTTACTACACATCAAAGCTGTGCCCCTTGACTGCAGAAATCCACTAATGTAGTGATTCTGCCAGCTGTTAATGCAAACTGCAACAAACACTTTCCTTTAAAATTTACTTCATTCTTCTGTGAAAGTGAACACGTGGAGTCTCTCGCTATTCCTACGTTCAAGACTTTGCTTTTTAATGGCTTTCGTACAGATCGGCTCTCCCGAGTCACAGATCTTGAGCAACACTCAGTCTCAGAAAAGTTACTGCATTTAAGTTTATCATTTTATTATCTCCTTTTGTTTTCCTGAAGGTCCCGTTGGCCACGCCACCTGCGTCCCAACATCAAACCCAAAATGATTTAGATTTTCCCCTCACTCCCTTCTGACCTCACTACCTGTT
This sequence comes from Amblyraja radiata, assembly GCF_010909765.2. Lineage (NCBI taxonomy): Eukaryota > Metazoa > Chordata > Chondrichthyes > Rajiformes > Rajidae > Amblyraja > Amblyraja radiata. The sequence goes on along the minus strand of NC_045986.1, from coordinate 29,703,797 downwards.
GCCCGAGGAATGGCTGCACTCAGGCCACCACGACAAGCGAGTCTGAGCGTCAGGACCCAGAACCTTGGTTCTAGATGATCACGCCCACATTCCTGCCTTTGACACCATTGCTGTCCTCTGAACCAAAGTGGAGCATTTTCCACCCATTCTTTTATCAAGGGAAGGCAATCTTTGTCGAGAGTCAATTAAACTTCTTTAAAAGGGTATAGGCTAACTTACATATTATATATTTGTTTCAATTTCAGTGATTAATGTTTTATTAAAAATAGAATGCACCTTTTAAAGGTAGTCAGTAATATTTATAATCCTACATACTGTATTACATCGCAGGCCTGTCGAATAGTGCAGCATTAATGTTTCTCTGACGAGCTGCTGCCTCCTGCTACTTAGAAGATTCCGTAAATATATTTTTGTCTGAAATTATTTGCAATTTTCTCTTTAAAAACATCAAGAATGCAACACTACATGCATGAAATAAAATTCTTAACAGTGCAGACATCAAAATAAATTGATTATTTTCCAAGGAGATCTATACTGTATGTGGAGAGGGGTTACTTAGCCCTTAACTTCGCAACTCAAGCACACTGATCGAGGGCTGATCAATTCTTTCTTGCACAGACTTTTAAACTACTAGATCTTGAATACTTCTACAACTTTCAAATGTTTTTTTTAAAAATAGTGGATGTACTAAACAATCCAGCAGTATTCAGGTTAAACTGGCATCTTTCTCATAAAAGCTAAATTTCAAAAAATATATATATATTTAAAAAAACATTCACAACATTGGTCATTTTAATGTAATTTCCTTTAAAAAAGATAAACTAACTGGGGTTTTAAAGTATGCCAACATTTGTAAACAATGGGATCCAGCCAATGATGTGACTCTTTCAGTTAGAAATCAGGCACCACCCAAGGTCTCTTGGGTATTTTCTCTTGCCTCCCGTGTCGGGCAAAGCATATCCACTAGTGGGTCAAGGTACCCGGTGGCTTTACTCTGCTGGTCCTGAGTGAGATGTGGAGGTAAATGGAGACTGGGGAAGAACATACAAAAGCCATTGAACACATCAATTCCTCTCTGATGGGCTGTTGCAGGCTGATTCGCTAATTTCATCTAAAATCCAAACAGGATTAGTTGAGATAACAACTTGCCCAGATGGCATAAAAAGGCATTTTTTTAAAAACAGTTCCATTTTGCTGAATTCAAGGAACTGAGGTGCCCGGCGCAGTTGTATATATTTTCCATGTTAAATGTGTACTTTAGTGGAGTTATGAAGTCTATATTAACTCCACTGTTCCAGGATTTTACTTAAGAGTGTTGCAATTTCTTTCATGAAAGCGACTTTTTCCAGAAACTACAAAACTGGTGAATTATTAATGGTACCAGCGGGGCAAGAGAAGAGATGAGTTGAGCAAGAGTGTAGAAGGCAGTGCAGAGATGAAGCTGCCTGGTGAAATGGGAATAAGCTACATATTGTTTCAAGTCGTACACAAGAGAAGAGAACATTTTAGAGAGTTGAGATTTAAATTTGTAAAATGCAATAACAGTAACAGTAAGGAGGAACCAATTGTTTAAAATCTGCTGGGAAATAAATCATTAATTAATTTTAGTTCCAGACAGATTCCCTCAAAATAGCACAGGCGTATCACTGAGACATTTTTTTTTTTTTTTTACTCCAAATGGACTTTAACCTGTCCTGGAAATTTCGCTGACCTTGGCTTCAGCCATGAGAGAAATAGTTGTTAAAAAGTATCTTGCACAGACATCGTAGGCTGAAGGCCTGATCCTGTGTTGTACTGTTCTATGTTCCAACACTACCCCATCAAATATAAATCAGCAGTGTCAGCCAAGACCCGCAATCGACCTACCACAAACCAGAACCTTAATTCACACGTGCAGGCAAGATGAATGTGGACTACATTATTTTCTAAAATGCCTTCAAAAATCACAGACATAAGCATTAGCAATGTTTTTCAAAAACTATATACTCTGAATGAACAACTAACTTTAAGCACATACATTGTAAACTTGGGCCTTATTTAATGGGTTGAAATGTCTTAAAAAGCTGAACACAAAATAAAATAAGTTAAAATTCTGGCTCGTGCCTGCCACATCATGCAAACATTATCAACCAAAATCAAATGCAAAATCGTATAAAGAGTCAATTTTCTGATTTACATTACATATAAAAGTCAGATATCTTGTGTAAGGATTATGATCTGGATAATTAAAAGTGCCTCAGTTATTCAATAACAAACTAACACGTCCTCTCCAAGGGCTGAATTTGATGTCCTATTTTCCTGCAACATGGGCTGCGACGTACATCTTGTTGCCAGGTGGTGTCATTGCTTTTATCATGCATTGTATTTTGGGCTGATTGATAGCACTATTATTTAAAAAAACCGTCTTATCAAATTTTGGCTTGTCAAACATAACAGCAATTAATAAAGTCGGCGGAACGTTACACAAATGCTCCAATCTGGTTTATTTACAAATCAGGACATAGCTCAGAATCTTTGGCAAAAAGATTTAGTTTGACAGCTGTTATAAAAACTCTACGCCCTCGAAGATACGAATCAAGCTCTAGTCCGACTCAATTTATCTGTCGAAGTACACCGATAACGCTTCTGCTAAACTCTGTGCTGTAATAATATTATCTTTAAGAGAAAATTAAGAAAGTAGCTAAAACTTGACAATACAGGCACCAAAACCAAGCAGAGAAAGGGTTGGATGCAGGATTCATGTAATACATGTAATATATTTTATATTTTATATCATATAAATTTAGCTTATTTATTCGCAAAAATGGGAGATTTGTTTAATGGACCTTTGCAAAGCAAACATTCATATCAATCTTTTCCCCTCCTCCCAAAACCTTCATTAACTTTAAATATAAAAAGTGCACCAGCTGATTTCTCCACTTCAGTACATCTTGCCACATCACAGCAAGCTTTATACAATTTAGTTATCCCGACAATTTTTGTTTTAATCATTTACTGGAAACTCAGTAACTTTACCCTGAAGCTAAAGTGCTAAATGCTATCTGGGTCTGAAATACACATTTTAATGCCTATTTTGTTGCAGTTGTGCTTAATAAATTGCCAGTTTTAATACTGCATATTTCTACTACTACCATGCTTCCAAACCACGCCACCTCCAGTGTCTGTGAGGGCAGCAGTTGGGGTGGGGAGGGGAGAAAGAAGGGGGTCAGAATTGGGGGGGGAAAAGGATTTATGCTTCTGATCACTATCCTGTAGTGTATCCATTATTTGTTTAAAGTATGGTGCTTTAGGTCTAGTGTTAGCGTTGTTGAGGGAAGAACTATTATTGTGCGATTATCAGTATCTTGACTGCAGAGTCCAATTAGAAATGCTTAGAGTTTCTTGTGGCAGTGAAACTGTGCTTTCATAAATAACAATTTGAGCTGAAGTGGTCAGACACACAACACAAGAGAAACAAGCAAGCACAGTTGGTTGAGAGCTTAAGGAAATGTTCCTTATTTTCTTCACATTTTATTTCACATCTCCAGTTAATATTCAAACTGCTTGGGTTTACCTCATTAAGTACCAATTTAAAAAAAAACAGAAAATGTGAAGGCCCATGTGAAACTAAAAGAGTGCTTAAGTGGGATCTGCCATTGAACAAGAAATTAGTGAGGGATGGCAAATGGAACATTAACCTACGTTACCATTCAGAGGCTGACAGAAATGCTGCATATTCCTAGCTTTTTAATTTCCCCTTTTTCTTCAGCTTATTCAGTAGTCATGTGAGAAAAGGTAAAACATTTTAGCAAAAAAACAAAAACAAAAAAAAACTGCTGAATCCTGATTATATAGTACTGACACCAATCTTGACCTGAACAGTCTATAACATTGTTAACCCCAACTCCTACCACTTTGTGACTGGGAGAGGATTAAAAGAGTGGAGATTAAAAATCAGCAGGCAAGCAATGGTGAAGTTGAAATTCAAGCAAGAGCCAGAAGACTTGTTAACGGAATTGTCTTGCACTACCAACAACTTTTTCATGTAAACCAATAGCAAGACAGAAAATCCAAATGATTTTAAATTAAGGATTGCAGATATTTCAACTAAGCACAAATCAGAAGTACTAACTTACTGTGGGGAAAATTCATCTTAAAAACCGGCTTTCATCAATCACAATCTTCCATCTTACATTATGGCTGCAAAAATGTCCTCATTCAAAATTCAGAATTATTTTAAACGCAAAATGCTTTAAACCAGTTTTTTTTGCAATATGACTTCCAAGAAATCACAACACTTCTAAAGAGGAAAAAAAAAGAATATGGAAGGTAGAATGAATGAACCAAGTTAATTCCCTGCTCTGTGGTAGACATCAAGATTCACGTTGTTCCTAATATAGTTCAATGTTCTAGTCAGTGAAGGCACCTTGTAGGTATTCACAAACTATATAGTCTCCATCTTGCATCTAATACATCCACAAAGATTTATTAAATCAAGCTTTAGCTGTAGGTAAACTTCTGCCATTAGATAGTCATAATTTCCCAGCAGTGTCTGGTGACATGTTTGGAGCAACAGTGAGCCCTGTCTATTTTGACATTGTTTATTCTTGGATCAACAAGCTGACAAAATATAACATGATAAAAACACACTTCATCACTGCCTTAATAATGAGAACAGTATCCCTCAACTGCAAATGAGACTATGGGAAAGAAAGAGAAGCTGGAGGGCAAAAGAAAACCATGCACTAGCAAAAACAAGTGTGCTGGGGAGCACCCATTCACTAAATTACAACAAAGTTCCTACTGCCCCAATGTTGATACTCGCATGGATTTGACTTGAATCTCAATTTTAAAAGTAAACCAAGAAAGATTGTGCATCCACATATCAGTATTGCAGTCTGAACGCACTACTTGGTATGATGATTCTTCTTTATAAAAGGGAGGTGGAAATAATCAAGTAGGCACAGTTCCAGAAAGTGCATATATAAAAAGCTCCAATTCATTGAAAACAAAGTGTAACGCAAGTATTAAAAGCAGAATGGGATTCCAATATTGAAATTCTCATCTATCCACCACTAAACATGCAAAACTGACAAATGCAATATTGGTTAACATACTTCCCCTGCATCACCTCTCCAAGGGATACGGTGGACTTTAGCCCTTTCCCCCTTGGCCAGCAGGGGAAGGAGGAAGGCAGCAACCAGTTTCGCTCCTACTATGACCATGTAACGTTTTGGTAAAGGAAAAGGGATGGTTAGCAGTTCACAAGTTCTCGCCATGCATGCACTCTATAGTCTATGCTTCACTCTTTCACATGTTTGTATGACTGTGACTTGAAGATTACGAACTCACCAGAAGAGGCTAAACATTCATCTCAGGATACTCTGCTGGATAAAGTCACCACCAAAGAGAGAGACAGACTCCTTTGCCATCACACTACTACATTTAATCACTGGGATACTGATTTAAACCACATCGACACTCGGTACGTGGCACCTGCAAACACAAATTTAGTGCTACCCTTTTGAGATGTGGTGACGAGCGGCCGGGTGGGATCTGTGGGGAGAATCCCAATAGTTCAGACTTGGAAGCTGGTGTTGTGTGCACAAAAGCTGGGGACTCAAAGATAATGCATGCCAAAGCAATGCAATCTTTGAAGCGTTAGAACACTTTCCCCAGTCACCCTAGTATTGTCGTCAATACTAATCCTGGTTTACAGCAACTGGATTTTCAACAAAAATCGAGAGGTTTCTCTGCAGCACCGTATTTAGACAAAATTCTCTGAAAAGAAACTCATTTTGTAAAATATTCCCCTCCCAGCTACTGACAATAACCCTGACTTCCCCTCGAAGAGACCATCTAGAAGCCAGCTTTCTGATCCCCTATCCATGTGTGTTTCCTCCTATTGGAGTGTTTCCCCCCAATAAAAACCCCACAAAGGAGAGAAACTGCACTGAATGTACCATCCTTACACAACCTTAGATCACATCCGAGCCACATCATTCAGATGAACAATGCTCAGACATTAACCTTTAACACATCCCTTTGATTTAAAAAAAAAAACTGTTCAGAGTTAGAAAAAGCTTCATTGCTTGATGTCGCTGCTGCACCACTGAGGAGGGCCAGCAGCTATCTCCACGTTTCGATAGTGACTGCAAGCAGAGGGCATCTTTCCCACCCACCCCCCACCCCCTCTCAAAAAAAAGTTCAGCTCTCTTGCAGAGTGGTGGTGGGGGCGTGTCCAGACAGCAGTCCAGCGATTGTGGCCAGCAATGGCCGACACAAATAAGCAAGAAGCTAAAAGAACATCCGAGTCACATTGACAGGCTTGTCCGTATGAAGACAAATTAGACAATGGAATCCCAGTCGAAGTCATCCTGGATATCGTCTGCAGGATTGTGGTGTTGGGACATCGATCTGTGCATTGGAAAGCTGGAAGGCGACATCATATGTTGCTGGTTCATTGCTGGATGGTGGCCTGCTGGGCAAAAACACAGGAATGGTTGAGCTTTGTAGAAACTAGGAACTGCAGATGCTGGTTTACACAAAGGGACACACAGTGCTGGAGCAACGCAGAATGTCAGGCAGTATCTCTAGAGAAGATGGATAGGTGACGATTCGGGTCAAGAATTTTAGACTTGAGTATAGTCAGGAAGCAGGCCCTTCGATCCACCGAGTCCGTGCCGACCAGTGATCACTCCGTACACTAGCACTTTACTACGCACCAAGGTCAATTAACAATTTTGCTCAATCCAATTAACCTACAAACCTGTACGTCTTTGGAGAGTGGGAGGAAACCGGAGCACCAGAAGAAAACCCACACGGGTCATAGGGAAAACGTACAAACTACTTACAGACAGCACCCATAGTCAGGATCGAACCCGGGACTCTGGCGCTGTGAGGCAGCAACTCTACCGCTGCGCCACCGTGCTGCCCCTGTTTAGTTTAGTTTATTGTATCCATAGTATTATTAGTTTACAACGAAAAGAAAGGCGAGATATCACCTATCCATGTTCTTCAGAGATGCTGCCTGACCCACTGAGTTGCTCCAGCACTCTGTGTCTGGCCAAATTTTGTGTTTGTGTAACCAAGCTATTTATCATATTTAATTTTACTGAGGAAACAGTAAAGTTAAATGTTTTTTACACAGTTGGAGCGATGACAAACAACTGCTTGCAGCAGGTTAAGAAACACTTCAAGCAGACTGCTCACAGCAAACACTAATTTAATCAATTAACCATCATAAGTCGTGAAGCCATTTTTCCGTGAGATATTTTACATAAACCAACTTGGATATCTATGGTTGACCACAGCAAGGTCAACCTAGCCAAAAATGATGAACAGCTGTTGGTATTCAGTACGTCAAGCAGCAACTATAGACACTTTGGGTGTAGACCATGCATCTGGATCTCTTAGACCTCTTAAGTTGGTTATCTCCCATCTATACTCTCAGTCCTGATGTAGGGCCTCAACCTGAAACGTCAACCATACTGTTGACTCCACATTTGCTGCTCAACCCACCGTGCTTCTCCAGCAGTTTGCCATTTGCTCCAGATTCTCGTGTCTCTGGTTGAAAATGAATAACAAGACTCAGTTCCTGAGAATCGTGGGTATATCAGCCATGGCACCAGGCATGGCATCCAAGTCAGCTTTAACTACATTGTGTTTTCACCAAGTTGTATTTGACCTTGCAGCTCCAGTTTATGGGAAGGATGTGTCAGGCAAGTTCTTACATGCTTGTTCATAGCAGACTATTATTAGCAGTTCACGGTAGTCGAGGTCGCTACACTGTGATTATACGCAGCCCATTAAAAGAAAGTCAGAGCAGGTGACTTACTCCAAGATTTGTTTCCTTTTTTATATAGAAAAACAGAATCCTTTTTCCAAATGCAAAAATTGAACAAGGCCCCCACAGAATATAAATGAAGCAGGAAAGAGTTTAAACAAGGAAGGCGGAAGGTTATAATGGGCTACAAAATGACCTTGTCGAGTAGGATTAATGAGAATCCCAAGCCACTTTACACGTACCTGTCCTCCCCAGGTAATGAGCGCCTGATGTGCACAGAATGTACAAATGAATCATTATTTGGGGGACTGGTGGGATGGATTTGCTGGCTGCTGTGGGGCTGCAGGCATCTCCTGTCGTGTGGGAACTCAGTTAGCGGCAATATTTGAATGGTTGAGTTAAACACCCTGGTGTAACGACATGTTGCCGATGGTTGTCCTATGTGTTGACTCAAATACGCTGCCACAGGCTGCAATTCAGACTCGTGGACTGTTCTAGTTACAAATGTATCTCAGGGCTAGAACTCCGTTGTTATCTGGCCAAGACCTGCATGTGAGGAGCAAGAGGGCAGGCAGGAAAAGGGATAGGTCCACTCAAGGGAAAAGGAGGGATTGTCTGCGTGGAGCCATGGCAGTGGGCGAGGCTCTTAATGGGTGCATCACATCGGCTTTCATAAGGATATGGATGACAAGACAAATAAAACTAGCTTAGGCATAAACGATAGAAGGTAGTGATGGAAGGGTGTTTTTTCTGACTGGAAGTCTCTGACTAGTGGTGTTTGCAAAGATCAGAATTGGGACCTGTTGTTTATAATAAATAAGTTGGATCAAAACATAAGTATGTGTAGGAATAAACTGCAGATGCTGGTTTACTCCGAAGATAGAGACAAAATGCTGGGAGTAACTCAGCGGGACAGGCCGCATCGCTCGTGAGAGGGAATAGGTGACGTTACAGGTCAAGGAAGACCTGTCTGAAGAAGGGTCACAACCCAGAACGTCACCCATTCCTTATCTCCAGAGATGTTGCCTGTCCCACAGTATTACTGCAGTATTTTGTGTCTATCTTCGGTCAAAACATAAGTAGTCAATTTTGTAAATTTACAGAGCACACAAAAATTGGAAGATTGGTGGATCATAGGGAAGGTTGTCAAAGGATACAACAGGCCAGATAAGTTGGAAATATCGGCAGATAAATGGCAGGTGTGAGGTTATGCATTTTGGCGCAAGTCAAGAGCGTTTATTGTCATATGTATCGGCAACAGTAAAATTAAATTCTTCCTTGCTGCAGCTTTCCAGGCCCATTAATGCAAAACACACACAAATACATACAATAATCAATAATACAGTAAATTAATAATAATCAGTAATACTAGGTAATGAGCAGGTAATATAAGTGCAAAAACAGGAGTCAAATGCAGGAGGAAAGTACACAGTAAATGGCAGGATCCTCTCATGCATTGATGTGGAGAGATGTTCCCGGAGAGTGGAATGCAAGTACACAGGCTGGTAAAGAAGGCATATGGCATGCTTGCCTTCATCGGACAAGACATTGAGTATGAAAGGTGGCAGGCAGCTATAGAAAACTTTTGGTCGGCCACTGAGTATTTTGTGCACTTCTGCTTTTCACACTATAGGCAGGATGTGGGGTCTTTGGAAAGGGTGGAGAAGATATTCACCAAGATGTTGCCTGGATTGGAGTGTATTAGTTATACGGAGAGTTAGTACAAGCATGGAGTATTTTCTCTGATGCGTCAGTGGCTAAGGGTTGTCAGAAGTATATAAAATGACAGACATAGATAGGGTAGATAGTCAGAATCTTTGTCCTCAGACTGGAAATGGCAAATACTAAAGTAAATAGGTTTAAAGTGAGAGGGGAAAGTTTAAAGGAAATGTGCTAGGCAGGTCAGTGGTATGTGCCTGGAACTGCTAGTGGAGGTGGCAGACAGATACAATAGCTGTGGGTAAGAGACATTTAGATTGGCACATGAACAGGCAGGGAATTGGAGGGATACGGACCATGTGCAGATAGTTGAGATTAGTTATACTGACATCATGGTCAGTGCAGGCATGGTGGACCAGACCTGCTCCTGTGCTGGGCTTTTCTTCGGTCTATATTCTAATTGCGGCAAAAGAAGTGCAGATACAGGAAGTCGGAAATAAAAACAAAATGCTGGAAAAAAAATCAGCAGACCAGGTAGCATTTGTAGACGTAAAAACAGTTAATGCTTCAGGTTAATGACCTTGCATAGATCTGAAAGTTAAATTCTGTTTCACTTTCTAGAGAGGCTGTATGGCCTGCAGAGTAGTTCCAGCATTTTGTTTTTATTTCTCTCTCTTATTAATTTCTTCTCACCCCCCCCCCCCCCCCCCCGAGATGCATTCTGTAAGAGAAGGCTGTCCAAATCAATGCTGACATGATCAATGTATTGACAAGCTATCTTACTACAATGACTTACTACGAGGAGATTCTAGCATCATTGCAGCAGTTGACCAAGTTGGAACAGCAGCTCTCGTTTTTTTTTAATCTTCCATGTCCAGGGTCCCATTTATCCCACCTTAGAATATTCATCTCAATTTATAGGAAGGATGCTGTCAAGTTGGAAAGGGTGCAGGGAAGATTTACAAGGATGTTACCAGGACTCGAGGGTGTGAGCTCTAGGGAGAGGTTGAGCAGGCTGGGACTCTTCTTCCTTGGAGTGCAGGAGGATGAGGGGTGATCTTATACAGGTGCATACAATTATGAGAGGAATAGATCTGGTAGATGCACAAAGTCTATTGCTCAGAGTAGGGGAATCGAGATGCAGAGAATATAGATTTAAGGTGAAGGGGAAAACATTTAACAGGAACCTAAGGAGCAACTTTTTCACACAAAGGGTGGTGGGTGTATGGAACAAGCTGCCGGAGGAGGTAGTTGAAACAGGGATTATCGCAACGTTTAAGAAGCAGTTACACAGGTACATGGAAAAGACAGGTTTAGAGGGATATGGACCAAAAGCAGGCCAGTGGGACTAGTGCAGATGAGACTTGTTAGTCGGTGTGGGCAAGTTGGGCCGAAGGACCCGTTTCCACACTTTATGACTCTACAGAATGGTAACTTAATATGGAATCCTTCTCCTCCAGGAATCTCGGCCTTGATCGCTATTCAGTAACTCGTGCACTGGCTTACGTTCAAACTAACTATCAAATGACACACCGGGCTCCAGCACAACTCATTGGAACTAGCAACACAGTGGGATTCTGACTTTGTATTCTAGGCCAGAAACTATATGGAAATAGTACTGCATCTGTTTTTGAGATTGCATACAGAATGACTATGCGACTTGGAAAATTCATTGTCACTGGATATGCTCTACCTGATAACCTGAGGAGCAACTGGTGTAGTGATCATAAAGTGTGATTATGGAAGTAAATTGAGGCACTGGAAAATATCATTGTACCTAAAGAATCAATTCTATTTGTCCCCTCATATCTGCCGATCTCTTGAATTAAATGCAAATTGTCTTTTGAATCCTTTTCTTCTATCACTGTTATACATTTCTGTAAAATGTTGTCCACAGCTACTAAAGTATGAAAATCATGCACAACTTCTCTTAATCTTAACTCAATAAAATTTAAAATGTATACCCCTTGCTCTTTCAATACTTCACCAAAGTATATAAAGGGAAAAATTGGACAAATCTTTACTCAGAATTTTATAGTGGAGAACGTCATGTGACCCATTCTGTGCATGATAGCTCTGTGTTATCTGCTTTGTTCCCATGCCAAGATCTCACCCCATCACCCCCAAAATGCATCCATTTATAAAGCGACTACAGATTCTGCTTTCACAATTAATTTGAGAGCTCTGGCAATCAAAGCAGCTACATTCCTAATTTTCACGCACCTTTCAAACTTCTGAAAAATACCCTGCTAAAAGCTAAAGTTTCATTACTACAGATATCAAGACAGTCTCTTAAATATCACCCTGAACTTGCATGGAACGTATTCTCCACTGCAAGTCAAAGGAACATATCACATTACACAAGAGGCTCCTGTAAGGCTAGAAAGAGAAAATGTTAAAGCATGCAATGGAATTTTTTTAAAGTTTTCATCCTGCATCGCAGCTGCAAAGATCAAATCATAATAATCCTGCAGAAATCTAGGGTATTTATTGTATTTGTTCACCGAATGCGGGAATCCCTAGATACGACAGAATACTTCTTGTCCCCCAGCTGTACTTGAGAAACTGGCGGTGAGTCACTCCTTTGAATTTGTAATAAATCCCCTCAGTAGTCAGGTAGGGAGGTTCAGATTTGGGCCCAGCAGCAATGTAGGAACAGCAATACATTTTAAAGTCAGGTTGGCGACGAACTTAGGAACTTTAGATGGGGGAACGGGAGTTCTTGGATTGAGTCGAGCTTTAAGTGATGGAGCTACACATATCCAGGCAGATAGCAATGATTCCATCACATTCTTTTCTTTTGCCTTGATGAAAGATCATGAAAGGATTTGGGCAATCAAAAGAGTCAGATCATCAATTCACTTGTGACCTTTTAGTCCGTATGAGTTAGATGGAGTTACACGATTTCGTAAGTAAGCTGCCAATTGGAAGAAACATCAAACAGATGTTAAACAGCTCGAGGTAAGTATACTCCCTATTCTGCTAACTGAACAGCACTGGCAGAAGCAGGGAAAAATAAGACCTTGATCTTAAAGTTTCACAGCGTGGGTGAGCAGAATGGCAGATTTTTTACTTCAAAGGCAACAAATTTAGAATGTCATTAAAAGTTAGTGTGGATCATTTTCATTGATGTCATATCCTGCACTGTTACCCCCTTCCAAGGTCAATGGACTCCAGATCAGCACCACAGCGGGCTTCAGGAAACAAAATGTTACACATATCCTGATATACTTTGGCGCTGAAGTGAAGATGGTTGAAAGCTTCAAGTTCCTAGGAGTAAATATTACCTGCAACTTGTCCCGTGGGCTAGCCATATCAAAGCAATGGCCAAGAGAGCACACCAATGCCTCCATGTCCTTAGAAGGCATAGGAAGTCCTGTATGTCCCCAACAACTCACCAACATCTACAGATGCGCTGTAGAAAGTATTTTATCAAGTCCACTACAGCGGTGTATCGCTGGATGTACCCCAAGATCCCTCTGTACAAGCTTTCTGTAGCAGCAAGTTCTCTAAGCTGGTGACACGACCTTCCCCTTTGTTCCTTATCCAACCCCACTACCCCAATGATCTTGTATTCCAAGGAACCTTTGATTCAGTGGTACTGGCCTTCTCCTTTACCACAAACATTTTGCTCCAGGATTCTTTAGAAACAAGTAACTAGCTTTACTCCACTTTTATTAAATCAGCCTAGCAAAATTGGCAATGCTCCAATTTAAAATCTGTGCACCTATTTTATCTTTGTCCTTTCAAATAACTATGCTAAATCAAACTGAATTATTATCAGTAACACTGAAATGCTCTCCCATCTGTCCAACCTCATTCCATACGTCTCAAAGCAGAATTTTACCACTTCATCTTCTGGGCTTTATAGATAAAGGCAAAGAAAGAATGTCTTGATTGAAATTCTTTGCCTGATGCGCTTTTTATAATTACTGTATCGTAATTACTGCTTGTGCAATTAAATTCCACACCTCGCTCCTCCGTCTCAATTATTAGCATTGTATGCTCATTGCACACTTCTACACGTATGCAAAAACAGACAGAGTGCTGGGGTAACACAGCGGGTCAGGCAGCATCTCTGGAAGATGTGCACAGGTGAGATATGGGTCGGGACTCTTCTTCAGACTTTATACATTTGCCTGCAATATTGCCGACCAATTTCCCTTAATCATTTGGAGATCTAAAATACAATCCAAACAGTGCGACTGCCCATTTGCTGTTTTTTTAAAAAGTTTGATTCATAAAGTCTCATTTGATGATCTTTCTAACATACTATCCCTTCTCTGGGCTGTGATAGTTTCTTGAACACATGTTGCCTTTCCCTTAGATAGAATGCTTTTCCCTTCCTTTGCATTTGAATTTGAATTTCCCTTCCTTTGCATTTGAAAACTCCCTAACCAGAGTAGCTTGTTATTTCCGCCCTTCTTTAAATCAAGTTTCCATCGCACTTGCAATGTTATATTTTCACATTTCAATCAGTGCACTCAACTATTCTGCTCGCACCAAACTCCTCACTTTTACAGATACTGCAAAGAGCCAGACTCTCCCTTGTTGATTTTACATGCTTTATTTGCTCTGCCTTCCAAACTCACTCATCTAATTCCTTACTTATATTTTCAGATCCATTCTTCTATCTTCTGAACCATGTCAAATGCATAAAATCTGCCTGAACAGCACTCGCAGACGTGTCGTGCTGAGGTGCAACCACTTTGATCTACCTGGTTTCCACATTCCCCAGAATTTGCCACAAAGTCCTAAACATCAAAAACCCTTCCTCTTGCTCATTCACCCTGGCCTCACTGTCATCGGCACTACCCTCCACTACCCTCCAAAAGACCAAATTACAACTCTTCTTTTAGGAAAGAACTGCAGATGCTGGTTTAAATTGAAAATAGACACAAAATGGTGGAGTAACTCAGCGGGACAGGCAGCATGTCTGGAGAGAAGAAATGGATGACATCACCAATTCCTTCTCTGCAAAGATGCTGCCTGTCCCGCTGAGTTACTTCAGCATTTTGTGTCTAAATTATGTGTCTAAATTACAACTCTTGGTCTGCTTCTTAATCTCTTTCCCAACTCCTTAAATTCTGCTTGCAAGATTTCATTAAATGTTTTACTTTTGGCACCGACATCTTTTGTTCCTCTCCCAAATTTTCTGCAGTCTCTCAGTGATGTCCTTGAAACTGGCAGGAGGAAGACAATGTCTGCAACCACAAAACAATTCCAGAACCTCTAAGAACTATGCTCTCTTGAACTTTCTCCTGGTGTTCGTCTGCACAACTTGTCTGCTTTTAATGCCTATCTTCCAGTGATCTATTTTCCTTCAACCTGCATTCACTTGAATTGCGAGATAACCACCCACCGAACACACAACCCACTCCACCTGAAGAAGAGTTATGACCCGAAACGTTGCCTGTCCATTCCCTCCAGATACTGCCTGGCCCTGGGAGTTTCCTAAAAAATACTGTTCTGAAGAAACTAACCCCATGTAGTTGAAGCAGCTTGAGTTCCATGGATGGCTTTTTGATCTTGCTCATTTGATTTGCTAAGGTTTAAACCAGGAAATATAACGGGAATGCATTTATTCATAACAAAACTGATTTACACTCTTTGCTCCTGAAATATCGATCCCAGACAGGATGGTACATCCTAAGCATCGCAAACAACAGAACTGTTGCTCTACATTCCTTCAGGCTGCAAAACATGCAAATTGCACGAGGTAAAGCATTTTACTCCAGCTATCCAATCATAGAAGGAATATCTTCTTTGTTTATTAACACATTGGCAGCAAATGCATTAAGTTCTTGGATGAAAATCCACAATTAAAAAAGATTATTATGGTAAAATGGATTTGCATGTATAAAGCCAAGCGCCTAGCCGATTCTTAGCTCAGTTGAGAACGTTTTGCTCAAATGAGACAAAGGAAAGGTTGGGAAAGAAACTGGTTAATATGTAAATAAATTGATCAATTAAATCTCCAGGAAAATATTATTGTTGAGGGTGATATCAAATGTGAATTCATTTGGTGAAAAGATTAATTAAATCAATTTGAAGGGATATTTTAAAACTTTCTTTAGGAAGACACAGATTAATTAAGGATAATCGGCATGAATTTGTCAAGGGACTAACCTGAACACAATTTTTTTGAGGAGGTAAAAAGGCCTATTTGATGTGATCTAGCAGGTCAAGCAGCAGCTGTGGAAAGAGAAACAGAGTTAACATTTCAGACCGACCCTCTGAAAGGTTAACGGTGTCTCTTTCCACAGATGCTGCCTAATCTGCTGAGTGCTTCCAGCATTTTCTCTTTTTGTTCCAGATTTACACCTGTAGTTTTTATTTTAATTTTCATTTGACATGGTCTACAATGCGTTTTGCAAAGTGTGGACAAGTTCCACACAACAGGCTGGTCAGTAAAAATTTATGGAATTACTAAGAGGGTGCAAATTGGATTAAACGTTACGTCAGAGGTTGAAAAGAAAGGGCTAATTAATGGTCGAGAGGTTTTGCATCCGCAGGGCTGTTTTAATCCGGGTAGTCCAGAGCTCAGTTCTGGGTCCATTATATTTATAAGTAGATATTAATGATTTGGATGTAAATGGGAGCATTGTAAAGAATTTGCAAATGATAGAAAAACAGAATCATTTCACAAGTAGTTCACGAGAACGAGAAAGCTTTAGACTGCAGGATGATAGATGGTCTGGTCAGGAGGGATGAAAAGTGACAAAGATAATTTCTTCCAGACAATGTAAAGTACCGGTACTTAGTTTTGGACGATTCACATGGCAAGGAAACTCAAATAGATGAGAAGATATTGACAGATGTGTAGCGATGGGAGTGTATTTTATGGATCCTTAAAAAAGACTGATCGAAAGTTGTTTTAAGAACATATGGGACATTTTCCTTTCTTAGCAGATTACAGGGACAAGGAAGTTATGCTAAATGTGTTTAGTTAAGCCACAGCTCATGTAAGGTGTGCACTTCTAGTCATTCACCATTTTACAGGAAAGATGTGAGTGTGCAGAAGAGGATGTTGCCAGGACTGGAACATTTTAAATTGGAGATAAAAGATTGGATAAGTTAAGGATGTTTTACATGGAACTGAAGAGGCTGAGGGGAGATTCTATGATTTAAATGAGATGTGTACAATAAAAGACGCCTAGATGAAATAAACAGGGAGGACATTTCCCTTAATGAGTGATCAAAACTCAACATCATTTGTTCATGGAAACAAAAATATTTTCACCCAGCCTCAGGTTCTGAAAAGTTACAGGAGGATTCAATCCTTAATATTTAATAAGTCCTTGAATGTGCACTTGAGAACTGCAACCTGCTTGGATTACAGATCCGGAGCTGCTAAGCAGCATTAGCTTTCTTTCGACCTAAAGCAACATGTCTCATCCTGCGTTGTATATTTTCTGAGATTCTATGATCCAACTGTAAACTGAGGAGATGAGAGATGTCAAAGTGGGGAAGCTTGAGATCTTTTATTAACGATTCATAAGTGATTTTACTGTGGAGGGGGGAAATGGTACATTTGTCTTCTAGGTGGTTCTTCATGATGGTATAGAAAACAATAAATTGGGAAGTACAGTGGGATGTGAATAACAATCCTCCATCCTTGAAGCAGAGGCTACAAAAGAGTCGCATCAACATGGCATTAACAAATTAATCAATGAGCAAAATGAACTTATATTGTCAGAAGTGCCTCCCATGTTTAAGGGTGTAATATCAAATCGACTGCAAATCCATTCCCGTTTCTAACCATTTGTCTTCAATAGACACATGCAGGTAAAATGTACCCAGGATCCCAGACATGCATACAACATGCAGGTCAAAGGGTAAGAAGGGAGGAAAAGAATAGGGTAGTTGGCCCAGGCATAAGCGGTTAATACGGGGCAATTACCTGTCATGGCTGGTCCTGGGGTACTGAGAGGTGGGAGATGGGGGTACCCAGGGGGCCCCATCATTGAAGCAGGAAGGTTTTGTCTGGAGTCAATGTACAAGCTTCCTGTGTGAGAAAGTGGTGCAGCAGTGAGAAATCACCACTTCAGTGCAAATAAACACACCAACAGTCTGAAACAACCAGAGCCAGCATCATGGTCAGATCCAAATGAATATATACAAGACCTGATCCTTAAAAGAAGAGCAGTTTAAGGAAATAAAGAACTGAAGACGTGCGTGTTATTTCTAATCACCTATAACAATTACATTTATTTCTGGAAGACAAGCTGGAGAGCAACTAAAGGTTTTCTTTCTGGTCGCTTTGTTTGGGAAGACTAATTAATGTAACTCTAAAATAGTAATTCATTCGTTTTTTCCGATGTAACACAAAATTTGATGATTAAAAATATTACTTTACGGTTCCGCTGAAGAACCAGATTAATCCCAATACTTTTTGCTTATTTCTATCACATACGAGTTGGTTTTAAATTTGGAATAAGATTCAAACCAAAAATACACAAGAAATGTGCTGTACTTTCATCTTCGTGCCTGCGCGTCAATGCGATCTTACCAGCAGGTCAGAGTCTCCTCCGAGATTTAAGAGGTCCTTGTGAAATGAGTTTAGTCTGATTCAATTCCGCTCCAAATGTCAAAATTATACTCAAACACTTTGACGTGTGCCTCTCAAATTGCAAAGGTTACACACATGACCCGTGGGAGAATGCAACAGAGATGATGAATTCAAGCTCCTCAGGATATAGCTCTACTCTGCTCTTGGTTTGTTGGTATACCCAAGAGTAAAACCGAAACAAGACAAGCATTCCATATCCCAACACCAAACTTACTTCTCAATTTAAAGCAAAAGGTTTCTTTAGAAAAGATCAAAGAAATAAATGTCCTTCAACATTTCTACTTAAACTACTGTATTTCTATATATATTTTTAAAAAAATACTCGAGTCACTTCCACTAGGCTCATGGCAATCTTCTTTCACGGAACCCAATTACGAAACCGTCAACCACAGAGCGAGTGCACTTTTGGATTCTGAAATAACATACACGTTTTGTTTCAGGGGTACCGCAGTGTCGTCAGTGCAGTGTTACATTTTGCTGTTCTCCATCACCGTATCCCAATAATTTGCTGACTGTTGGGGTAACTTATAGCAACCAAATAGGCATAGCACAGAGATGGTGACAGGAGAATCTGCGGGGATGTTAATGGCCATATATGAGAGAATAGGTTGCAGGGACGTTGTGGGACAATTACCTACAGGGAGGGATAACAATTCAGGACACAAATCCATACTCACATCTTGTGGATGATTGAATCACAAGTCAAGCCAAATACCACTTGCGTGCGGACAAAGCAATTAGCCCAATAGTAATGCACCAGCGTGCTCATTCATTGCTCATGTGTGTGAGGAGCAGTCAGCAATTCAACTGCACCACATCCACACCCAATCCCACCCTCTCTCTCTCACGCCCTACAAGCTCAATAACTCAGTGATATTGTGGTCAGTAGACAAGTGGAGTTTCTTTTAGAATTCTTATATTAATTTTATTTCTAGACCTGTAGTATATTGAAGCCAATTATAGCCTTCTCTCTTCGGCTAAGACCATACAGGGAATTGAAGGGGGTGTACATGACACGGGTACTTAAAGTGAGGCATCAAAATGTACCAACTTAAAATACTGAGATTAAACTCCTTTTTTTGTAGATGATCTTTTTGGCCTCTTAGTGGACAGATTATCCATGCCGTGTTGTACTACATCATTAATTTTGAAAGTTTAGAACAACATAGGAAATAATAGCCATGAAACCTGTCGGCAAATAGTTAATTGGGAAAGGAGAAAGCAGTTGCCTACAAAGCAAAGCCCATAAACGAAAGCCGTCAGAAGTAAACTGAAAGCAGAAAAGCTGTCAGAAGTAATTAGAAAGCAATGGGCAGTGGAATGAAAAAGCCACTAAACAGCTGCAAACACATAGTGTGAGCTACTGAAGGGCAGATGAGCGGTGAAAGGGACACACAAAACGGCCAAAAATAGGAAGCAAAACTGTGGGACGTTAAGCTTGGAGGAACCTGCAAGAATTAAAAGAATGTTGGTCAATGGAAACAGAGCAGAGAAGCTGTTAACAATTAAAATAAAAGCAGTTAATTTCAAAAGACAGTTACAATCAGTAGGTGCTAAACTTGGATAGCAGAAAGCTGTAAACATAAATGGTAGGTTAGAAGTTAGAGAGTAAGGAAGAGCGTCAGCAGGTTCAGCTGAATTGCAAGCATGTTGTTAACAAGTAATGTAATGTGTGGCACTTTTCAGATTTCTATATTGTTGCTTCACTAAAACTGTTGACCTAAAATCATTAGAAACCAGGTTGAAAATCTGGTTGGTTTTTTTTGCAAGTTGAGTTCATTTTCACCACACCCTCTTTTCATTCATATCGAGAACCAAACAGAAGCACCGTGTTAAAGTTAACCTAGGGCATATTGATAGTCCTGCTAACTTGGTTTCAAGGATGAAGTAAAGTTTGCAATCAGGTTTGCAATGAGTGATATTCAGAGGCTGATAAAACCAAACTCGTATCCTTTGCACAACAATGATGGCTGCTTTCCCTGTCCTTCCAAAATAATCAAAACGTATAAAAAGTGAACAGAAATTTAAAGCAAAGGTGGCCTGCTTCGCAATTTTTCTGCTGTGGGCAAACTCTGTACAACAATTTACTGAATTGCCATGGCCTAACAAACAAAAGGTTAACCATCTTTTAAAGCTTCACCGTGTGAATACCTTATCGCTAAACTAAAAAGTTGTAACTAGCTCTACTTGTTTGGAGTCTATACCTGTACTGATGTGCTGGTTTGGTTTCTGCGTATGCATTGTGTTGTGACAAGCAGAGGGCTGCATGTTCCCTTGTGACTGGATCAGACCAGTTTGTGTGAAGAACTGGTTTAGGGAAGAACACAAGTCCGCAAACTGAACGGGATCGAGTGACCAGTTATTGAGGTCCGCCTGTTTCATACTCTCCATCAGACCTGCGGATAAAAGGCACGACAGAGCGTTAAGGAGAAAACCAGGGAAACACGAGGCTAAAGAACCAATGGGTCCACAGCCTGAGAGGCAAAGCAGGTATCTAAATAAAATTATAGCAACATAAACAAATGGTTTAACAAAACAAAATTAAAATTAAAATGCTCATCCCTAATTCAGTTACACACATTGAGGAAGAAGGCTATCAGCCAAATTTGTGTGCACAGGAACAGGTTGGTTTTTGAATGTGTGGTCATTTTGACAAACAGATTAACCCAATAATTCCAGAGCCTGAGAGACCAGAACTAGTGTGTAGGAAAGAACTGCAAATGCTGGTTTAAATTGAAGGTAGACACAAAATGCTGGAGTAACTCAGCGGGGCAGGAGGCATCTCTGGAGAGAAGGACGTTTCGGGTCGAGACCATTCTTCAGACTGAATGACTTACCTTGGAACTGAGGGAGAAACTGCTAGCAATACGGAAACTCTCCTTCATTGTGTCCACATTCATGCACTAATCAGAAGGAAAGGCTACAACAGTCATAAATCCATCAGGCTGAAGAAAGGTCTCGACCTAAAAAGGTCACCCATTCCTTCTCTCCAGAGATGCTGCCTGTCCCACTGAGTTACTCCAGCATACCCCAGAGACCAGAACTAAATGTGTACTTGCAAGATATTACATTCACGAGTGAGACTTTACCATAAAATATTTCTTCCCCACAACTTATTGCAATACTCAAATTGTATAACATTATAGCCAAAACAACTATGCCTTAACCACCCACAGCTAAAAGAATGTGCCCTAATGTACAATGTGCCCAACTATAACACTGTGTAGGTCTAAGGAGTTCTACAGAACTTCTGGGTTTTGTTATATTTTATAAATTGGCAGGTCTTCATTTCGAACTATCTGCTTACAGGAAGCAGCTGCACCTTGGACAGCTCCATTTGGCCCATGGTCCACATTACCAATGACTTACCTTGGAACTGGGAGAGATCCACGTCAGACCAATTGAAACTGCTAGCAATACGGAAACTCTCCTTCAGAGTATCCAGATTCATGCACCAATCAGAAGGGATGCCTACAACAGTCATAAACCCATCAGAGCATTAGAACAACAAGGGTTCAAGTTAAATATGATTAGTAACATTGCTCTGAAAATCAAAGCCATTCTCTCTGTCAACATTTTATCAACTTAATTAGTTCACCGTTCGTGTAGATTTGAGCACAAACATAATTTGATTGTTTTACAAGGATTGTAAATGTCAGGAATTCACATCTTAGAGTGCTGTAAATATTCAACAGCTGCATTTATTCAAGGCTACAGATTTTTAACAAGGGAATCAGGAATGTGACACTTGGAATGGAAAGCGATCTTAAGGCAGAGCACCAGTAATGATTTTAATGAATACAATATGCTTATTGACCTACTTCTGTTCTCATTTCAAATATTATCAAACACAATGACTTGTTTGCTTAATGCTTCCAACAAAACATCTGTACAATAGAATTTAAATCCTTGATATTTTAGGGGTGCTTAACCAACATCTTCAGTGTGGTGTATCTGTTTGCAGCAAGATGTAAAACAATATGCACTAAATTGTCCCCACCACTATCAGTGATTGACAGTGAGCAGAATTAAATCAATAGGCCCAGGATCACAGAACCTGAAATTAAGTGTCTTATAATATAATTTAGAGAGTTATTTTTTTCAAGTTGTTTGAACAGCCAATTTATCATCAGTTCCAGTTACAGAAGCACAACTGTTACGAATGCCAATTGTCCTCCTACTAATCACAATCCAGTCAATGGTACATCATTAAATGTAATGGTTTGATTAACAATGGGACCAAATCCTTGTTTGTGCACAAATTCAATAAAATATTGACTGACCTTGTGGTCAAAGGTGTGAGCAAGTACGATGACAAATTTTAGAAATAATCTTTCATGCCCTTTCAGGATGTCCCAAAACAGTTTACAATCAAAGTAGTAATTAGGAAGTCTCATCGCTGTTGTTGGAAACACAGCAGCTAATTAGCATGCAGAAAACTTTCTTCAACGCCAATAATCAGGTAAGCTTTATGTAAGCAACGCTGGAAAAATATTAATTAATCAGAACAACAGGGATTCTAACACAAGTTTTCATAGTGAGACATTGCAATATTTTGTTAACATCCATTTGAGGGGGCAGATAGAGCCCGAGATTACATTTTCTGAAATATGGCATGACAAACTGTACAGAACTGGAGCACCAGCCTATTTTCCCCAAAGTCTCTAGAAAGTGGGTCTAAACAGTTTTATGATGGCATCACAGCTGCCAAATCAGATACATTCTAGCTAGATTTTGGTTGTGGGTTGGTGGGTAAAGGAAGGGACAAAAGATTAAGGGAAAATGGAGAGGAACAACTTTACTTCGGATCTCACAGAGGTTGCATGTGATTGTTTGGCATGAGGATAATCAGGCATAATTCATTCTTCTCTAGATAGTCTTCCTGAGAAACTGCATTTTAATGCATTTTCTTCCCCCTAGGAGGAGGCAAAAGGCTGGATAGACTCCAAATGTGGTCCCATTCTTTACTCTATCTTCCAAAAGACAATGGTTTTGTTTAGTTTAGAGATACAGGGCGGAAACAGGCCTATAGGACCATCTTGTCCGCACCAACCAGCTATCCCTGCACACTTACACTATCCCACACACTCACACACTAGGGACAATTTACAATTATATCAAGCCAATCTACAAACCTGTATGCCTCTGGAATGTGGGAGGAAACCAGGTCACAGGGAGAACGTACAAACGCCGTACAAACACCTGTCGTCAGGATCAAACCTGGTTCCCTTGCGCTGTTTACTAGGCAACAAATCTACCGCTGCGCCTCCGTGCTGCCCTATAATTAAGATTATCCTGAAATTGCAGTGCAAAGTTAAGGAAAATGGACTCACCGATATTACAGGCCATGTGTTGTTGCTGTTGGTGGTGGTGGTGGTGCTGCTGATGGTGTTGCTGATTCGGCTGATGCTGTGGATGTTGATGGTGTTGGTGATGTGCGTGCTGCGGGTGGATCTGATGTTGCGGCAGTTGCACCTGTGGCCCTCCCCCACCGCCTCCAAGGCTACTTGCATGGCTGTTGGACAGGCTGTTCTGTCCACTGTGCGGATGGGTGCTGACAGTACTGTTGGGAGAATGCTGGTAGGAACAAGCAGTGTGGGTTGGCTGTGAAGCCTCAGAAGGCAGGTTGATCATCCCTAAAAGAGGTTCGATATTATATTAGTGAAATAATAATCCTTATGTATTAACTAAAATAATCTTCCCTGTTTGGTAATATTCATAGGCAAGAACAATTAATCACAAATCTGAAAAATTCTACCACTGTCCATCACATATGACATTTCAATATGAAAAATGTTTGCTGAATTCTAGGTTTGTATTTTAAATGTGCCTCCGTTAGATGGAAGGCAATGCATTCACAATGTTCACAGGACTAAGGTTCTGGGAGTCAATGAGTCAGATATGGGAAACATATACAATGATGTACGTGAAGAAAGGACAATTTGCATGAATGTGGTATTCTTGCAATCAACTGATTTCAATAGGAAAAAAAAAGATAGTTGTATGATTAAGCTAAAGTGATGGTACATTTTGTTTAAAGTAAAACTTTGACCTCAAATGGAAATATAGTGTCAACGAATAGCAATGTGGCAGAATAGTAATTTACACGAAGTCCAAGCTCTTTACAGGAAACTTCATACTAGTTAGAATGAATTGTAAACAGCTGCAATTTGCCACACAACAAACTCCTGATACCAATCACATCACCATGGCTGGTTGCCAAGAGCAAGTACTCTTCCCCAGAAGGAAAAACAGTACTAAAGGACCAGTTTTCGCCTTATTCGCTGTATACTTAATTTAATAGTATCCTGTCTTGTATATGTCACATTAACAGCTGACTGTTTCTCCATGCCATTCTTCTTCTCACTTTGTGGGAGAGTAAAAGGAAGAAGTGAATCAGGTTTTCACAGATGAAGGAAGACCCAAAAATATACACGGGTAGTTTTTCAAGATTAGGTAAAATTGAGACAAAGATAAATCAGCTTCCACAGATAATATTGCCCTGGAAAGAATGTGGCTCTAAACCATGATATAGATTTGAACAAACACAAAATGTGCCCTTCCAAAGCCTAACCACATTGCATATCATTCACCTCTCTTTTCCAAATAATAGCAAATGTATAACAGATAACATTTTAATACCTGTTTAAAAAGATTTTCAACTGTTAATGGTACCACAACTTAACAGACAAAACCTTCAAAGTAACAAGAATATTTTAAGGTTTAATAGAGAAGACGTGAACCATGTGAGACAGAATCCATACTCACCCTGCTGGCTGAGAGACTGCTCAAAGACCGATTTGTAAAGGCTACGGAAGGAGGCACTCAGATCTTCAAAGTTGTATTCTGAGAAGGGTGGTTTAGAATCTCTCTCGGGCATGCTGTATTGTTGCTGCTGCTGCTGCTGCTGCTGTTGTTGTTGCTGCTGCTGCTGCTGCTGCTGTTGTTGCTGCTGCTGCTGCTGTTGTGACGTTAGATTCTGTGAGACTGAATCTGCTCGATTTGTCACCTGTACAAATGGATAAAAGCAGCTCTTGAATGCCGAAACCACAAAGTAATATACCAATCAAAAACTCTCATTATGCACAACTACAAATAGGAGTGAAATGGTTGGTCTATAAAAAAAAAAAGATCTTGCAATCACACGACTTTAAACAGCAGGATATACTCCAGGAGTATTTAACCATGCTGCAAATCATGTCAAATAAAACCACGCAACTGGTTATGTCAGTATTAGCGTTAGTGTTTGTGAAGCTTTTTTTTTTTTTTAATGAACTTGATACGGGTCTCATCAATGATGTTAATCTATTGTTCTCATCCAGGTCAGTAGCCTGGTCTACATTACTTCAGAATTTCTAGCATGATGAGTTCATTTACACCACATTAAAAAAAAATAAGTTTTTAAATAAACGTCTAATTTATTTAGTTCCTTTCATAAATGAAAATAGTACTTTCATTTGAAGTTGGATTTCACATTTGAAATTGAATTTCATGGGGCTGAAAAAACTTTAAATTCTATGACATTTTTAGGACGAAAAAATGACATTCTGTCCAACTAACCTGTGTTGGTATTAATGTCCCATCCAATCATACCATACTTCGCCTTATTGTATCATCACACTATTTCTTTCCTTCATTTTACTGAGCCAACTTTTCCTAAAATACATCAAATCTATTTGCTTCAAGCACTGCATGTGGTAGCAAGTTTCATACATACAGTAGTGTTCGAGGTGTCAGATTGCATTTATTTATTTCATGATTGGAATAAAAAAAGTTATATTATTCTAATTTATTTTTGACAGGTTCAGAGTACTCTAGTTCATAACTATAATGCAAAATAAATGGTAACAGGTATTTTAAACATAAGTTTATTCAAGGAAAAAAAATCTTGCCTGCGCATAATTGTGGACAGAGCCGACATTATTCAGGTTGACGGACGCTAAACTTGTGTCAGACAGGCTGTTGTTAAGGCTGCTGCGAGGGCTATCACTTCCTTCTTGATCCGTATTATATAGTGTTACCTACATAAACCAAACAGCTCATCATTTTGAGACGCCAACCAGAGCTTCTGCTGCTTTGTCAGCTGTAGCAAAATCACACAGTTACAATTAAAACCTGCTGGCCCACCTCTACAAATCTCAAACTGCAGCAAGATTTGTTAGTTGTAATTCTGCCCTCCACTTGGAGAATAGCATGAGAAAATACAACACCAGAAAGCCGCCATAACACTCATATAATCAGCAGTTTCACATGAAAGCAGCTTTTCTTTATCCAGGGTT
This sequence comes from Amblyraja radiata, assembly GCF_010909765.2. Lineage (NCBI taxonomy): Eukaryota > Metazoa > Chordata > Chondrichthyes > Rajiformes > Rajidae > Amblyraja > Amblyraja radiata. The sequence continues at coordinate 29,677,522 of NC_045986.1, read as the reverse complement.
TTGGAAAAACTACAAAATGACCACAATGCATCTTTGCAGATACTGTGCCCTCCAGAATGTTTGGGACAAAGACCCATCATTTATTTACTTGCCTCTGTACGCCACAATTTGAGATTTGTAATAGAAAAAAATCACGTGGTTAAAGTGCACATAGTCAGATTTTAATAAAGGCCATTTTTAAACATTTTGGTTACACCATGTAGAAATTACAGCAGTGTTTATACATAGTCCCCCCACTTCAGGACACTATATGAAAAGGACATGCAAACAGTAAATGAATAAACATCAACTTGCATGTTCGGGCAAATTTTGAGCATCAAATTGCACAAACCAACATGTTCTGTTGGAAGTAGCTTGGAATGAAATAATGTCTCATGGGCCAAATATCTCTCCAGTAGTAGCCAATCTACAAAATTACTAAACAAACAAACCTTCTCCAGATCCAAGAAAATGACTAATATATGTAGCAGAAAGGTGTTGGTCCAATTTAGCTAGCAACTAATTGCAGTACAAATACAAGAGATATTTCAGTCTGCATTCCCACTGTTGAAGAAACGGTACGGCCATTGATGAATAAACATTTTTGAAAACTGTCAATAGACGTTTCTTCTGCAATTATACTAATACATAATTTCCTTTTTCAGATAAACAGATATAAGAGTAAACTTATTCTGTCGCTATGTCTTGGGCAGACATGTGCCCTTCTTATCTGGTGTTCCCACCCAGTTTTGTATGCATTACACTATCTTTTTATGCTAAATCATGAACCGGTTGCCAAAGCTCAAGGCCCTGCGTTAATTTTTATTGCACCCCCACCAATAAGAGGAGATCTAAAAATTCCTGTTTATGTAAATTCATAAACCATTTATCTATCCGTGCAGTTGTTCCCAATCAAACAGCCCGGGCACCTTATTAAATGTATTTTTAAAATGGCCACATAATGCAAATTTATAGCCAGCTAAACTGAAAATGATTGGAAGTGCGGCAAGAGTCAGGAAACTAACTTTGTGATAGTAAGTTTGACACCGTCCAGGACAATGAGATCCTCGCACTGCCTTTCATTTTTTCCACAAACAGGCACCGTGACCACAGTTAATGGCTATATTATTCCGTTAGCTCAAATCCCCATTCACAATTTTTCTGGAAAAATTACCCAGCTTTTATTGGTAGACAAAAATGCTGGAGAAACTCCGCGGGTGAGGTAACATCTATGGAGCGTTTCGGGTAGAGACCCTTCTTTGGAGAAGTTGCTAATTAAATAAGTGCTACCTTGCCAGATCCATAAAAGTGATTCCAACAATTCCCCAAAAATGTTGTCAGGCCAATAAATTTTTGCTTCATCGTTTCCTTTCCCTTTTCCTTCTTTAATTACAGTATTGTACATGCTCAGGCTACAAGAGAATCTAAGGACTAATTAAAGACCTGCAGTCCCCTTAATTTCCCCAGTACTTGTAAATTCTATACTGAAGACAAAGTCTTTAGGCATGAACTCTATTACTTATCATTTCTTCTGCTTTTATTTTTACTATCTTCCCTTTTGCATCGGTGAAGCTCTTACATTTCTCTGACATAAAATGTGTAATTTCTCAGTACGTGACAAATAAAGTACCATACATTTTTTAAATGTGTTAGTTTATCATATGTTATCTTCTTGCCCATTCCTTAAACTCTTACATTCTAGATTTATACCCATTGGCAAAACTAAGTTTCCTTGATTAACCTAAAATAACCTCTCAATTGAGATATGGTCGACAAAAATGCTGGAGAAACTCAGGCAGCATCTATGGAGAGAAGAAATAGGCGACGTTTCGGGTTGAGACCCTTCGGAAATAATCATTTTCCCCTATTAGATTTGTTTATCATTTCCCAATGGAAAGCACATTTGAGAATTATGAAACATTACTTTAAATGCGCCATTGTTTATTTAATGGGACAATTTACATTACCAATTTACCTCAGTCAATTTGTTCACTACGCTTATCTTAATGGCTATATTTTTCATGACTTATTTGTGACACAACTGCATCCTTCAGAAACTGAATATAATGTTCTACCTTAATGCAAACACTTTTCTCTACAAGATCTCCAAAGGTTACTAATAAACCAAGCTTAAATATACATGGCAGGAAATAATCCAAATAATAAGAGACTCTTATGCAAATCTGGAAGTGGTGTGTTTAAACCCACAAGATTAAAAAAATATTAAGTGTCAAGATTCAAAACCTAAACAGCTTTGGTGGTGTCATCAAAACAAACCACCAGTTGCTTGCTAGGAAATCTATACATGTGAATGAATATCAATAACATCTAGTTACTGCACTAGAGTAATACCCAAGAGCAAGGTCACAACATTGCACATTTCTGTCTAAGTGTTAATTCTCTTGATAAATGTGCACATTCAAGAATAAACCTGTGTCTCTAATCAGCAGTTGTCACCCACTCAATCTATTCAAAGTGTTCTCTCTCTCTCTTTCTGTCTCACACACACATTTATTCCAAGAGCCGAGGTGCCATTCTAGGAATATACCAGTAATCTCACGGTCTATAAATTATTTTATTGGGGGGTTTCCTAGATTAGGAATGACTTCAATTAATTGAACGCATTAGCACGTTCCCTGTGAAAGGAGTGGCAGGATTGTTTAACAACTAAGTAGGGGTTGTTCACATTCAACGTCTTTGCAACGTCTTTGCAATCTTCTCTCAGTCTTTCACACAATTACAAGCCTTGCGTTTGGTACTAATACTAGACAAATTCTTCTTCTTTCCAACAAGCTAATTTGCAAAAGACACAGTAGTGCCAAACCACACATTTTTAGTTAAGAAGCTGATTTTCACAGGGTTATTAACTTTGGACTCAGTTTTCCCCTACTCACTACATAAGTAAAACCAACAAATCCACCAACTTTTTAACTCCAACTCCATACTTGTTGATGCCCTTTAGACAGGTTTCCTTTCTATTTTGAAGTGGGCTGCAGAAATTCACTGCCTGAGCTCACACATTAAGAATGGCGATTTGGATAAGATACTCAAGGGTTACAATCACCAAAATTAGATTATCAATGGGCATTTTGTTTATGTTTCCTTAAATTTAAAATTACAATTTGATATGCTGAGTCACTGCGATGTAAATGTAATTGGAATTTTTGGCATCACAACATAATGTTTCGAAGAGTAAGAGCAGTTTTGCCAGTCAAATTAAGAGTCAGAGTTAATCTGCATAACAACATAGAATGTGGTCCACAATGTGCAATTTGAGGATTCATTAATAAAGTCAGTGTGTGAATATTTTGTGACAATACTCCAGTTATGTTTGTTTTAACCTGCTCCTGAAAGTATCAATAGCTACTCGTGTACAGTTCATCCATTCAGGAAGCCGATCTCCAAACATATTTAGGTAAGATGAGTGCACACATATTAAACAATGAAATGCACCATTACCGATCCCATCTTCACATAATGCTGGAGTAACTCTGCGGGACAGGCAACATTTCTGGAGAGAAGGAATGAGCGATGTTTCGGGTCCAGACCCTTCTTCAGACTGATGTTAGGGGAGAGGGCGGGGCTGAGATAGAATGTAGTCAGAGACATTAAGACTGGTGGGAGAATTGGGAAGGGGGAGGGGATGGAGAGAGAGGGAAAGTAAAGCTATTTGAAGTTAGAGAAGTCAATGTTCATACTGCTGGGGTGTAAGCTGCCCAAGCAAAATATGAGGTCCTGTTCCTCCAATTTGCACTGAGCCCCTCTCTGACAATGGAGGAGGCCCAGGACAGAAAGGTCAGATTGGGAATGGGAGGTGGAGTTAAAGTGCTGAGCAACCGGGAGATCAGGTGGGTTGAGGCGGCCTGAGCAGAGGTGTTCAGCGAAACGATCGCCGAGCCTGCGCTTAGTCTCGCCGATGTACAGAACATGACAGCTGGAACAGCGGATACAGTAGATGAGGTTGGAAGAGGTGCAAGAGAACCTCTGCCTCACCTAAAAAGACTGTCGGAGTCCTCGGATGGAGTCAAGGGGGGAGGTAATGGGACAGGTGTTGCATCTCCTGCGGTTGCAGGGGAAAGTACCCATGGAGGGGGTGGTTTGGGTGGGAAGGGACGTTGCCCAGGGAGTTGCGGAGGGAACGATCCCTGCGGAAAGCAGAAAGGGGTGGAGATGGGAAGATATGGCCAGTAATGGGATACTACTCTCTCCAGATACTGAGGAAGGACATTTGGCTGGCAGGCATACCAAATCTGAGGAAGGACATTATTGCCATAGAGGGAGTGCAGAGAAGGTTCACCAGACTGATTCCTGGGATGTCAGGACTGTCTTATGAAGAAAGACTGGATAGACTTGGTTTATACTCTCTAGAATTTAGGAGATTGAGAGGGGATCTTATAGAAACTTACAAAATTCTTAAGGGGTTGGACAGGCTAGATGCAGGAAGATTGCTCCCGATGTTGGGGAAGTCCAGGACAAGGGGTCACAGCTTAAGGATAAGGGAGAAATCCTTTAAAACCGAGATGAGAAGAACTTTTTTCACACAGAGAGTGGTGAATCTCTGGAACTCTCTGCCACAGAGGGTAGTCGAGGCCAGTTCATTGGCTATATTTAAGAGGAAGTTAGATGTGGCCCTTGTGGCTAAGGGGATCAGAGGGTATGGAGAGAAGGCAGGTACGGGATACTGAGTTGGATGATCAGCCATGATCATATTGAATGGCGGTGCAGGCTCGAAGGGCCGAATGGCCTACTCCTGCACCTAATTTCTATGTTTCTGTTTCTATGATACATCTCTCCAAAGATGCTGAGTTACTCCAGCATTTTGTGTCTACATAGAAAATAGGTGCAGGAGGAGGTTGTTTGGCCCTTCGAGCCAGCACTGCCATTCATTGTGATCATGGCTGATCATCCACAATCAGTAACCCATGCCTACCTTCTCCCCATACCCCTTGATTCTGCTAACCTCTAGAGCTCTATCTAACTCTCTCTTAAATCCATCCAGTGAATTGGCCTCCACTGCCTTCTGTGGCAGAGAATTCCACAAATTCACAACTCTGGGTGAAAAAGTTTTTTCTCATCGCAGTTTTAAATGGCCTCCCTTTTATTCTTAGACTGTGGCACCTGGTTCTGGACTCCCCCAAATCAGTCCACCAGATCCATACGATCATAATTTTACATACAGCCAATCAAGCTTTCCCTCAGGCTTCTAGCCTAAAGAAAGTAAAGCCAGCCAAATACTGGCCACATCTTCAAATCTTGAGGTTGCCTCTGTACCTCCACATCACTCTGTACACTCTCTTTAATTTTTCATTTTTGTACTTTATTTTCTTGCTCCAAATCTCAATGCTTGACACCAGTCCAGCAGCCATCTGATCTAGTTTACCTGTCATCTGCCTTCGATTACTCTGTTCCTGCCTCCTCCTTGCTTTCCATCTGGCTTAAAATCCTTGTTTTATAGCCACGCTCTTTCATGCCTTTCTACGCCTTTTGAGGTTCTGTGATTTTTATGTTGCTGTAATTTCACATTTTAACATTTGCCATGCTCACGATAACTCTAGCATTCCAGTAAACATGTTTAAATAATCACTTCTTCGGTAGAGCATAGAGTTAAGGATGATTTCTATCCACTTTATTTCTGTGGGTTCCAAGGTAGCTAATAAGACCAATATGGGATCCAATCATTCTGCCACAAATGGGATATGTGCTTGATTTTGTGGGTGGGTATTTTGTGAGACGAGGCTCTTCACTTGCCTTGTTTTTTGTGTGCTTCTGACACACGTACTCAATAACGTCAAATTATATCCAGCTTGATTCTCCCTTTTGCATTCTAAGAACTTTTACTAACCAATCTGCTTTGCCGTTGGTCAGAAATCTCAATTTCTAAATTACTGGTTAGATCTGCCATATCATTTTACAGAAAAATGAGTATAGATAAATTAACTTTCACACAAATTTAATCAGTTTGCTACATGTGTGTTAAATTTGCAATTTTTTCCCAATTAGGATGGCAAATTAAGTGACAATATTTTACCTAATGGATCTACATGTCATCTCCATTACAAACAGATAGGACTAGGCTATTTTGCCCTTCTACTATGGCTGATCCTTATCACAAAATCTTTTCCTGCTCTCCGCCATACCCTTTGATAGTTTCCGGACACATAAGATATCTCCTTCCAAATATATTCAGTGACGTGGTCTCCACAATGGTTCAATGGTAAAGAGTTGCACGTTTATCACCCATTTCACAAGTTCAGTAGAAATTTCTATTGTCACTAAAATATTTAACTAAAAGCATCTAACAATAAGAAGGCAGCAGAATCAAACAAACAGTACTTTGTTAGTCACAGTGTTGATTGCCAGGGTTGGAGAGGCACTTCCAGAGATGATGCAATCCATTCCTAAAGGCTCCGAGTCCAGACTGTAGGGTGTTGATGCCTGTAATGAAGGCAGCAAAGGAATGGGTTATAGAGGTTAGCTGGCCAGGTACACAGAATTACATTTGCCGCCCATCATGTTAAACTACAATGATAGACACAAAATGTTGCAGCCCCTCTGCAGTAACTCTGCGCCCTCAAATCTGTTGGTTGTGACCCCGAGCACAGGAGACGTGAACACGAGATCAGGCCGCCTCACTCGTAAACCTACTCGCCTCCATTCCTCCGGTTCTGGGGAGGGGGGGGGGGTCATGTGGCGCCATCTTGTGGTCAAGAAATTTGTCTCCCGAATCTTCGATGGTCGGGCTCGAACTCTCACGTTGACCGGGCGTGATCTGGCTGACCAATCACGTGGTCAAGGGGGCGGGCTGTTAGGCGGTAGGAATTGGAAGGATTGGCAGTTGCAGTTGGAGTGGAACTCGGGTGCGCTGACGAGCGACGGCACAGTAGTAGTAGCAGTAAAATATTAACTTGATGGGGCTGTATCGGTTAATTATCAAACAGAGTGTTCACACAATGCATGGACCTCTATTAAATGATAAATATTAATTATTACTGAATCTTTTAAAGTTTAGCTAAAATCTCTCAAATACAGTCTATTTCAGCACTTTGGAGAAGAGGGCTGAGATTAGTTAATTCTGAAGACAATATATTAAAACAGAACCTCACAAGTTAAATCTAGTATCTCGACCTACCCTTTCCCCCGACCGTGGCCTCTTCTTTGGCCGTGTAGGCAGTGTGTCCTCCTTTGGATTAGTGTCTATAGCCCAGTATGAACCCTAAAAAAGGACAAGCACAACATCGAAATAAATTACAATTCTCATGAATACACGTCTTCTGTGCTATGCACATGCATCTTTAACCATTGGTCTAGATTCTTGCATAAAACAACGAATATTTCCTATTAACAGATCATCTTGCTTGGAAAATTAATCTCTAACTACTCTTATGCATTGAGTCCGAGCGGCTATAGCCTGCTTTTGCCATAACTGGGTGAGAGGGCCTCTGGCAAACCGACAATTGCTGTCAACTATCCAGACCAATTTTCCAAATTATAGGTATGAGAGTCTGTTATCCAGAAAAACAAATCTCTGACTGTTATTCAAATTTAGACCTTAAATTATTTCTGTACAGAACCACTTAATGAGTCTTAATAGTTCCAAAATGTGAGTCTTATTTATCTTTCACTTGTGACTGTTAACTATTAGGTTACATGATGACACTTTTGTGAATAGTAAGCCAATTGAGGATACACATGTTCGACTCCACTATTTACTATCTTCAGCACGCATGGTCTATCTAAAATAACTGAATGCACCAAAGAACCAAACATGAGACAATGTGGAGGCTATGGAGGGAATTAGCAGGTATAGGTAGTTTTAATCATGTCTCATCGAGTCAAAGTTTTGCCTTAATTTTGGAACGATAATTTCCATCGTATTTGAGTTTTATATACAACCGAACATTAAGTATTAAATCCTTTTACTAAAAAACACCACTTAATCAATGGGGACAGCAATCTCTTGGTGCTGGCACCCACGGAAATGATTAGCAGTGACAATTGGCCTCAATGTCCCAACACCGAGACACACTGATGGTTAGATGCACATTTAATTAATCTCGTCTGGTTTGAGTGATTACTCAAGTTGTGAGCAAGCACATTGCCAAATGCTGCATAGAGCAGGACCCTATTCAATTACAAACCTTTCAAATAGAAGAACATTTGTTTTAAGAAAAATATTTACAGCCATGAATATCTAGCCAGTTACATTTTATTTGATAATTAACCCGATTTCATCTCTGATGTAATATTGCTGCACAATGGACAGAAAAAGATTGTAAAAGCACCCGAGAGATAAATGACATAAAGTAAAGGTAGAAAACATTGGAAACACTCAACTGGACAGGCAACATCACTCAAGAGAAATAATTATCCTTAAACATTAACCCATTCCTCTTTCCACAGATGCGGCCTGGCCTGCTGAATGCTTCCAGCATTTTCACTTTCCACAGATGCGGCCTGTTTCCGGCTCTATGTTTATTTCACAACTATATACAACTATTAAAATGTTGAAATAAATGATCAGATTGTTTTCAGTGCTACTGGTAGAGAGATCCTATTGACTAGGACACCAGTAAAATGTTCATACAGCTACCCGAGAATGAAAAAAAGACAAAAAGTGCTGGAATAATTCAGCAGGTCAGGCAGCATATCTGGAGAATATGCATAGATGACATTTCGGATTGGAACTCTTTTTCAGTCTATTCATTCTGAAGAAGGGTCTCGATCCGAAATGTCACCCATCCATGTTATCCACTGAGTAACTCCAGCACCCTGGTGTCTTTTTTGTAAACCAACATCTGCATTTCTTACTTTCTCCATCTACCTGAGAATGAAGACAAGAACTCTTGGTCGAAATTCACAACCGAAAGACAGCATTCTTCAAAGTGTAGAGTTCTCACAATACTGCACTAAAGTGTCAGCCTAAACTTTGCGATCATGAATCAAAGTTTAATCAAAGGTCTTCTGTGTTACAACTAAGTCAGACAAGAGAACTGCATATTGCCTCGTTGTTGTGATATTCAACATGTAATAAACTAATCGTTTGCAGAGTACCTGCAGATTCCACATTATACAATAATTTTGCACTATTTCTGTTAACACAAAGCACAAAACTACTTTATTGAGTTCAACATGCTTCCAATGAACTAAATATTAGTAGCCAATTACCCCGACACCTGGATTTAAGATCAATCCAGACAATGTCAGAAGGAAAAACTGTTTCATGTGGGTATATGAGCACAGCAACAAAAGATGCTCAAAATTCAGCAACAAATAGCATTCAAATTTTATTAATGAAATCAGCAAATGAGAATGCTTGCTTAAAGTTAGGGGCTGAGTGACATATTTCGAAAGGTTACTTGTTTCCAAGAGTCTGCAGTCAAACTGTGTACTTCAAATAGAAATTCTATTTCCTGGAACTAACATCTCTTACCTTGAAGAAAATGCGACTTATGGGCCTGTCCCACTTAGGCAATTTTTTAGGCGAATGCCAGTGACTAGGGCAATGGAATTCACCGATGTCAGCACCAGCGACAACCTATGACAGCCCATGTCGAAAACATGTTAAATTTTTCAGCTGTCCCCTGTAGTCGCCTAAAAAGTCGCCCAAGTGGGACAGGCCCAAGCTCATAATTCTGGAATTTATTTGCCTACTCGTGTTCTGCTTTAGCATGAATTTGAAAATGAATACAAAATGCTATTTGGTTAATAATTCATTTTTAAGCCAAATATGCAAAGCGGTTCACATCCAAATCTCTGCCCCTCCAACTACATTGGATCCTATCACTTGATAGGAGCTGATGCAAGTTCCTCCACATCCTCTGTCACCCATTCTTTGCAATGCCCCTCCCCCTGTATCCTTTCTCTACAAGTCCCAACTGATTTAAACTTCTCAGAATTGACTCTCCATATCTGACCTCTTATCCTTCTCCAATTTCATTCAGTCCCCACATGGCAGCTGTTCTTTCTTCTGCACAAACCATTAGTTTAAAATTTCCTCCCAAATTTCCTGCCATCTTTCGCTTTTCCCTGAAGCTGCTATCTGATCCATGTACCTATTCGGCGAAACCATTGCTTATTCTATCACCGTATGTATTTTTGGATACAATTTTGTTAGAAAAAGGTGCCACAAGATAGCAAGGCATGTTAAAAATTAACTAACTGCAACATGTTGTGGGGAATTTCAAGTTCACATATCTATTTCTGTGCTATTTGGGAGATGAAAACAAAAAATGTAACTTGCTAATTAAGATAATTCTTAAAACAGTTTGCATAACTGCATAATGACAAAAATAAAAACATATTTTTACATACTGAGCATTTCCAAAACCACGAAGGTAGACAAAAATGCTGGAGAAACTCAGCAGGTGAGGCAGCATCTGTGGAGAGAAGGAATAGGCGACGTTTCGGGTCGACCCGAAACGTCTCCTATTCCTTCTCTCCATAGATGCCGCCTCACCCGCTGAGTTTCTCCAGCATTTTTGTCTACCTTCGATTTTTCCAGCATCTGCAGTTCTTTCTTAAACATCTCCAAAACCAGTCCTTTTTGCGACAATCTTGAATTTAACTAGAAAATAACCAAGTTATTCAATACTATCAAACCTGACGTATCTTCAGCTGAAGAAAATATTCTGATAAACGTGCTTGTTAAAGGAGTGCAAAAGAATCACAAGTATCCAGCAATCCACACACCTGATGTAGAGTCATACCACTCAAATAAGGAACATCCCAGATCTGTTCTGCTCACTTTATCACAAATAACATAGTGAGAAAACCAAAAATAGTCTGAAGGAGGAATATTTGCATCACAATTTAAAAAATTTTAAAACTATACTTGTTTAACTTTCTTTAAACACTGGATTGTGAGGACAAGGTCACCGGTTAGAGGAAAAAGCCACAAGCTTACCTTGCCTGGGTCATCCTTGGACCGAGGCACTTTCAGGAAACATTTATTTAGCGATAAATTGTGCCTAATGGAATTCTGCAAGAGAGTATTAAAAAGAGATTATTAAAAGGATTAAAGTCAATTGAGATCATCAAAAACACAAATAATGCAACAATACATTCAATATTTTGACCAGCAAAACACAAACGAAAGAGACAGAATTTATTGGCAGTATCATATTGATTTGCTTTCTCCCCACTCGATATATTAAAATATCTCATAATTTGCTAATCCACAGAACCACAAGACAATCATTCATATTCCATCCAACCCCAAAGGTTTGTACTAAATCTCAGTTTAGCTTTTAAAACATGCACAGTGCAAGGGTGTACCACGGGGAGAGAATGGAAGAGGAGAATGCGGATGGAAATCAGGAAAGTTAAAATAATAGGAAGTCAATAGCTCAAGGAATTGGTATTTTTACAGCCAGTCAATTCCTCATGCAATGGACAACAGTGAACATTTAGAAGATTGGATCCGTATTAGTGTCATTGACAAAGAGTGAGGCTCTCCAGGTGGGCGATGGGAAGCCAAGAAAAATAATTAATAAGCATACATCAAAGTCTTATTAATCTGCCATGTGCTACTGACTATAGAAATACAAGGACAGCAAGCCTGGAGAAAATGAACGTGGTGATAGATTTAGACCTGTGCACAATTTCTTTTGAATCTTTCCTAATCTTCTCCAATTTTCCCTCACCTACCCCCTTTACACTGCACACACGCTTTCGGATTATTTCAATTTCAAATTCAAATGTATACCATTAAGATCAGCCATGATCACAGTGAATGGCGGTGCTGGCTCGAAGGGCCGAATGGCCTGCTCCTGCACCTATTGTTTGTCAAATTTCTGAACTATCAATTCTGAACCTTTGTTCTCTCCACCTTCTAAAATCACTAAATCAGTCTTTCATTTCCAGCAATGCTTCTGTCCCTTCGGGCTATGCTTTGCCATTATCTAAACTTTCCCCAGATGCATAGCATCTCTGGCAATAATTAAATTAGTACTCGTCTGGTTGCAGGCTAGATCAACCAAGGCAGACAACATCAAAGATATTACTGAAATAAGACATAAAAAGTGGAACATTTCTGGTCACAGGATTTTTGGCAAAGTTTGAAGGGCGGGTTAAAAAAAATGTGCCACAATATCGTTCAAATAACTGCATCCCTAAAATGGATTCTAAGCTGTGACCAGATGGGTTGAATTGACCGAAAAAGGAACAATAACATCGCTAGGAGACAGAAGACCAAATATAAATGAAAACTTACAAATTGTGCAAACAGGACAGAATAGATTGTCACAAATGTACACCGCAGTGAAATTCTTTTGCACAAACCAGACACCATAATTTGGCGCCATTTATAAAGAAAAAGTCCAAAGTTCAGTCCACCTGCTGGAAGTACTGGAGCAGGTAAGACCCAGCCTACTGCTGGTCCGCGCCCCGACATCTCTCGCCTCACCCGACCGTCTCTGTGTCCCGAGTGCAACCCCCTGCAGCTGATCTTGAAGGCGCTGGAGGCATTACGCCGGTCCCTCTCTTATTGTCCCATTTAATTACCCCAGGGTATTTAAACTATCCTAACATTAATAAGAACAGATTTAGTGCAAAAGTAATATAGATAACAGAATTTTTTTGAAATGGATTTAGTCAGAACTCTTAGTCAATAGGTTCAAAATTAATTGTGGCATAGATCACAAATTCAGCTTGAGCACAGACACAGAAAAAAAAAAAAGCTCAGTAGAAAAATGTCTTAGTTGGGCAAAGAATCTTATTACTAAATTGAAGTGTGCTTTAGCAAAAATGGACTGGAAAAGAGGCACTTTAAGGCAAATTAATTTGCAGTGGAAAGCATTCATAGAAAAAAAGGAGCAAGCATGAGCGAGAGAGTCAGAGTGAGAAGCGAGCGAGAGATCAGAATAAATTCTAAATTAAGGGTCTATAGTCACTAAAGGTAAATGTGTGGAGCCTGTAGATAAATAGTGCTTAATGAATGCTTTGCATCTGTCTTCAAAGAAGAGGCCAATACAGACATTGTAGACAGAATGAAATTTAACACGCAATAGACCTAGTTAGAGGAAATAGCATCTTTCAAAGCATCGATATAATCAGTTGCAGGTAAAACTGAAGCAGAAGGGAAAACAAAGGATGGATACAAATTCAGTATTTGAATTTAACGATTTCGGGAAACCATTTGTTTCCTCTTCACAGATATGGGTTATATTTTTCTGCATCAATCTGTTTCTCTTTGTATCTTTTATCTCAATAAGGACACAAGTGATAGGAGCAGAATTAAGGGGCTGTCACACATTGGCGACCTAATTGGCGAGTTTAGAACAGCTTAGGAGAGTTTGAAAAAATGTCATGTTGAAGACCTCCTTCGACTATGTTGAAGACTAGCTTCTACTAGCTACGACTAACTTCGGGAAAATTGGACACCGAATAGTGGAGAGTGAAGACGACCTCCTTCGATTTCCTTCGACCTCCCTCTGACTATGATGAAGACTATCTATGACTACCTTTGACTACCCTCGATTACCTACGGCTAACATGCCGACCTACTACGACAAAACCTACGAGTAAAAAGTTTCGATTTTTTCCATGGCGACCTTTTTTTACTCCGGTGCATATTTCAACATGTTGAAAAATACACCACGACCTAGCTGAGGTCTCGAGTACACGGGGACTACTCTCGAGCATGAGGGAGAGTTACAAAGACCTCCTACGAGCTCGTGCCGACCATGCTGCGAGTATGAGTCGAGGGCAAACTCGCCATAACTCGTGGATTAGGTCGCCCAAGTGGGACAGCCCCTTTAGGCTGTTCAGCCCATCAAGTCTACTCTGCCATTCAATTATGGCTGATCTATCTCTCCCTCCTAACCCCATTCTCCTACCTTCTCCCCATAGCCCCTGACACCTGTACTAATCAAGAATCTCTTTATTTCTGCCTTAAAAATATCCATTGACAGCCTCCACAGCCGTGTGTGGCAAAGTATTCCACAGATCCACCACTCTCTGACTAAATAAATTCCTCCTCATCTCCTTCCTAAAGGAACAATTTAATTCTGAGGCTATGACCTCTGGTCCCAGACTCTCCCACTAGTGGAAACATCCTCCCCACATCCATTCTATCCAAGTTTTTCACTATTCAGTAAGTTTCAATGAGGCCTCCACCCATCCTTCTAAACTCCAGCGAGTACAGGCCCAATGCCGTCAAACGCTCGTCATATGTTAACCCACTCATTCCTGGGATCATTCTTGTAAACCTCCTCTAGACCCCCTCCAGAGCCAGCACACACTTCCTCAGATATGTTGCCCAAAATTGCTCACAATATTCTAAATGCGGCCTGACCAGCGCCTTAGAGCCTCATCATTACACCCGTTTTCATATTCTAGCCCTCTTGAAATAAATGCTAGCATTGCGTTTGCCCGGTGTAACTAATTGTTAGCTTGAAAACTGTGACATCATAGATACTGTTTTATCAACTCTCCATCATGGCAATGTAGAACCATTCCAGTTCCGATGACTGGAAACAATAACTCTGTTGCTCTCCGTACGGAATGTGTAGGAAGGAACTGCAGATGCTGGTTTAAACCGAAGATAGACACAAAATGCTGGAGTAACCCTCTCTCTCCATCCCTCCCCCTTCCCAGTTCTTTGACCAGTAAGACTGTCTCCGACTTCATTTTATCTCTGTTTGCTTTGTTGTTTCCTTCTCCCAGCTAATAATGATCTATTCTACATTTTCCTTGATCTCCATCCCATTTATCTTGTTTTCACACCTTACATTTCCTTATCTATCTATCACCCTCTCCCCTGACATCAGTCTGAAGATGGGTCTCGACCCGAAATGTCACCCATTCTTTCTCTCCAGAGATGCTGCCTGTCCCGCTGAGTTACTCCAGCATTTTGTGACTATCTTCTGCTTTCCATATGGATGCTGCTCGACTGAGTATTTCTATTCTTTTTCTGGTTGTTTTCAGTTTCCCAGAATCTGCTGATTGTTTTGCTCCAACTGGAGAGGCTTTCAGTCTAGTTTAGAGACACAGCATGGGAACAGGCCCTGGCCCATCGAGTCCGCTCTGACCATCGAACATCCATTCAAGCTAGTTCTATGGTATCTCACTTTCACATCCACTCCCTACACCCCAAGGGCAATTTTACAATTATCGTACAACCCTGCACATCTTTGGGATGTGGGAGTACACTGGGCACCCGGAGGACACCCTGTGGTCCACGGAGAACGTGCAAACTCCACTGCGCCACTGTACCACCCGAAACTAGAATTAGGCTGGAGCCTTTATTGGCAGGCCTGAATGTGTAACCAATAGCTTTCTCCTGTGCTTTAAATTTCTATATGATGATCAAACGTGACTTCCATTAATCAGCAAAGTCACCAATAGCAATCTAATGTTTACAGATAGGTAACTATTGGAAAGATGCAACCATACACAATGCCTTAGAGTAGATGTAACAGCCCATCAGTAAATCACACTCCTCTATATAAATGCTGACTGTGGGCAGCTCATTGTTAAAAAGATAGCTTTTCCTATGTTTGTAACAAGAGCATCTTGAACACCAATTTTCACTTTCTCTTTTTTGATCAAACTTCACCAATATTACCAACGGTTGTTCTGGTCAAACCACACTTATGCCATGGCCAAGAAAGAACATCGATGCCTTTATTTCCTCTGAAGACCAAGGAAGGTCGTCAAGTCTCCAACAACTCTTACCAATTTCTACAGATGCTCAGCAAAAAGCTTCCTATTGGGATGCATCACAGTTTGGTCTGGTAACAGCACTGCCTAAGAAGCAGGAAATGGCAAAGTTATGGATATAGCCTTAAAAGCAAGTACAGGTACACCACTGATTTTGAGGCACCCTTGGTTCCAGAGCTTTGCTGGATTTTCCATTTTGCCAGAACAACAGAAGTCACGTTATGTTTTCTCTCTCTCTCTCCCCCCCCCCCCCTTCTTTTCCCTTCATTCAGCCGCCCTCCGGCTTCAGAAACCTGCCGCAAATCTAACGGAGGAGAAAGTGGGCTACGCAGGTTACATCCTTTTTCTATATCTCTACCTTTACCAAACAACTTGCAAGATGTAGCAATTTTAATTTTCTAATTTCAAAATACCAATGAAGGTCCAAGGTTGTGCAGGATAGCCAGAGGCTGACTGAAGGTAGGTGTGCTACTAACGTAGAGCAATTTAGATGACCAACTAATGTGGTTTCAACGTCTGAGTGAATATGGCGATTGTACCTCTGGATTAAATATTGCAACAATACTTGAAGAATATTGAAAAATGCATCAGTCAATATTCAGGAAATTCTTTCAATGGCGTAAACAGTTTTATACTGTGAACCAAAAATGGCTCAATTCGAGACAGAACTTGGATGAAAGAGTGTCAAGGTTCAACCTTTTCTCATAATTGTAATGAAACTGAAGACTGCAATTCAACCCACTGGATCCATATCCGTTCCCAGGGAGTAATCCCACAAGTCCCATTCCCCCTTTATTTCTCACTATCTCTGATGTTTATTCCCGTTCAAACATTCCTATCAACTCGCTTTTAACCTACACTATGGAGAAATTTACAGCAGCCCATTAACCTACCAGCATTTCTTAAGGATGTGGGAGGAAATCAGAGCTGCTGGAGGAAACCCATGCAGTTAGTGAACATGCAAACTCTGCCCAGACAGCACCCAAAATCATTATTAAATCTGGGTTGATGGAACTGTGAGCCTGCAGGCTGCCTCACAATGTCTTCCTTTCATTCAAATGCCTAATTCCTGCTTGATACCTGGTGTTTTCCTTTACAAGATCAAAGTGATGTGATCACCATAGTGATGTATGGAACAGACAGACATACAAGCATAAGCATTATGAAGGCAATTACAGAGGTTATGGTAATAAAGTTGTTACGCAAGTTATACTGACGCACAAAGCAAACAGATCTGCTACATTTCAGTGCAAAGGTCAGTCTCTTTCAGTTGAGTCATAAGAGAACTATTTGGTACGTGGAAAGGAATATGACCTAAGACAGGTAATCCTATTACTGGTATAGAAAGGACAGGGATTCAGTTGATATGCCCAAGGGCCAAATAGAAGCTTTACACTATTGCACCATATTTATAGAAGAAATCAAGATATGTTGTAAGGTATTCCCTCAATTACCTGGTGAGTTTATGCACAGATTGATAATGCCACAGATCAGCAACATTCTAGGATTCTGCTGACTATAACCAGGGCAAGAATTCAATTTCAGTGCTACTAAATTAGGCTGGACTAAAGTCACATGGAAATGGTCAGAATTATGATATGTCACAAGCAGTCTCACAGCTTTTGGGTGGGCATGTACAAGGAATGGCCATCTGGCTTGGTTAGCTCCAGTTAACTGGCAACCACACAAATCGCACGACTGCAGCAGTCAATATCATTAGAGGCACGTAAATAAACCAAGGAGAGATTACGTTATTAAAGGGGATTCATCTTGCTGAAATGATAAATCATCAGGATTTTTTGTGTCCTTTACACAGTTCGATTCACGATTGCAACAATAGGCATCAAACAAATTTTTCATGGTTACTTTTGGCCATCATGAGCTACATCCCATGTTATAGATATATTTGCCATACAATTCACTTGTGTGATTTAAAAAAAAACTTATCAGGAAAACACAATGAGGGCAACAACTTT
The DNA here is from genome assembly GCF_010909765.2 of Amblyraja radiata. Classification (NCBI taxonomy): domain Eukaryota; kingdom Metazoa; phylum Chordata; class Chondrichthyes; order Rajiformes; family Rajidae; genus Amblyraja; species Amblyraja radiata. The sequence continues at coordinate 29,659,907 of NC_045986.1, read as the reverse complement.
GAACAACAAGAACTACTGCTTTGAAAACAACCCACATATCAGAAGCACTTAGGGCAGCACAGTGGTACCGCTGCTGCCTCGCAGCACCAGAGATCCTGGCTAGATCGTGGTCACACGTACTGTCTGTGTGGAGTTTGCACATTCACTGTGTGACCTCATGGGTCTCCTCCGGGTGTTCCAATTTCCTCCTACATTCAAAAGACACGTGGGGTTTGTAGGAAATAGCTTGTAAATTGGTCCTAGTGCATAGTGAGTAATTGCAAAAGTGGAATAATATAGAACTAGTCGAATTAGGTGATTGATGATCTGCGTGGGCTTGGTGCGCCGAAGTCTCCGTGTTATATCTTTCAATCACTCAATACAAATAATACTACAAGAGTTAAAATCAAACCACTGGAAGAACCCAGCGAGTCTAGCAGCATCTGCGGAGGTAAAGAAATGACTGATGTTTCAGATCAAGGTTCCAACCTGCCTGTCCATCTGCTCCCTGCACTACTGTGGTAATCATGTCACTCTGATCATGCAAAGGACCAGACGCCATACAAATGAGTTGAATGGAGGAATGAGACAATTGAGTTAAATGGCAGAATGGTGGTATAACAGTTAATGCTGCTGGCTCAAATTTCCTTGAACCCAGATTCAGTCCTGACCTTTGGTGCCGTCAATGCAGAGTTTGCAAATTCACTAACTGCATGGGTTTCCTCTCACATCCTAAAGAAATACAGACCTCTTATAAACTCGCTATCTTCCCTCTACATTCAGTCCTGATGCAGGAACTCAAACCAAAATATTACCATCCCTTTGTCTTCACAGATGCTGCTTGACCCACTAAGTACTTCATGCAGTATACATATGGCATTAGATTCTACCAGCTCCAGTCTTGGGTCTGCAAACCACAAAAGTTACTGTGTGCATCCTTTGCAACTCACCAGATAAACATAGCATAGATTCTCCCTCAACCATTTCAATTTTCCTCACTTATTAAAATGATTGGTTATCCCAATAAAATGATTTACATTTATTTACGTACTCAGCAGATCACGTAGCATTTCACCATCGATAAATTACCGCAGAACCGGTAGTTATTATAATTATGGTAATAAACTCAATAATCAAATGCAGAGCAAATGAGATGAATGATCAACTGTATGGCTTTGGTTGCCCTGATTGAGGGAGCAATATTGGCCAACAAAACTCCTCGTTGCTCTTCAGACACAAGCCTGACCATCTTACATTGAGTTGAACAGGCAAATGGTGACCATTTAAATTCATACTCAAAGCATTACCTCCAATAATAGTTGACGTGATATTTAAAAATGTACGCTCACGTTCCAAAATAGCAATTGATCACAATCATGCTTCAAAGAATTGCCAACCGAGGAAACCTAATATCCTTTGTGATATGAACAATATTAGTGACACCCATCATACCATAAAGTAATTGTTGCTTTGTGTTCCTATGGGGCAGTCACGCTTTATTTTTTTTCTCTAAGCATTTCACTTTCCGCTTCTCTTATAGGTAGCTGCTCACATGCAATTCCAAAAGATACCTTCCTGCAACTCAGAGACCAAACTGTAATTGGGCCTGGAAAGCCAGCAAACTCTGCCTGATCTTTTTCACTACTCTTCATATCATCACACAACAAAATATACTTTGGCATTCTTCGAACAAAATACATTTTCCATGTACCAGTGCAATCATTACTTTTATTAAAACTATATTATTAAATTGTCACTGGACTTCACTTGACCAATTTTCAACTCTGATCCCTGTTTTTATACCACAATGTTACAACTACAACATTTTATGAATTAAAAATTAAAAATACTATTGATCCCATGGGAAAAGGTATTGGAAATTTAGGATCGTTCAAGCATCTTAGTTTTGTTCTGCTATTCAGCTCCATGTACCTTCCATTTGTCCACACCAGTATGCCTGTGGTAACTCCAATTTACAATGAACTTGCATCAACTGTCATTTGTGGAACAGAATTCCAAATTTACATCATTCTGTGTGCAGAAATATTTATAAACACAAGGAACTGCAGTTATTGGTTTACAAAAAAAACCCAATGTGCTGGAGTGGACAACCAGTGGGCAGTGCTGAACTACTATCTACCTCTTTGATGACCCCTGGACTATCCTTGATCGGACTTTGCTGACTTAACCTCGCACTAAACATTATTCATTTATCATGTATCTATACACTGTAAATGGATTGAATGTAATCATGTATTGTCTTTCTGCTGACTGGTTAACACACAACAAAGTTTTTCACTGTACCTGGGTATACGTGACAATAAACTAAACTTAGTAACTTGGCAGGTCATGCAGCATCTTTGGAGAACATGGATAGGTAATGTTTCACCCGACGCAAAGCATCACCTATCCATGTTCTTCAGAGATGCTGCTTGATCCATGGAGTTACCCCAGCGATTTGTGTCTTTGTTGCAGAAATATTTAGTACCTTCTCACCTGAAAGGTCAGGCCCTAATTTTTAGGTTAAGATCTCAAGCAATCGACACCCAAGATGTTGAATACATACTACTTAAATGATATAAATTTGATGAATTTGCTTCATTCCAAATTTCCCAAACATCTTCAAATCTCCCTAAATAAATATAAATGATCATGGAAGAACCCCGTGGGGAATGCATAATACCTGTTGTCAGTACCAAACTAAAGTTAATACTGTTGCAATTAACCTAGGCAAGAGTATAAATGAATTAATGGTTTACATCACAAGGCAGAGTCTTTGGATATGCCCAAATGCCTTTTTCTCCCTGTATCTGGTGACAAGATGATGGAAGGGGTGCAAGCGAACATTGGAGGACACCTTCTGAGGGAGCGCACTACTTTTTACCTAAGGACTTGGGGTGAAGTGTGTTGTGCCAAGTAATCCAGTGTAACAAGTTCACAGACTCCTCGGCATGTAATCTCTGCAGTCAGGGGTTGCCCATCTTCTATAATTACATGGCTTTGAGGAATTGCATGCTTCTTTCAGTAGTTGAAGTGATTGGTCAAGTTTTGCTTACATCTCAGTCTCACTTTTATTAACTCTGAGCACCCAACGCAGTGCGCCCCTGGGACTAACCAAGATGGCCACTTACAGTAGATCTCCCGATTCCTCTATCCTGAATTTCTCTCTGAGGGCATGTTTGTGTCTGGCATCCCGACATCCATTCAATTCCTGCAATTGGTGCACATCCCAAAGGCTAGAATTCAAATTGCTTAATTTTTTTGTTTGGGGAAGTTATTTTGGAGAAAAACCCAGAAAATGGCAGTTTATATGATATTAATTGGATTCACTAAGAAACTAAACCAGTTACGTATCATGGCCTCTCACAAGTGAATACATTTAAACATTCTACTTGCTTCTTGCAAATTATCAAAGATCAAATGGAGCACAACTGAAGAACCTAATTTGGATACTCGTTAAACAGAGGACGAAAGCCAATAACTAATTGGTCATTAACATTTACTATTTTGTTACAAGAGCCCTGCTGGATGCAGATCTCTTGCCAATGGTTGGCATTTGTCAATAACCAGGGATAATGCCAAGTTAAGCTATTTGAAGGGCGTTTATCTCTCCTCCTACAGCACATCCAATCCAAGAAATTATCAAAATCATTTTTTTTCTGCATGGGCTGGCCTTCTATAGATGAAATTGGCACAAAACACACACACAAATCCTTGTTGTCTGAAAAAGATGAACACAGACTTCATAGTAGAGTCCATATGAATTCAAACTGATGTTAATTCAATGATATCTGGTACTAAGGTTTAATGAAAAACATTGCCACAGTTGTAAAATTGTTTGTGTAAACCTGCAACGTGAACTTAATATTGTCAAAGGGTCTCGACCTGATAAGTCACATATCAGTGTTTCCCAGAGATGCTGCCTGACACGCTGCCTTACTCACTCCAACAATTTGTGCCCTTCTGTGTAAACCAGTATCAGTTTAGTTTATTGTCACGTGTACCGAGGTACAGTGAAAAGCTTTTTTGTTGCCTGCTATCCATTTGACGGAAAGACTACATGTGATTATAATCAAGCTGTCTACAACGTACAGATACAGCATAAAGGGAATAACGTTTAGTGCAAGATGAAGTCCAATTAAAACGAATCCAATTATAGATAGTCTAAGGTTCTCCAATGAGATAGATGATAGGTCTGCTGTTCTTTTTTTCTTAATGTAATTCTCACAATTTAACACCTTTTTTGGTAGGGGACAGGATTTACATCCCAAAAGTTGGTAATTTACAGGACTATTGTTACACTGAAACTCTCCAGTATTTTGTACATTTCACAGATTAGCGCAGGGAACAAGGTAGCAAGTGACAGGCTAGCCGAGTGATAAGGGAGAGCAAAAATGCCAAAAGCCTTCCCATAACTTGCAATAATTCGTTTTCCAACCATACACCATGCCAAGCTCTATGAACATTCCTTTTTTCCTTCCAGCTCAGTACAACATTTAGAATTATAACAGATGATGCCTCCACCCATCATAACAGCCATTGTGGCATCCCATCTCAGCCGAGCTGAAGGTCCAAGTCAGAGGTGTTTGTTTTCCCCTTAGAGAGCACCCAGGAAATGGAACAATCTTTCAGAAACTTACCTTCCAACCACTGCCAGCTTCTCTGTAATAGGGAAAGTTGTCACAGATCCACTGATAGATCTCACTGAGTGTCATCTTCTTTTTTGGGGAGCTGTTGATAGCAAAGGTAATGAGACTGGCATAACTGTATGGCGGTTTGCCGTCTTTGTTTTGTGCATCCTGGTCCAGGGTAGTGTTTGGGTCCAGAAGGGAACTTTTCTTTGTAACGCCACCACCCGCCACATTCTGAGCAGCATCAGCTTTCTGAATGGCTGCCCTCATTGTCAGCTGTGGCAGCCAATCCATGGACGTCAGGCTGCTCTCCAGCTCTGACGTCATTGTGTTGTATCACTTCTCCACCAGCTCCCAAAATGAGTTTGAAACCCACACAATAGATCTTCCACGTCCAACACAGAAGCCACACTGCAGATAATCCCCAGACTCTTTCTTAATCCTCTGCAGACTGAAGGGAAGTTGTCTTATTCTAGAAGAATAAAAGAGAAGGTTATAATTTAGTTCAAGAAATGTATTGGAAAGCAATTAATTTCAATAAAATCAACTTTGGCTTTGCATTAAAATTCATTGTAACTGGGAACCATGTCATTAGTCTTTCTCACCATATACAAAAATCTTGGCTGGAGAGACAAACAATTTTATCTGTTGTCAAACTTAATCCGCATTTGATCTGATCTTAATCTTAAATTTACTAAGTTATTCACTGGTAACCAATTCTGTGACAGTAAATTGACTTCAGAAAGGGGAAGTTGGGAGATCAAACACTAGCAAAAAAAACAAAAAAAACACCAGTTTCTATCGGTGGGTTGATGGTAGAGAATGTTAGCGGCTTCAAATTCCTGAGCATTAATATCTCAGATGGCCTGTCTTGGGCCCCAGTACAAAGATGCAATCTCAAATAAGGCTCGTCAGCATTTCTACTTTCATAGAAGTTTAAAAGAGATTTGGTATGTCTTTGAATACTTTGACAAATGTTGACAAAGGGAGTTAGATGTAGCCCTTGTGGCTAAAGGGATCAGGGGGTATGGAGAGAAGGCAGGTACAGGATACTGAGTTGGATGATCAGCCATGATCATATTGAATGGTAACACTTCTGTACAGGTTACAAAATGTGTTTATGTCATTTAAGGTGGAATATGCCCAGAAATGACTGTGCCTTAATTAGCACAATGCTTAGAGAATAATGATCACTTTTCTGCAATTTGGTTCCGGAATTCAGCTGCAAATATGTACTTGAAGGCCTTTTTGCAAGTGTGGCAATATGTGTGGACAACTGAATAGAGAATCTTGGAATTATGGTTTCCAGAGTAACTGTTCACGTAGAAGTGTGCAATTCTTTGCCCTCTTCATCAAACACTATCAACTCTCCCCAACCAACAATTAAACCTCAAGTTGCCTGGTCTTGCTTTACACAATTTCAATAATTCAGCCAGTTTCCCCCTTATATTAAAAAAAAAAAACCCTGTTCTGCTCATGACTACACTGATTTTTTCCAGACCAAGGAGTGCATGAATTTTACACATGGATATATTCATTAGGTCAAGGATGAACAGGAAAAGCAGAGAGGAAGCACAAAAGAATGAAGATAGGCAACTATCCCAATTGTTTGTGCTTCCTCCCTCCCTGTTCAAAACAACAAAGATGTAATACAAAAGACATGGTAATTGGGAGACAAGTAACAATGCAGTTTGGACATACCTGTAATATTATAATGTTGTATAAACAAAAAAAGCAATGTAAAAGTTATTCAAGCAATGTTTTCTGAAAGGTGACCAAGGCAAGGTAAGGGGTACCTACCTTAGAAACATAGAACATAGAAAACAGGTGCAGGAGGAAACCATTCGGCCCTTCAAGCCAGCACCGCCATTCATTGTGATCATGGCTGATCGTCCCCTATCAATAACCCGTGCCTGCCTTCTCCCCATATCCCTCGACTCCACTAGCCCCTAGAGCGCTATCTAACTCTTTCTTAAATCCATCCAGTGACTTGGCCTCCACTGCCCTCTGTGGCAGGGAATACCCTGTGAGGAATTAAATAGTTCAGCATATGGGGCAAAGTATTGGCTCCAGAAACTAGGATGGAAACATGTGAATGTTCTACCTGGGGAATTAGGTGAGAAGATAGAGTGGTCACACAATGGTACACAGACATTGAGAAATTTAAGTGTCAGAGAGAGCCAAGTCACAAATTAATTTTCAAATTAAGATAATAATTCTGAATACAATCATCTAAGAAACCAACATAAATCGGTAAGAACGTGGAAGACAAAAGTAACTAGATTTAAGAATGGATAGAATACGCAGACATAGTTTTATGCTTACTGTACAGGAACTAGAGGGCAGAAAGGAGTAGAAGAAATGAACTCTCAAGGTGATAAAGGTATTCACGTGGAAATAAATAGACGAGGAATAAAATTAATTATATTTTTTACCCACGGGCACAACATTGTGTTTCATTGACGCACAACTGAGCTCAAAGATTGCACTAACCATGCAACATTTGAAATAAGTTAGTTTCATCTTCCCACCCAATTAATTACAACCAGTGGAGTAAGGATTGGCCACAATTGCTATTTTCCTTCATATTAATGCCTTTACACGCCCAATAAGCCAACAGTTTCTGAGGACGGAAAGCTAGGTTTAACCAGACAAAACACATTACCATCCCACCATTGCTGACACTCTCTTTTATGTCTTCACGTGCAAAGTGTCACCGAAATGGAACAGTGCAAATCAAAATACCAATATGCTCATCATACTGCACCTTGTACACACCCAAATCTGAAGTGAATCCTTTAAAAAAATGTGCATTGTTCCAAAGATTTGTAATTCCACACCCAAAAACGTCATCCATCAATGTAGTTTTCCAACAACCACTTACTTTTAAAGCTTCACTTTTAAATGAGTCTTCAAGTAGGGGCAAGGTGCTGTAGTGGGGAATTGATTGGGTTACTCCACTGATCAAACTTCATAACTATATTAAAGTGAGAGTTTTTTTTGCATGTAATTGATCTCAGGCATCAACTATTCACTACAATTCTATCGGGGGAGGGGGGGGGGGGGATTAAATAAAATTCCTATAATCAGCAACCCATTTTTTTTTCTCCAGAAATCCTCATGGTTTGACCTCTGGCTCACTCATTAGTCTGGTGTGATGGCCAGGGCGCAGAGTGCGAATGGCTACAAATAGATATCCAGAGTACAGCCAGGACACAGCTGGACAATGGGTCAGCATCTGGAACACCAGGAGTTAGGAATATGAGGGGAGGGAGGGGGGATTGTTGCCAGAGCTGAGGCTGGAGTGCTTGTATGTTTCCCACTCCATTTTAGTCACCATTTTCTCTGAACTAGACAATGAACTAATTATTTTATTTTTTAAACAGTGGAATATATGTATGTTGAGCCTCAATTGGAATGACATCCAATAACCAGGAACATCTACTAGTCCAGCTCCAAAGTCCCATGTATGGCAGATCAGTGTTTTACTATAACCTTACTTTCATTGGCAGAAATTGCTGTAGTTTGTGTTACCTCCATTCCTTGAATAGCTTGCATTTTTTTGAGCAAACCATCTTTGCAGTATAAGAGAGACTGTTTGCTTAGAGCCATTTGTCCTGTCTTACTTCCAGCTCAATGGTTGGTGCAGCATTGTTAGTCAACACCAAAATGATCTCAATGAATCCAGAACCGGGGGTCACAGTGTAAGTATAAGTGGTAGGCCATTTAGGACTGTGATGAGAAAAAACCTTTTCACCCAGAGAGTTGTGAATCTGTGGAATTCTCTGCTACAGAAGGCAGTGGACAATGCACTGGATGTTTTCAAGAGAGAGTTAGATATAACTCTTAGGGCTAACCCAATCAAGGGATATGGGGAGAAAGCTGGAATGGTACTGATTCTGGATGATCAGCCATGATCACATTGAATGGTGGTGCTGGCTCGAAGGGCCGAATGGCCTACTCCTGCACCTATTTTCTATGTTTCTATGGTTGAGATTTGGTGTTGGAGAAGAGGAGCAGGCAGATTTTGTTTTTGTCAAAACAGGGCATGCCGGTCTTGGGAACAGAATTGGATTGAATTGAATTGAATCCTTTATTTGTCATTCAGACCTTTCGGTCTGCACGAAATGTCGTTGCCTGCAGCCATACATGTAATAATAAACAACACACAATAAACACAAATTAACATCCACCACAGTGAGTTCACCAAGCACCTCCTCACTGTGATAGAGGGAAAAGTCTTAGGGTTACTGTCTCTTCCCTCCTCTTCTCCCTCTGCGCTGAGGCGATACCCCACCGGGCGATGGTAAGTCAGTCCCGCGGTTCAAGCTCCGCGGCCCGGGGGTGGTCGAAGCTGCCGCCCTCCAGTCCAGCGGACGCAGCTGCTGCCACGGGAGCTCCGGAAAACAGGCACCAGCCTGAGACCCGCGAGCTCCCGACGATGTCGTCCACTGGCCCACGGCCGAGCCCCGGATTCAGGTCGCCGCCGCCAGAACGCCGCCTAGGCCACCGGAGCACCGTCTCCGCCCCGCACCGGGCCGCACCCCACGGGAGCGTCTCAGCCTCGCACCGGGCCGCCCTCACCGGAGCGCCTTCTAGCCGGGAGCCGGTCGCCCTCACCGGAGCGCCTTCTAGCCGGAAGTCGGTCCGCCCTCACGGGAGCGCCTTCTAGCCAGGAGCCGGGTCGCCCTCACAGGAGTGTCTCAGCCCCACGCCGTCCGCCCTCACCAGAGCGCCGAGTCGTGCTGCTGCCTGAACGCCGCCGCAGCTCGGAGACGGCCAGCCTCGCGTTGGTAAGTCCTGGCTGGCTCAACCTCCGGAGCCTCGAGGTCGGTCGCAGGTTGGAGGCCGCCAGCTCCGCCATTAGGGGAAGAGAAGGGGGATACGACAAAAAAGTCGCATTCCCCCGAAGGGAGAGACAGAAAGCCCTGTTTTATATTTGGCATCTCATATATTTGCCAATTTCCAGATCAAGAGTCAATTTGCAGTTTAGAACCATATGGTCTACGAATCCAATTCAGATAATTGGCCAATTGTTTCAAGGATTATAGAACAGGGAGATGTTTTTCAATTAATTCATGCTGTAGTTGAATCTGATCATAGAAACAGATGGCCAACATTCAAGAGATGAGACTACCATTTTTTCGCCAACGTAAAAGGAACAATTTTCAATACAGCTTGCTGATTAACAGTTGACAAGTACTAAATTACCTGTACAATTTTATTTAGATAAAAATATGGCCATAAAAGTTCAATTGTGAAGGTACAACATTTAACCAATATACACAACAGAAACAGAAAATGGAGTGCTTCAGTAATTTAAGGACAGGATTGGGCACTCATCCCATAAAGCTATCATCGCCATTCAACATGATCTGACTGATTGCACAAGCCTCATCTCTTCTATGCTAGTTTTCCATAGCCTTCTATCCCCTGATCTCTCAAAAATATATCTACTTCCTCTTTAAATACCGCCAATGATCTAGCCGCTACAATCCTCTGGGTTAGGGAATCCCACCCACTGCAAGAATTAGTTGCCACACATTAGTTTTAAATGACCACCTTTAATCTTGTAATTATGTCCTGTCATTCAAAAATCACCCACTTGTGGAATTACCTACCGTGTTATGTCCCCCAAGGATCATTTGTGTTTCCTCATTCTTCTAAACACCACAAAATATAGATCTAATTTCTTTCATTGCTTGTGGCAGAACAACCCACTCATATCAGGCATTATCTGAGTGATTTACTTTGCACTGCCAACACATCCTATCTTAAGTAAGAGGAACAAATCCACTGTTTTCACAAGTGTTGCTAATTTCCAACACTATTATAACAAAGGTCATTGTGCCACTTGCCTTCCGATTATCCCAAGTTGGAAACCTGTGATTGTCAGTCCTACTTACAGCTAATAATATCAGCATGACAATATATTTTCCTTTTAGATCTTGGTATAGACACTAGATTTACTATAGATACAAATGTTAGTCACCAAGAAGTTTCTCATGCCACAGAAGCAATTGTACCCTGAACCAGCTTGATGTAGTGGAGATATCACAGAATAATTTGAACAAGCAAAAACAAAAAACAGAATTCAATTGCACAGATATGCAGTGAACGGAGGGACATGGATCACATGCAAGCAGAGGAGGCAGGTTTAACTTGGCATCCTGTTTGGCACTTATGTTTTGGGCTGAAGGGCCTGTGCTGTACTGTTCCATATAATTAAGTAGTTTTGAAACTACATTAATCTCTTTATCTTCTTGGTTTTGGCATGAATAATATTTGGATACTAAAGATTTACTACTTCAAGTCTTTTCAGGCATAACAATGGATTTTGGGAGTTAATCTTACAAATACAGTATTAAATAAAAGCTGCTGCATTCTATTTTAATGAATGCAAGTGATATTCAGCCACATACTTAACCTGTTGCAGTCTCTTTTGTGAAAGTACTCCCAGGTTGCTGATAAAGATGTCGTTCTAGGATTTAGACCCAGCACAAATGACGGAACATTAGGAAGGTTTGGAGGTTTATGCGACTTGGAGGGGAACATGGCACGACCAATCACCTAAATCCCTTGTCCTTCTTAGTAGTAGAGGTTGTGGGTTTAGGAAATGTTGTCAGATTATTCTGGGCAACAAAAGGAACACTACCACAACCGTGCACCATTAGCAGGAGAATGGATATTTAGGGTGATGGACGGGACATAAATCAAGTACATCTGCCCTGATTAGTGTTGAGCTTCTTGATTGTGATTGAATTCATCCAGGCAAGTGGACAGGATTCCACCACACTGCTAACTTGTGTCTTTGACAGTAAATGGAAAATAAAACAAATTGCTGTTGCTGGAAATATGAACTAAAAACAGAAAACATTGCAAAATCTCAGGCAGCATCTATGTTAGGTCTGGGACCCTCAATCAGAATGGAGTAAGATAGAAGCTTCACTAGGTAGCGGACAATTAGAGGTGGGCAATAAATGAAACAAGAAGGAATTTCTCTGTAGGCCAGACTAAGCAATGAAATGAAATACAGTGCCCGCCATAATGTTTGGGACAAACCCATCTTTTATTTATTTGCCTCTGTACTCCACAATTTGAGATTTCTAATAGAAGAAAAAAAAAACCCACATGTGGTTAAAGTGCACATTGTCAGATTTTAATAAAGATTCCCCCCCCCCCCCATTTCAGGGCACCAAAATGTTTGGGACACAGCAATGTCATGTAAATTGAAAGTAGTCATGTTTAGTATTTTGTTGCATATCCTTTGCATGCAATGACTGCTTGAAGTCTGCGATTCATGGACATCACCAGTTGTTGGGTGTCTTCTCTGGTGATGCTCTGCCAGGCCTGTATTGCAGCCATCTTTAGCTTATGCTTGTTTTGGGGGCTAGTCCCCTTCAGTTTTCTCTTCAGCATATAAAAGGCATGCTCAGTTGGGTTCAGACTGGGTGATTGACTTGGCCCCTCAAGAATTGACCATTTTTTAGCTTTGAAAAACTCCTTTGTTGCTTTAGCAGTATGTTTGGGATCATTGTTTTGCATAACCATCCTCTATTTTTGTTGTCATTACGGGTAATTTATTGCTGTTTCAAAATTCCAGATTATTAACTGAGTTGACGGTCTAAAGTATCAGTGGTGTAATTTGAACCTGTTAGTCCAGGCAGTTGTATTACTAGTGTGAAAACTACTGTACCACCACTGAAACATTGCCCATTTCTCATTTCACTGCTGCTTCCTGTTTACCATTCCAGCACTTTATCATTTGGTTCACCCTGGCTCAAAGCAGACATTTGCTCACAGCACAAAACTGCTACAAATCAGAAAAAATTACAAACCAGAGTAGTGGGAAACATTGAAATAAAAGGAAAAAAAAGGATTAATCGCCTTTGTACAAATCTGCCATAAAAAGACATCTTCAAGCATCTGTAGATTATGTTTTTCAAGCTCTGCCTTGTATACCATTTTTGTGTATTCCGAAAAATTTCAAAACCTTTGAAGTGCAGAGGCGCAAGTTTAGCAAAAACCACAGCCAATATGCAAAAGTAGAGTTCCACAAATAGAAATTGAGTTGAATGCTTATCTGATTTTCTTTTTGATGGTATTTTCCAGCTTACATTTTTATTGAATAAATCTCTTGCATTCGGTTAAGCAGATACCATATAATCATAAACACACACTGGAGGAACAGCACCTCATATTCTGCCTAGGTAGTCTGCAACCCAATACTGTGAAATTTGAATTGTCCAATTTTGGTAGACTTTCTCTTCATCCCTTCTGTCCCCATTTCTCTCTCCTCCTATCTAGCCTGGTCCTCCTTTCTCCCAAATCCCTGGTACTGTTTATCCTATTCCTCCCACCTCCTTAATTCTTCATCCCACTAGTAAATTTGGAATGTTGTGTGAAACTAACAAGATTACGTAGTGGTACAAGAGATTGCAGATGTTGGAAATTGTAGCAAAGAAAGGGAGAGATGCAGGAGGTATTGAAGAGGTTAGACAACGTCTGTAGATGGAAATGGACACTCAACATTTTAGGTCAAGGCGTGTAGGAAGGAACTGCAGATGCTGGTTTAAACTGAAAATAGACACAAAATACTGGAGTAACTCAGCGGGACAGACAGCATCTCTGGAGAGAAGGAATGGGTGACGATTGGGTCTAAAGAAAGATCTCGACCCGAAACGTCACTCATTCCTTCTTTCAGGTCAAGACCCTATAATAGAACTGAGATCCCACAGGATCCCCTTCCTTCTTCCCTGCTGACCTCTCCCCTCCCTGTTGTTCCCAGTTCCACTCTTCACATTCCTTTCCTATCAAGGTCCAGAAACTGCAGTTTTTCTTTCTCTACTTGTGGTCACTTGGAAGGACTATTTAGAACCTTGAACTTCTAGAAGGGAGGTGATAAAGGGGCATGCGGTACATCCCGTTGCATGAGAACGTGGGCATTGGAAAAGACAGAGGAGTGGACCAGACCAGTGCTGGGAGAATGGCCTCATTGGAATGCTACAAGAGGAGGGGACGGTAAGCTGTGTATAGCAGTGGTATCATGTTGGAGATGCCACGATTCTTTAGGAGCTTGAAACTTTTGGATTTAGCAAGGTTAGAAATAAAAGAGGGAGGCCTGAAGAAAATTCCTTAGATATTGGGACACATCATCCAAACGGTGCCAACAATTATTCACAAGACTGTCTGTGTTTATATTCTTATGGGAAAACAGGCTAATGGCCATCACTGATACATGTCAGTGCATGTGGACTGCTAAACTATGCTTGGCATAATATAGTGACTAATTTGTGAAGCAACACAAAAACTATAGCCACAAATGTTTTCAAATATTTAAAATCAGGTTTTTATTTGTTTTGCATTTCAACTAGGCTTTATGGAAATGATTACATGGAGGTTATCATGTGGGGGTTATCTCACTCTCCTTCACATGAAATTCAAATCAATGTATCACAAGAGAAAACTTGCAAAATAATTTGTCTAATCATGCTCTCGAAAGCACAAAACAAAATCTTAGTACACCTCAAGTAGTCTGCGGATTATGCTTTGTAACGATATAGTGAGATTAATGTTAAATTAGTTCTATGAGAAATAAGTCACAATTTGTGAAAGGCTTGGATAGAGTGCATGTGGAGAGTATGCTTCCACTAGTGGGAGAGTCTAGGACTAGAGGTCATAGCCTCAGAATTAAAGGATGTTCCTTTAGGAAGGAGATGAGGAATTTCTTTAGCCAGAGGGCGGTGAATCTATGGAATTCTTTGCCACAGAAGGCTGTGGAGGCCAAACCAATGGATATTTTTAATGCAGAGATATATTCTTGATTGGTACGGGTATCAGGGGTTATTGGGAGAAGGCAAGAGAATGGGGTTAGGGGAGAAAGATAGATCAGCCATAATTGAATGGCGGAGCAGATTTGATGGGCCCAATAGTCTAATTCTGGCCCTATCACTTATGACCTAATCGATAATAGTTACACATGCCTGCATAAACACAATAGTTCTAGCAAATTCCAGAATATTTTGCTTCTCTCCTTTTCTAAAAGAACAAAATATAACACAAAATTTAATCATGCCAATAGATAGCATATCTAATGGGCTAAGGACTGGAATTACATTTAGATCATACCTGATTTAGCAGTTCCCATTATAAGGGAGCTCATTGGTAGTAATCATCTACATCTCCGTTAATTGCAGGGATATGGAATAAAAGTGCAGGTTCACAGACATTTAATACAGATTAAAAATGTATCTCTCATGGTTCACGCCACGTACATACATTTTGTGCAGTTCATGCTAAAGAACTAACTGACAAAATATTTGAAACTTTCCTTAGTTAGTGTAATAAGGTATGTAGATCTCACATTATTAACAAGAGAGCTAATTAAATTAATTTTAAAACTAATTTTATGGATTTATTTTGGGGTGATTTTTTTCTTCTTATGTTCATTATGTTAGAGGCCAGTCACGAAACATTCAACTAGTTAATGCCCTGATTGCTCCCAAAGAATGCGATCAATGTCCAAACACAACTTTCCTCATCCACCATGCTGAACTATGCCATAGTACCGCTAAGACCAATTTGAATCAGGAAACAACTAAAGTTAGGTAGACACAAAATGCTGGAGTAACTCAGCGTGACATGCAGCATCTCTGGAGAGAAGGAATGGGTGACGTTTCGGGTCGAGACCCTTCTTCAGTCTGAATGGGTCTCGACCCGAAACGTCACCCATTCCTTCTCTCCAGAGATGCTACCTGTCCAGCTGAGTTACTATAGCTTTTTGTATCCATCTTCGGTTTAAACCAGCATCTGCAGTTCCTTCTAACACAACAACTACATTTTGTTTTGATTCAGCTGTGTTCACTCCATTAGAGTGCAACTTCCCGACGTCCTTGAACTCTACAAAATACATTCATACAGTGTGTTTCATAACCAAAAAAATTGCGGTAACGCACTGCAGTTATGGTGTTAAACCCACAGCTGCTGATATTGTCCAGCTTTTCATGTAAAGGGGATTAGAATCGTGCTTTGACTGTGGCTAGCTACAATGTTGAAGCTTAAGTATTGATGAAACCTAAATATTCTATATTGCAGCAGTGATTAGATTTTAAAATATACTTCACTGCCTGTGATAATGTATTGAACATTCAGGTCATGAAAGGTATTAAATAAATTCAGGTCCATTATCTGATTAAGGGTCTCGACCCAAAACATCACCCATTCCTTCTCTCCATAGATGCTGCCTGTCCCGCTGAGTTACTCCAGCATTTTGTGTCTACCTGATTAAGTCAGCTGCACTTGACAATTATTACTGGCCTCAGGTGAAAATCACTATCCTGTGCAGTTTCATAAAAATGCACCTGGATAAATAAATCTAGAGAAGAGATGCTGTAACATCAGCTGAACATACCATTGTTTTGCCAACCATCAATGGAGAGCTCATGGAAGGCAAATAATCCTCCATATAGTCTCCAACAGACAATTTCTTACAAACCACGAACTTTACAGCAAAGGACAGACTGCACCCGTAGTCGGAATCGAACCCGGGTCTCTGGCGCTGCAAGCACTGTAAAGCAGCAACTCGACCGCTGCCTCACCGTGCCGACTCATGCTGCTAGAAGTCATTCTACCTGCACCTCACCACCCTGGGCAAATAAAAAAACTCGAATCGACATCAAGAAGAATTCAGATGAAATTTTAAAAAAAATATGCAGCTTGACAATAATACAAATGTAAAACTAATTTTGGTGACAATACAGTACTAGAGCACAAGGCATATCTGATACTTCAGGAAACTGCAAAACAGAGAAATAGGAGTGATAGTCATAAATGTAGCATCAGAATTATACATGTCAGCCACACAAAAATCATCCATATTACATAAGACCAAGGAGAATATGATTGGAGATTCGAGGACCAAAGTGGATATAATTAAATAGATCTTAAAAGGAGGCAATATCATTATCCTTTAGGCTTACTGGACATTAATAAGTCACAGAAACAAGAAACTGGAAACTACTCCTGGAAAGGATCAGCAGTTTTACACATCAGTAGATAAATTATACATAATGATTAAGGATGCCTTAATTGATCTTAAATCATGAGCTAGGAAGAGAGTGGAACCAGTAAAAAAATACATGGCATCCAAAATTATATGGGTATAACTTTCATACAATCATCGCTATGCTTTATTCCAGTGACATTGTAAGCAGTGGTGTTGTAAAATGTAGACGAGAAACTACAGATGCTAGTTTACCAAACAAGACATACAGTGTGAGTAACTCAGCTTCTCTTCTCACTTTTACAACCAGCCTGAAGTATCCCAACCCAAATGGCGCCAATCCATTCTCCAGAGATGCTGCCTAATCCGCTGAGTTACTCTATCACTACATCTTTTGTATCAGTAGTGTGTCCATAGATCAAATTGAAAGGGCCAAAAGGATTTATTTTTTTTGAAGGCCATGTCTGGAGGCATTAACTGCAAATCACTTGTGTCAAAGACAAACTAATTTGAATTAGGGAAGCTACATCTCGGAGGCCGATATAACTTGGCAACTGCAATTTCTGGGAATCATTACCATAAATGTAAAAGTGCCAACACGACCAAATTGTACACTGATATCATATGTTTACTTAACAATTCATATATTTGTCACTAAATTCAAATATACTTTTTTCTTTGTGCAAAAAAAGGTACTTGCTAATTCCACACCTGGATGAAGCAGGTTTAATTTGAAGATTTAGCACCTTTCCTCCCCAGCAAAGGACCAGAGTAAATATGTTAGCCCATTTTAAAGACCTCTTGTGATCACCCTTTAAAATCTAACTTTAAGGGATTAAGCTTAGATTATGTTTACAACCTTTTTAGAATTTAATGTTTTACATTACAGCATCATTCCAGCACCAAACTCACTTTCTTCTTCCCCTTCTGTTCAAAATTAATAAAGTCTCGGGTGCAGTGTCCAAAAGTAAATAAAAAGCTCTAGAGAAATACGTATGACCTGTATTAGCTAAAGCACACTTCATCCTTTTAAATGGACACAAAATCCTGGAGTAACTTAGTGGGTCTGGAGAAAAGGAAAAGGTGACGTTTTGGATAGCATCCCCTTGGCAATTAAAGCCAAAATAACAAATTGAAACAGCATTATGAGATATGACTAAAGAGTCAAATGGAAAGCAAATAAAAAAAGACAAGCCAGCATTAAATGTGCGATTCTTAAACATTCTCTATAAAATAGTGTCAAACAGCTCTCTCATTCATATTCCCCTTTCCTCCAAAATAAATTGCTCTGGTGCTCTGGAATAATGAGCAGCATTGTTAACCACAACGTTCTGCAGATATGACGAGTGTATATTCTTTCTTAAGATTACAAGAGTGCAACAGCTTTAAATGATATTAACCATACGTTTATTGAAATTACGATCACATTTTCTTTCCACCAAATAATTTTTCATATACCTGCAGCAGCCACTCTCTAATAGCTCAATGCCCAGGTAATTTTTGTGTATAACCTTATAGTGGAAGCCAGTAATGACATTGGACGAAGGACAAACCAGGAAGTATGACCAATTCCTCACATAATATTCAAATTCTCAGCACAAATATAATACAATCCGGAATGATGAGGCTGTCAGGGCTTTTATTACCATAGACAAGTAGGGACAAGAAACATTATGGAGGGCTCTGTATGTCAGTGGCACTCATCGTCATTCCACAGTATATCAAGTCTTCGTCGTTACATTGCAAATGCACTCCACCAGGCAAATAAACAATATGCTCTGTACATGGAGACACAAGGAACTGCATAAGCAGGAGTAACTCAACAGGTCAGGCAGCATCTTTGGAGGACATGGATAGGTGATGCTTCGGTCTGGACTCTTCTACAGACTGATTGCAGTGGGGGTGGGGGCACAAAGGCTGGAAATGAAGTGAGAGCAAGACAAAGCCCGAGTAGGAGAGTAGTAGGAATCAGAGGGGAAGCAGTGGGGAGGGACTCACAGAAGTCACATCCATATTTGGACCCTTCTTCAGTCTGGAGAGTCAACGTTATGTTTTACAATTAATCCAAATACCCATTCTCACTCAGATGGAGATGAAAACCTTTCAACAAGACTATTCCTTAGACAATCAATAACGCCTATACAAAAAACCCAATTATCAGGTTTTTTTTTTCCTTCTCACACTGTCCTCTGTACAAATTAGTTGGTGTACTAACTCCCTACTTTGGAGAATTAACTGCAAATCGCTTGCCCGGAAATGCTGCAAAACGTGAAGAGTCTGAAGCGCTTCCAAGAAACAATTTGCAATAATATAGCAATAACAACTTTGAAAAGACTTTCCCAAATAGTGTCTGAAAAAACCCCCATTAGTTTGTATTGATTTGAACATAGAATATGAAAATCAATGGCAAGGATCTACTATATCACGAGTTTAAGCAGCTGCATACCTATCAGGGAGCCCAAGAACCAAAAGTTAATATAAACATATACCAGACTTTCGTAACAATCCTTAAAGTCTACATGTATTCATAACTAAGTTACAACCATACTACCAGACACATTATGCAGTTGCCCTCAACATATTTAGCAGTGCACAATTTAAATTAAAACAAGTTGGCCAGTATGTCCAAGAAGTAACTGCAGATGCTGGTTTAAACTGATGACACACAAAAAGCTGGAGTAACTGCGGGACAGGCAGCATCTCTGGAGACACGGTATGGGTGACTTTTCGGGGCAAGAATCTTCTTTAGAACAGTTGGCCATTATTCTGCATTACTCCTAATATCAAATATAATATGTATATTTAATATATACCAGACCAAGCGCAGACCCATGGGGTCCCGTTCCCCCGACGCAATATTCCACCAAACAGTGCATGCGCGGCTAACGGACCCGCACAGCGCAGGCGCGACTGCCACGTTCAAAGTTGTGCCGTTGACGGCAGAAATTAAGTTAAAGTTAATAAAGTGAGGTGTTTGTAAAATAGAACAAAACTTACCAGTGGAGCCACATTGAGGCCAGGCAAGTACACGTGAAAAAAAATGGCTTTCTGAAAATAGGCAAAGGCCCCAACTGCGCAGGCGCAGCCAACGGGTTTCTGTTGTGACGCCAGAGATCCCCGTTGTGACGCGCACGGCAACCCTCCCCAACTGTGCAGGCGGGCCGGCAAGTGGGAGCGCGGCTGCGACTTTTATTAAAGTTTAAAATGTCAGTAACTTGTAAAATATTGCATCATTCTGAACGAGACTTACTACTGCACACCACATGCCAATGGTGAGTAAGGTGGGCCAAATATTGCAGCCCTATCGTGTACCGTTTTGGCGGAGTTTCTGGAACAAATATATATATATACATACATATATATACATACATATATATACATACATATATATACATACATATATATACATACATATATATACATACATATATATACATACATATATATACATACATATATATACATACATATATATACATACATATATATACATACATATATATACAAACAAACAAACAAACAAGAAGAGAGTTTTAGTAATCTACTATACTACTATAGTAGATATTTTAAAAATAAACAGTAACGTTGTATTCTATACATGTATAAAAATGAGCTAACAAAAGTTCAAGCCATTTATTCGTTGCATACCTGATTAACATCTCACTGGCAGGTCTCAGATTTTATGAATCTGTATTAATTGTCCCAAATCAGAGAAGTGGTAGAAGACATCAGTCTGAAGAAGAGTCCCGACCCAAAACATCACCTATTCACGTTCTCTACAGATGCTGCCCTGACCTGCTAAGTTACTCCAGCAATGGGTTTTTATTAAAACCAGCATCTGCAGTTCCTAGTGCTTACAAATGGTTTCATAGGCCTAGAGAATGGAGTTCTCAAAATAAAGAGTTGAAAAAAGATTCTCTGGAACAGATGTGCTCGATGCCTGATCGGCAAAACTCAAGGCTCATCTGAGACACCTGCAAACAGTCAAAGATTTGTCATGGCTCATGAATCAGCTCGTTCAGGAGTTAGGGGTAAAATAATCTCAATAATAGTTACCATGAATATCAAAAGCAGCAGTAATCAAAATAATCTGATATTGGGGCACAGACAAGAATCCATAAGGAGGTTCAACATGAATAAGATATTTTAGTACATTGCATTATCTTCAAAGATACACCACAACTGCTTGAGAATGATTAGGTCAGGAAAGATTCCACTAATCACCTTGCTGTAAATTAAAGGTTCATGTACATCGTCCTTTAATTTAGGCAGATGTTTTTTTATGATTACCAACATATTAATTCTAAATTGACATAGACATCAAGCATCGATACCAGTTCTCTTCAAACAAGTAAGGAATCTAAGTGTTAGACATGAAATGAAGTCCGGTGAATAAACAAAGGAGGCAAATCATAAGCATTCATCCAAACTCTCCTCACAGAAACACCATGGCTATGCAATTAGACATAGGGCCTGATATTTAAATGCTTAATTTCTCCCTATACTAATAGCTTTCTTCCTTTAACTCTGCTTAAGCACTCAGCAGGCTCAAATTTTGAAAGAGTGTACGTGTCAAATCGTTTCACTTTCCAAAATAATTAAACCAAAAGGCCAACATTCTCAAAGCAAATTATAAACTTTCTGTGCAGTGTCATTACAATATGAAACAACTGTCAAGTACTGCTAACCCTGTACAATAACCTTTAGTAATGGAACAAGACTGGAATAAGGTAGAGGAGGTAAAATTACATTAAGAAAGACAATAAATAACCATTGCAACAATAACAAAGATAACATTACACACATATCCTACTTTCCAGTTGCAGCAAAACTTTTAGAAACAAATAGGCACTCAAGTATATATTCAGGAAGTTAATCATAATAGCCTCTAAGCATATTTTGTGGAGAAAAGGGATAAAATATAATCTCAATTTGAGAAGTTGAATATACCACAACTTCATTTTTTAAGAAATAATCCTTACTCTATTTAAGAATAGGCAGGAAGTAAAACTAAAATAAACAAAACATTGTTTAACATGTGAGGGCGCATTTTCACTGCTACGAAATGCAACTAAAATTGCTTTAAAACTATTATAGTTATCAGAAACAATCTGCAGGTATATAAGGAATATTTGAATGTGTTAACTGTAACAGAGTTCTAACGAGGATCAGTTGGCAAATGAAATTAAAGTCATTCCATGGGCAAATAGTACACAAAGATACATGCTCCTAGGGAAGTGGCGTGACCATCTTAAACAGATACCCTTCGTGGATATTCAACTTTAAAATTGAACCTGTCCCTGTTCAAGGCTATTTGAAACTGAATCATAGTTCTGGCCATTTACAAACTGTGGCTTCAAGTAATTAATCCTTAATCTCCCTTTTTATAATGATCTGTTAGGTGTATCATTCCAAGTCCCTCCCTTAGTGACCAGCAATTCTGTCTCTCAGACCCTCCCCTGTCAGGGTGTGCGATGGGAGGTGTCAAAACAAATTCTTGAACTGTTATTCATAGCTGCTTCTGATTAGACTAAATACTGTGCAAAATTGTCCATGGAGAAAAGAAACCAGGAATATTTTTTTTAAATCCAAGCTCAAATAACAGGCATGCTTATGACTGTTAAATACTAAGTGGATCCATATCATTGGATTTTACTCTGCTGAGCAAGTAAACATGCAGGTACCTGAAAGTAAACATGCAGGTATGGCAGGCAGTGAAGAAGCTAATGGCATGTTGTCATAACAAGAGGATTTGAGTACAGGAGTAAAGAGGTCCTTCTGCAGTTGTACAGGGCCCTGTGAGACCACATCTGGAGTATTGTGTGCAGTTTTGGTCTCTTATTTGAGGAAGGACATCCTTGCTATGGAGGCAGTGCAGCATAGTTCAGGAGGTTAATCCCTGGGATGGCGGGACTGTCATATGAGGTAAGATTGGAAAGACTGGGCTTGTATTCACTGAAATTTAGAAGGATGAGGGAGGATCTTATAGAAACATATAAAATGATAAAAGGACTGGACAAGCTAGATGCAGGAAAAAATGTTCCCAATGTTGAGGGAGTCCAGAACCAGGGGCCACAGTCATGAATAAAGGGGTAGGCTATTTAAAACTGAGATGAGAAAAACCTTTTTCACCCAGAGAGTTGTGAAGTTGTGGAATTCTCTGCCACAGAAGGCAGCGGAGGCCAATTCATTGGATGAATTTAAAAGAGAGTTAGTTTGAGCTCTAGGGGCTAGCGGAATCAAGGAATATGGGGAGAAGGCAGGCACAGGTTACTGATTGTGGATGATCAGCCATGATCACAATGAATGGCGGTGCAGGCTCGAGGGGCCAAATGGCCTCCTCCTGCACCTAGTTTCTATGGTTTTTTTACGTTAAGATTGAACAATCACAAATATATACAGAGTTCTCACTAGATCCAAAAGATAGTGCAACTATGGGATATAATCACCTTGGTGTGCAATAGACGTTTAAGAGGAGATTTAATTAGATTTTAGGGGAAATTCTGAGTTGAAAGGCTGAAACTATGCTGTTGCCTGGTTGGAAGAGCTAAAGCGACTGGGTATAAAATAAATGTTCGAACAGGTTTGCATCCTCTTGCATCTCCATTAACTTGGGATGCAACCTTCAATTGTATTTTTGTTTGCATTGTTTCCTGGACTAACTCGTATTTTGGATCCATTAACTCTTGGGCAGAATTCATATTAATAATGCAAAATAACTCCAGAGCATTGAAAACCAATATCTTGCAGCTGGGAAATAGATAACCCGGTTGAAATATATTGACACAATCTCTCTAAGGTTCTCTATGATTCTTGCTACATCTTGGTTGGATCTAAAACTGTCAATACCTGCTCAGCTAAGGGCCTGTTCCACTTGGCCGTCATTCGCACGCCATTTATGCAACCGGGTAGCATGTGGGTAGCGCGTGACGGGCGCAGGGAGTGGCGTGGAGGAGTGTGGACTTCGTCCTGCACTAAATCTTCGCGCGCCACCGGCCTGTCACGTAACTGACGGCCAAAGTGGGACAGGCCCAAGACCCTGGCGCGCGCAACGTCCCACCTCCAACAGCAGCAGAAGCAGACAAACGACCGCCGAGCTCGGCCCGGGGCTCACGGACGTTGCGGATCTGGATCTGCCCCCACTTCAACTCTCAGAGCAGGGCAAGATGATTGGAGATAGACACAAAATGCTGGAATAACTCAGCGGGATCGGCAGCAACTCTGGAGAGAAACAATGGGTGACATTTTGGGTCAAGATCCTTTTTCAGACTGAAGAAGAGTCTCGACCCGAAACATCATCCATTCCTTCTCTCCAGAGATGCTGCCAGTTCCGCTGAGTTACTCCTGCATTTTGTGTCTATCTTCACGCGCTCCAGACGGCTGTGCGGACGCATGATGACGCGCACGACCGTCGCGCGTCTGTCACTACCGGCCTGTCGCGTAAATGATGGCCAAGTGGGACAGGCCCTTTAGCACCCAACTTTTCCAATTGATATCAGTGGAACCATTAACATTGACTATTGGTGACACAAATCATACGTGCAAATAGCATCAAATTACTCAATCATACCACAGCACTGAAAAAAATAATCTATATTAAATTTAGGACATAATTTTAGTGGATATTACAATATATAGCTACACTAAAATACTACTAAGATTGGTCCCAAATCTTAATTGCATATGTAAAATTTCAGTAAAATGATACAGGGTAAAATGTCTGTTCTCCAAACTACTAAAGTGCCAAATGTAGACATGATCCTTTATTTTGAAAGTATTATAGACATAATAACTTACATTCACAAGTCAACTGTTCACAATTCTTAGATTATTGGCTGACATACCAAAATCCATCATCATACTTAAACTGCTGAGAAATCTACACGTTGGTCCTCTTGATCTCATGTGGAAGGGACTCCCTCCCTTATTAAGACTTATGTTTGTACTAAGGTAATAACATAATGCAAACAGGGCTACATGGACCATGAACTGGGAGAATACCAGTCCTCAACAATGAAGCCAATGCTAGATCCAGGACCATGGGTGATCCAGCTAATAAAATGGCCAAAAGAAAATCTAAATCAAAAGGATGCTATCTGGACCACCGTTGGCTAAGTACACAATTAAATACTTATTTTTAAATGTAGTGAAGGCTCGCATCCAGCACCCATGAAGCAATGAGCTCCGGGATCCATTGGTCTCCAGGTGAAAATATTTTTCCTAATGCTCCCCGATTTTTACACTCATCTACGGAAAACAGATTATTTCTGTTAACTCTATCCAAGTCTCTGAAAATTATATACGCCTCAATTAAATCTTCCCTCAGTAGATACAAGGAACTGCAGGTGCTGGAATCTTTAGCAAAAAAACACAAAGTGCTGGTGTAACTGAAGGCCCAGCCACATCGCTGGAGAATATAGATCGATAACATTTCAGGTCAGGACCCTTCTTCAGGTCTGATGGGTTCCCACATGAAAGGTCACCTATCCATGTTCTCTAGAAATGCTTGTGACCTGCTGAATTTCTGCAGCACTGTTTTGTGCTAAATGTTCCCTCAGCCTCTATCCCAAAGAAAACTACCCCATCCTAGCCAATCTTTCACTCAGTTCAACTTTTCCAGTCCAATGTTCTCTTAAATCTCCTCTGCAATCAGATTTTTCCTGTAATGCAATAACTGAAATTGCCCACAATACTGAAGCAAGTGCTGTGTTCCATTCTAACAATCATACAAAACAAAAAGAAACGGTGCTATTAATTCGCGGAACGGAAAATGTTGGAAATACTCAGGAAGTCAGATAACTATTCTTACATTCCATGCTCAGCTAAGATAGTGTTCTGTTTACCTTTCTGACCATTTTATACAAATGCCCTGCAATCTGGACATATAATCCAAGGTTTAAAATAAAATAAAAGGCTGGTGAAACTCTGCGGGTCAGTCTGCTTCTGTGGAAGGAAATGGGCACACGTTTTGGGTCGGTATCCTTCTGGGTCGCAAACCAAAACGGCTTCTATCCATTTCCCTTCAAGAAAACTGCCTGACACACTTAGTTATTCCAGCAGGTACACAAAAATGCTGGAGAAACTCAGCGGGTGCAGCAGCATCTATGGAACGAAGGAAATAGGTAACGTTTCGGGCCGAAACCCTTCTTCAGAATTCTCCAGCACTTTGTTTTTCACTCAAAATTCTAGCATCTGCAGTCTCGTGTCTCCATATAATCCAAGGTCCCTTTGTGCCTCCCACTACTTTGAAATGAATTTATACCAAATTACTAAATCACTTCCCAGCTTGTAAATCTTATCATTTTCTACCTTAATATCCCCCCCATTATTTCTGTTATCCTCTTTGTTACATCTTATTAAAAATATTCTTTCACATCTTTGCATGAAATTCTATTTTCCATTCCTCCGCCCAATCGACAAAATCTTTGATCTCAATCCATCAAATCCATGGTTTACACGATCTAGAGTGTTGTTGGATCATATGCAACAAAAATGCCATTTACAGTGTATAGATACATGATATGGGAATAACGTTCAGTGCCAGGTAAAGCCAGCAAAGTACAATCAAGGATAGTCCAAGGGTCACCAAAGAGGTAGATAGTAGTTCAGCACTGCTCCCTGGTTATGGCGGGATGATTTAGTTGCCCGATTCAGAATCATCCTGGTAGGATGTCCAAATCATGAATGTATATCGTGTAAGAAGGAACTGCAGATGCTGGTTTAAACCAAAGATAGACTCAAAAATCTGGAGTAACTCAGCGGAACAGGCAGCCAGCATCACTGGAGAGAAGGAATGAGTGACGTTTCGGGTCGAGACCCTTCTTTAGGCTATATATATTATATATATAGATATATTAACAGCAAGAAATGTGGAATTTAGACAGTAACAGAAACCCACGCACAAAACAAACAGGCAAAGATTACCCTCTGCATCTTGCCACCAAGCTAATTTGGGAACCAATTTACTGCTCCCCACTGGATAGCATGCATCTTTCCTTTAGTGACTACCCTGTCATTTGGGACCTTGTCAAATACCTTGCCATAATTAATTTAGATGACACTCAATGTATTGCCCACATTGATCCGCCTTGTCACATCCTCATAAAACTCAAATCAATCAGATATTCCCTTAACTATTTCAGGCAAAGTAACCTGGATTAATTTTGGCTAAACAAAGGTTTATACAAACCTTTAGAATCAAGCAAAATTTGCTCATCAATGACGTTAAATGGGTTGATC
The DNA here is from genome assembly GCF_010909765.2 of Amblyraja radiata. Taxonomy (NCBI): domain Eukaryota; kingdom Metazoa; phylum Chordata; class Chondrichthyes; order Rajiformes; family Rajidae; genus Amblyraja; species Amblyraja radiata. The sequence continues at coordinate 29,633,057 of NC_045986.1, read as the reverse complement.
TGCAAGTATGTGTGGGAAGGAACTGCAGATGCTGGTTTAAACCATAGGTACACACAAAGATCTGGAGTAACTCAGCGGGTCAGTCAGCATCTCTGGAGAAAAGGAATAGGTAATGTTTCGGGTTTAGACCCGACTTCAGTCTGAAGTTTATTGCTTCCTGCCTTTTCAAACCACATTTGCAGGCCACTAATCCTCTGGCACCATTCCTTTAAACAGGGATGTCCGAGAAATGATGGTCAGAGTCTGTGCAATTTCCTTCCTTGCGTTCTGCATGTCTGGAATAGATTTCATTCAGGCTTGACAGTTTATCCACTTTTAAAAGTGGACCCCTTAATCCCCTCAATAATTTTTCTTTTCACTTACTCGTAATTGCATGATTTTTCTGTAAGGACAGCTGCAACATATTCATGAAGAACTGTATTCACATTCTCTCTACACGTCTCACTTTCTATCATTAACCTCTTTCACTTCATTTATAATATCCATTAATTTTTCTTACAGTATTTATTTGTACTCTTTGCACTCCTAATATTCCTTTTAATTTTACTCCTATGCTTTCTGCATTCTTCTTGGATTGTGAAGTATTATTTTCTTGGCATCTTATATAAGCCTTTCATTTTTGCCTTATCCTACTCTCTGTGGACCTAGTCAGTCATCCAGGGGGCTCATGATTAGGCAGCCCTGCCAAAATGTATTCTGAACCTCTTGGATCTTTTTCTTCAATGCCTCCCATTGCTCCGAAATGAATTTGCCACCATGTAGCTGGCTCCATTCCAGTTTCGTTAAAATCACTTCTCAGCCTAATAAAAATTGTTTTGGTTTCAAAAATTTTAATATTTTATCTGTCTTTTTTTCTTAACTATGCTAAAGCTAACTGAATGATCTCTATCAACATCTTGTCATAGAAACATAGAAAATACGTGCAGGAGTAGGCCATTTGGCCTTTCGAGCCAGCACCGTCATTCAATGGTGGATCATACAAAATCAGTACCTCGTTCCAGCTTTTCCCCCATATCCCTTAGCCCCAAGAGTTAAATCTATCTCTTGAAAACATCCAGTGAATTGGCCTCAACTGCCTTCTGTGGCAGAGAATTCCAGATTCACAACTCTTTGGGTGAAAAAGTCTTTGCTCATCTCAGTCCTAAATGGCCTACCCCTTATTCTTAAACGGTGACCCCTGGTTCTAGACTTCCCCAACATCGGGAACATTTTTCCTGCATCTACCCTGTCCAATCCTCTAAGAATGTTATATGTTTCTATAAGATTCCTTCTCATCCTTCTAAATTCCAGCGAATACAAGCCCAGTCGACCCATTCTTTCATCATGTCATTCCTGCCATCCCGGAAATTAACCTCGTGAACCTATGCAGCACTCCTTCAATAGCAAGAACGTCCTTCCTCAAATTAGGAGACCAAAACTGCAAACAAAACTCCAGGTGTGGTCTCACCAGGGCCCTGTACAACTGCAGAAGGACCTCCTTGCTCCTAAACTCAAATCCTCTCGCAATGAAGGTCAACATGCCATTGGCTTTCTTCACTGCCTGCTGTACCTACATGCTTGCTTTCAGTGACTGATTTACATCACACCCAGGTCTTGTTGCACCTCCCCTTCTCCTAATCGGCCACAATTCAGATAATAATCTACCTTCCTGTTCTTGCCGCCAAAGTGGATAACCTCACATTTATCCACATTATACTGCATCCTTCATGCTTCTGCCCACTCACCCAACCTATCCGTCACCCTGTAGCCTCATACCATCCTCCTTGCAGCTCACACTGCCACCCAGTATTGTGTCATCTGCAAACTGAGAGATGTATCCCACTGTACTCTCCCAGTGAGATTGCCCGTTGATCCTTATTTAAACAATATTATACTTCTACACGTTGATCAGTGACTTCAGCTCACCTACCTTGTGCATCGTTTCTTACATTTTGATATATACTATCGTACAAGCTGACTCTTGTGAAGATTTTCAAAACTGCCACTAATATTCTACCTTCCATTGGTAGACCCGTTTTATCTCTTTTTAAATTTTTGCTCATCGTTCCATTCCCCTGCCAAACTAATTTGCAGTGTGCCTGCGAGGATATTGGGCTTGGTCTTGATGAAGTACAACCTCACTGTCCTCTAATCAATGGCCTGTGTACAAGTCTGGCAGAGATCAACTGACTTTTAAAATATTAATCGTTTGGGCATGTTCCCATCTACGCCTCCATGATAATTTGCTATTACTGCCTTAAGATTCTAAATTAGACAAGTGAAAGGTAGTCTTTTTCCCCCAGCTCATGGATGGCATAATGCATGCTTAAATAAGAAAACATATTATAATCCAACTAAAAGTAAAGAAAACTCCCCTTAACCTTTTGACTTGGCTTGTACAAGCAAATCCCATCAATTTGGATGCTGGCTAAATGCCCACATTTTAACTGCTAGTAGTTAGCAAATTGTGATGATAACAAATCTCTTCATTTTCAAAATGAAGCTATTCTCAGTATGTTACAAAAAAAGGTTTAAATGTTTTTTTAAATACCTAAAGTCTCTGCCTCAGAGGGCGATGGAGGCAGGTTCTCTGGATACTTTCAAGAGAGAGCTAGATAGGCCTCTTAAAAATAGTGGAGTCATTGGATATGGGGAGAAGGGAGGAACGGGGTACTGATTGGGGATGATCAGCCATGATCACATTGAATGGCGGTGCTGGCTCGAAGGGCCAAATGGCCTGCTCCTGCACCTATTGTCTATTGTCACACTGAGGAATAACCAGAAGTTTTGGTGGAAGAGGGTTGGGCTCCTTGAAGCAACATCCTTGAGAACAAATTAACAAAGACACCATTTCATGCACATCATTAACAAAATGAGCATCTGGAACCTGTAATTTAATTAAAACTATTTGCCGAGCTCTCTCATAATATAGCTGAGATAGTAAGGTGACAAACACACAAACCAGAAGATCTAAGATTCGATTTACTCACATTGAGGTAGCTAATCTCATTTTGAGCGAACATATTTTGGCAGACCAGATTGCAAAATGAGGGGGGGAAAATCAGCATCCTGCTCTCTAGATTACATTTCAGCCACACTTGCTACACAAAACATCAGTGAGTATTCTTTGGACAAATCCTGGTCTGGTTCTTCTCCAGCCTCCAAACACTCCCTTCAGTCCTATGAAGGAGTGGCTGTGCGAAAAGGTCACAAGAAATCCTGTAGAATAGTTCCCCAAGAAGATTGTCAAATCCATTCGACAGAATGCCTTGCCATCAACAAGCACAGATACTTCTGTTAGATGGCAGCGAATGTAACCCTCCTCATCAGATCTACCCTACAAGGTCACAGTCTCACTTCCCATGTACACTGCCCTTTAGGTAGCTGTAATGTGGATGACATGATCGTCAACCTTTTTGTGGTCTGCATGTTTGCCAAGGTGGTCTGAAGAATAATTCCAGCTACCTTTGCAAAGGTTCATCACGAGCAGCTGCATAATAAAGGATGCCCTGATCGACAGGCTGTTTCCTGGACGCGCATCAGTGCAAACATCGACTGTTGCTGCAAGCGAAAGATGCACTTTAACCTGCAAAGTTTTTACTTTAAAACTTGTTGATCTTTCAATGTCATGAGGAGTCCGCAGGTGAAGGTTGCTGACTGGCACATTCCAGGCTGCAGAACACTAAGCTCGACACACGAAGCTCGATACAGCAAACTCAAAGGCTTTGTGGGGAAGTTTTGTAAATTGAGGTGCTGCTGCCACTAGATACTGATGCTGGGTCCTGTGTAACAGCCTCTCAAACATTTGATAATAGGCGACACAAGTGCCTTTGGTGCATTGTAAATAGAACTTACTGATTAGATGCCATAATCAATACATTAATTATATTGTAATTCCTGCATGTATTTTTATGAATTTAAAAAAATATATATAAAATGAAGCTTCCTCAAAATCTTCTTCTCGGTACAACCACTATACAGGCTCTGTGAGGATGGTCTAGGATCCTGTCACCACTGGTAATTGAGGGGCTGGGCTGCATTAAACAACCTTTCAAACATTCCATGGGTGTGTTGAGAAAAGAGGAATAGCTTTGAGCTGATAGCATAATAAATGCCGAGAAAGGTTTTTCTTGAGAGCATTTACTGTATATTATCAATAAAGTATAGTTCTGACATTAAAAATCTCTGCTCTCAGTCCTAGAATCCTAGGACACCAAAATTATTTTAAAAATACAATTTTCAATAATGATTGGGCATCTATGTACAACTGACAGTTAAATAATTGCTTTTAACAAAATAAAATATATGAGGGCACTTCAACAGAAGGTAAAGTTGATACCAAATTACTGGGTTAGTTGTCTGAAGGAGGGTCCCGATCCGAAACTTCACCCACCCTTTTTCTCCAGAGATGCTGCCTGACCCACTGAGTCATTCCAGCACTTTGCGTCTACCGACAGGGTTTGGTGAGCAGAAATTTGGTCAACAAGGAAAGTTTTAAAGGATACCATAGAGGAGGAGAAAACAATAGCTGCAAGTTTAGGTTGGAAACTTAAGGGCTCGGTGCCGAAGTACCCAAAGGATTAAACACCAATGATGGTCCATTGAAAAAAAAAAACAGGGTTAAGGTGGAAATAACAGAGACATGGATAACTGAATTGATGGTGGTTTTCAAAACAAGCTTACAATGTTTTAAATTATTATATTGTTGGAAACCAATGTTGATTAGTGGGCGTAGAAAGCAATAACAATGCATGGACAAATGCCAATCAGTAATTCTCCAGCTTTTATAAATTGAAAAATTATTTCAAAGAAAAATTCCACAAATGTTTTAAAATATAACAACCCAGCAGGCAACTATCTCCGTTGCTCCGTTAATCAAATCCTGCTTCATTTTCCATTTCCACACCTAATGAAGTAACCTCAAACACTTCATGATTTTAGACGGTATATTGTTCACATTATTGTAATTGCTGAAATTACACTGATCAACAACTCAAATTTTCAACATAATGTCTCAAGACTCATCACAAATGAGAGCAACACTGGTTGAAAAAACTTTTCTGTTCACTTGGAAACTCAAATTAAGACCAAGGAAGGAGGTAAATAAAAAACACTATTTCACTTTTCATACTTAGATTTAATTTGGATTTCTTAAATGCAGCCTGCAGAGGATGCGGTATTGTGATGTTGATGGAATACTTTCACTGGCAATCTTAAACCACCTCTGACCATAGGGCAAACAGCAGAGGCACCAAAGTAGGTAGTGTACAGATAACCAAACAGTCTTTCCAGGGGTTAGGAAAATAAAACAGCTAGGGCCTTGGTTCTAAAGCCACCGTGCAGGTACAATAGTTAAGACAAGATCTTTTATATTTTCCAGAAAAGACCATCTGTGTTTTATGTATCAGGGATTATCAGGTTAATTATTTTACCAATGAAAAATCTGAATGATTGTATATACAAATATAATTATCTTTCTCTGTTCCTCAGTCCTTTAAGTTTTTGATTATCAACCATATTCTGTACAAAACAATCCAGGGAATTTTACAGAATATTTAAGCCACCCTAAAGTTGTACCACAAAATCTCCCCTGGAATTTTACTAACTCTAATGTAAAAGTTTGCCAGCAACTGGTTCTCAGGTCTGACTCAATGACACTGAGACAGCTGCCAATGAGCCTGTAAACTGAACAAGCTGAGCCAAGCTGTTTACTGTCTTAACAAAAATCAACAGTTCTGTGCATAGGAAAATAATATCGGAGAGTAACCTATCCCCAATCAAAATGAAAAATCACACCCTGGGATTATGTTATAATTTGCAAATTAAGAATTATTCAACCCAGTGAAAGGATTCAATTCTCCCAAAGCCATGATACATCACAATTAAGAACAGGAGCGAAAATGTTTGCAATTAAATCTCTGCAGAATTCACACTTCCTTGTTGATGTAAAATCGCAACCTGATTTATCTAATACTATATCATACTACCAAAACAACAGTAGTAAGGGAAAAGATTGTCCATAGGGCACTCTCTCTCATCTGAAGTAGCAAAGAGATACCATTAATTGAATTGACAGTGGGAAAATCATGTTTGACATGTACTGCAGAAAGATGATGCTCAAAAGACAATTCCATTTAATACAAATAATATCACACTATGCAACACTGTAGATCATCTCAATCTGATCTTTCACACCACCACAAATGACAAGCCTTGTACTTCACCTCACAACACAACACCTCAGTTTTCAGGCATCCTAAATGACACAGAGCAAAATATAGGATTGTATTACTTGGTGTTTTTACCTGTGCAGCGTGGATATTTTAGTAACGTTCTCCAGGTGTATGCATTGACTTATTCACAATCAAAAGAATCTGTTTTAAAAGCATACAATCATGCATATGCGAAAATCCACCATTTCAAGTCTTAAAATCATGCAGAGTAAACAAAATGTCTCGAATATCTTCCCCTACTCCTGTGTAGTACATTGAGATGAGCAGTAATTCAAATAATTGTGACTGCCTATGCCTTGTTGCCACTCATTACCCAGTCTATCCCAGGCCTGTGATACCCGCTTCCCCACCAGGCCCGGGATGCTGCCTCCATTCCAGGCCACAGCGAGGAGTCTGCTCCCCTTACGTGGGCCTCAGTGTCTATTTTCGGCTTCGGTATCGACAATTGGTTGGGGCCGAGGGTTGAGATGAGCTTGGCCGGGTTGAGATGAGCTTGGCCGGGCTGTGCTCACCACCCCATTCCCTTCTCCCTCCACCCCTCACTCCCCCCCCTCACCCTCACCCCCCTCACAGGCTCGAGTGGGCGCCGAGCCACACGCTAGCCCCCCTCACACTCCTCACCCTGTGCCACTCGCTGGCCCTGAGAGAGGTCCCCCGCCGCTGCCAGAGCTGGGGGTGTTGGCCGGTCGCTGGCAGTCACAGTCAGTCAGTCTCTCCCTCTCTCCCTCTCTCCCGCTCGGCCGCCCCCAGTCCCGCTCCCGTCTCCGTCTCCCTCAGCTCCAGGCTCGGCCTACACCCGGAACTACTTGCAGCGCCGGGCCTCGCCGCCCAGTGTAACGCTCCGCCCGGCCGCAACACCACCGCGCGGACACCTCCGAACCCCGCAAAGAAGCCCTGCTGTCACTCCCATTCGCCCAGTCAGTGCATGGTTCACGTCCCGCTCACTGCAAAAACTGATTAGGGAGGTCAGACATGTATTGTACTGGCAGTTTAGTCCACTGCATTTCGTTGTCTCTGTACTGTACACTGGCAATGACAATTAAAGTAGAATCTGAATCTGAATCTGAATCTATGAATAAATGAAGATTTGTCTTCCCAGTTTGTGATTTTTCCATTGATCTTTCCTTATTTAGATACATAGATACATAGAAAATAGGTGCAGGAATAGGCCATTCGGCCCTTCGAGCCTGCACCGCCATTCAATATGATCATGGCTGATCATCCAACTCAGTATCCTGTATCCTTCTCTCCATACCCCTCAGGGAGGTCAGACATTTGTTGCACTGGCAGTTTAGTCTATGAATAAATAAAGATTTGTCTTTCCCAGTTTGTGATTTTTCCATTGATCTTTCCTTATTTTGTTTTACCATGGCTGTCTTCCTCGCAAGACGATACATGGCACCACTTTAGACACCCAGTGCTGGGGTAACCCAGTGGGTCAGGCAGCATCTCTGGAGAAAAGTAATTAGGGTCTCGAGTTTCGGATCGAGACTCGAGACCCTTGTGACCCGCTGACTTATTCCAGCATTTTGTGTCTATCATCGGTGTAAACCAGCTTCTGCAGTTGAAGGGAAGGTTAGGGTTAGGGTTGGACCCGAAACATCACCCATTCCTTCTCCCCAGAGATGCTGCCTGTCCCGCTGAGTTACTCCAGCATTTTGTGTCTATCTTCGGTTTAAACCAGCATCTGCAGTTCCTTCCTACACAACCCTCAGATTATTATTGTTTTAACAGTGGCTAATGTTATTTTAAAATAACGTTGTAGTCCCCATGCACAAAATTACTTACATAACATTATATTTTAATCGTTTAAATATTTCATTTTGCATTGATCATCATGCTCACCGTGACTCTGGTTCAGTGGTGCTCCGTTGCCGTAAAATGCATGAGGCTTTGTGTGAAAAATACGGAGTAAACACATCTAAGATATACAAATACCCTGCAATTTAATATATATTAAATGGTAGATCTTTCGTATCTTGACGTCCACACCCTTACAATGTTGGGAATGACAGGGATGGGGAACAGTTTAACAGGTGTACAAAAGAAATATTTGTGCAATTGAAAGGATTCAGAAAGAAGTTACTAAAGACGTGCTCAAGGAGAAGATTACCGTTTATTTTCTAAAATAAATATTCCGATAAACAAAGATGTTCATACCTGCTGCAGGTTGACGAAGTCCTTTAGTTAGAATCCTTTCTATTGGTTCCCTCATTATTAAGAATCTTTTCCATTGCTGGAAGCGAGATGAAGGTTACAAGCATCCATTCCTAAGCACGTTAGATGAATACCCACTCTTGCTGTCAATCCGAGAATTTTGCGTCTCTCTGCAGTTCCAGAATGTGTGATTCCGTATAGATGTAGCCTCATGTTGCCACAATGTTGTATCGTAATACACAGGATGCTTGCAAAGAATCATACATGTGTTTTCAGACATAAGATAATTATTACCCAACTGGCCCCTTTAAATCAGCATACACCGTGATATCTAAAGAAAGATTCCTGTACAGAATCAACAAATATTGCCACTGCATACCAATCAGTATAGAATACAAATTTATCATTTATGTGCAGATTTACATGAATGATATTACCCATTAAAAAAATTGTCGTTTTTTTAACCCAGTATAGGTTCAAAACTGGCATTAAATTTGATTTTATTGAGAAAATAAGATTGCAGCTAGCAATTCTTCCATGTTATTAGTAAGAAGTGTTATTCGTTGGAAGGAACTGCAGATTCTGGAAGCCCCAATAAGGGTCTCAACCTGAAACGTCACCCATTCCTTCTCTCCAGAGATGCTGCCTGTACTGCTGAGTTACTCCAGCATTTTGTGTCCATCTACTAAAAATGTTATTACTTTATTTTCCATTTTGCCATAGTTGATGGTTTTGTCTCCTATTTGTTAATTGGACTGTTTTATTTTGTTTTCTTCTCTTGTACTCATACGTAACTATATAAAAATAATAGTTAATCTAATTAGATGCAGATTTTCTGCATGAAGATTTAAGTTTATAAGGTCATAAGTAATAGGAGCCAAATTAGGCCATTCGGCCCATCAAGTCTGCTTCACCCTTCAATCATGGCTGATCTATCTCTCCCTCCTAACCCCATTCTCCTACCTTTTCCCCATAACCCTGACACCCATATTAATCAAGAATCTATCTGTGTGATTTGTGAATTCTGGTCAGCTGGAAGACACATGGGCTGGACAAAAAGGTAACATCTATATTATATCACCTCTATTCTTTTATCCCTGTGCACTGCATGAATATGTACCAAAGAGATTCATGGACCACAAAGCTTACATCCAAGGTGTCATTGATTTACAAATCTTAGACCCCTGGTACCTGGGAAACATGGTGTTTGATCAATAATTTGGCTCTATCTGTCACAGTTCTAAAAACAAACTTTTCAAAACCTCCACTCATGAACAATGACAAAATATCAATTATTTGATCCTACAGGGCTAGCTTGAGCTGCAGTTTTAAGGCCATATATTAAAGGGATTTTGATTTACTAACCCATAAGAAGGAATTGAAACTGAAGTGTGAACTGTCAGTCCTCGGAGCAGCTGGCATCCATTCACTATTCATATCCCAACAGGCCAATCACACAACTCAATGAATAATGAATAATCAAACAATTTGAGTACTTATTATCAAATTGATCATGGGAATAGCGGGCATCAAAGAACCTTAACTGTATGAATTGATATCCAGTAAATCTATGCTTCCTGTCATTTCAGCATTGGTTCTGTCAAACAGGCATGCATTTCAATCTATATCTATCTATTCTATCTATATTACTAAAAGTCTGTTCTTGACCGGTTTTGGCTTTCTGTGCTGCGATTTCCGAGAGTACACCGCCACCTACGGCCGTCATTTTTGGCCACCTCGCTCAGAGCCCCCCTCCGCCGCTTGTGTGCCGAGGATTTTTCCCTTCGATGAAAATTGACAGAGATATTAATGTTTTTACAAAATTCCCCATTCTCTCTACTGCCCCTGCTGGAGGGAGGGGGAGGGACTATAAAACCAGGAAGTGGTGTGCCTCAATCAGTCTCTGCAAGTGGTGTGCCTCAATCAGAGCTCTGAATGACACTGACAAATGTCTACAGCACTGTGAGTACCCTTAATTTGGTTTGAAAATGAATATATGGTTAGAGGTAAAAAAGCACTGCCTGCAAATGGTTGTTTGGGTTTGGGTTGAAGTAAAAAGGCACTCTCTCTCCCCCCCCCCTCCCTCTCCTCTCCTCTCCCCCCCCCCCCCCCCCCCCCCTCTCCTCTCCTCTCCCCCCCCCCCCCCCCTCTCCTCCTCTCCTCTCCTCTCCCCCCCTTCCTCTCCCCTCCCCTTCCTCTCCCCTCCCCTTCCTCTCCCCTCCCCTTCCTCTCCCCCCCTCTCCTCCCCCCCTCTCCTCTTCCCCCCCTACTCTCCCCCCCTACTCCTCCCCCCCCCTCTCCCCCCCTCTCCTCTCCCCCCTCTCCTCTCCCCCCCTCTCCTCTCCCCCCTCTCCTCTCCCCCCTCTCCTCTCCCCCCCTCTCCTCTCCCCCCCCTCTCCTCTCCCCCCCTCTCCTCTCCCCCCCTCTCCTCTCCCCCCCTCTCCTCTCCCCCCCTCTTTTTCTCCCCCTCCTCCCCTCCATCCCCTCCCCCACCATCCCTCCCCCACCATCCCTCCCCTCCACACACCCCTACCCCCTTCCCTCCACCCTCCCTCCCCCTCCCTGCTTCCCACCTCTCCCCCACCCCCCTCTCAGCCCTCTCCTCCCCCCCATCCCTCTCCTCCCCCCCCCTCTCCTACCCCCCCCCCCCTCTCCTTCCCCTCCCCCTCTCTCTCTCTCTCTCTCCCCTCCTCCCCTCCATTAGTGTGAGGGCGGGGGCGAGGGGGGGGGGAGGAGAGGGATGGGGGGGGAGGAGAGGGATGGGGGAGGAGAGGGATGGGGGAGTGTTGAGAGGGGGGTGGGGGAGAGGTGGGGAGCAGGGTGGGGAGGGAGGGTGGAGGGAAGGGGGTAGGGATGTGTGGAGGGGGAGGTATGGTGGGGGAGGTATGGTGGGGGAGGGATGGTGGGGGAGGGGATGGAGGGGAGGAGGGGAGAGAGTTCCCCCAACATGCGCCCCCCCCCCACAACCGCACGTTGGGGGAACAGACCCAACGGGTCTGCACTTGGTCTAGTATATTACTAAAAGTCTGATCTTAACCGCTTTTGGCTCACTGTGCTGTGATTTCCGAGAGAACGCCGCCACCTACGGCCGTCATTTTTGACCACCTCACTCAGAGCCCCCCTCCGCCTTCCTGGACCAGAGGATTCTTCCCATCGATGAATAATCAGAGAGATATTCATGTTTTTTAAAAATGTGCCATTCTCTCTGCTGCCCCTGCTGGTGGGAGGGGGGAGGGACTATAAAACCCGGAAGTGGTGTGCCTCACTCAGTCTCTGCAAGATGGAGGAAGCCAGATGGTCACGTGTCTCTGAGCTCTGAATAACACTGAACACATGTCTACTCAACTGTGAGTGCCCTTAATGTGGTTTGAAAATGAGAATATGGTTGGTTTGCAGTAAACAGGCACTGCGTGCAAATGGTTGTTTGGGGGGTTTGGATTGAAGTAAAAAGGCACTGCATGCAAATGGTTGTTTGGGGGGTTTGGGTTGAAGTGAAAAGGCCCTGCATGCAAATGGTTGTTCGGGGGAGTTTGGGTTGAAGTGAAAAGGCACTGCATGCAAATGGTTGTTTGTCTAAACTTGACAACTTCCTGTTTGCACTATATTGATTTTAGATAAAATGCTACCACTTACGGCTGTGATTTTTGGCCATCTTACTCAGTCCCCCTCTGCTCATCAGGTGCAGAGGATTCTTCCCATCAATGAAAACCAAAAGTGGTATTAGTGTTTTAAAAATGTTGGGAATCTCTCATGTCAATCACGCCATGAAGGCCACACCTTTTCCGGTGGGAGGGATTATAAAACCCAGAAGTGTGGGTGTGGCTCAGTCTCTGCATGATGGGGGAGGGAGAGGTCACGACTGTCTGAGCTGTGAATCAACTGAACACACTAAATGTCTACCGAACTGTGAGTGTGGTGTTTTGTGTGGTTTTATGGTGGTTTTTATGGTGGTCTCACCCTGCTTGAAATAGTATGAAACTGCATTTGAATGTGGTGGCCTTGCACGAAATGGTATGAAACTATATTTGAATGTGGTGTCGTTGCACCCTGCATGAAATGGTATGAAACTGTATTTGAATGTGGTGTCGTTGCACCCTGCTTGAAGTGGTATGAAACTGCACTTGAATTTGGTGGCCTTGCACCCTGCTTGAAGTGGTTGGAAACTGCACTTGAATTCGGTGGCCTTGCACCCTGCTTGAAGTGGTAGGAAACTGAGCCTGAATTTGGTGGCCTTGCACCCTGCTTGAAGTGGTATGAAACGGCACTTGAATTTTGTGGCCTTGCACCCTGCTCGAAGAGGTAAGAAACTGCACTTGAATTTGGTGCCCTTGCACCCTGCTTGAAATGGTAGGAAAATGGATTTGAATTTGGTGGCCTTGCACCCTGCTTGAAATTGAATTTCAAGGAATAGCTGTGAGTCAACTGCCAGCCCACCAGCCGTGAGTGAGCTGCCAACACATCAGGCTTGAGGGACTGAGCTGCCACCCCAAGAATCTATTTGGCCCACAATGTCCAAACTAGCCCTCTGGAGACCAGTAGTCCCTGCAGCCAACAACACCCATACCAGCGCTCCATAAAGCCCCCCCCCCCCCCCACTGGCCACCAATATTGGAATTGGTGGAGAGGTGGTATATTGCGTCAGGGGACCAGCCCTCCCGTGTGAACATGGGACCCAACGAGTCCCACTTAGTCTAGTGTTAAATAGATGGTTGGAATTTGGCAGCGATCTGATTATTATTGGCTAATGAAATCTCCAAAAGACATGGAATTTGTTTTTAATACATTTAAGGGAAAAATATTTTTGTGGTGATGATTTTAGATTATTGATTGAGAAACATTTTGTCACTGCACATCAGTTATTAATTCTCCAATCTTTTCATATAGCCACAAGGATTTGAAAGTAACCTTTAGGAGCTGATGACATAGGAGTTAGAACTATGACCCACAACTAGGGGTTGTACGATATTGAAGGCTCGGGACACAGATTACTAATCTCATTGTAAATTCCCCAGATGATTTTTACAACACTAAATTAAATCCTGCTATAGAATTTGGTGATGTAACCATTCCTGTGAATCAATTCAATGTTTGTTTTATTATCAACAAAAAAAGCTTGAGTAATCTGACAATTTCCCATTCATCTCCTACCCTGGGATAAAAACTGAAAGGAATGGAGAGTATGAAAATTATGAAAATGTATAAAATATGCTGGAATAATAAAGCAAGCGTGTGGTTGATGCCTGTAGGAATACTACAGGTTAACATTTTGATGTGGACTGCATTCTAGAGTATATTTATTCCTGTGAATAAAGGACTGTTGAAATATTACATTTTCTTTCAAATGTTGTCAAGCAATCAGGACATTTCCACCATTTGGACCAATTCTGCTGTAGAGGGAGAATTTGGGAAAAGGCTAAATGATGTTAGTTGAATGTTTGCATCAATATAGTTGTCCTCCAGTATCTTTGAGAAAGATACTGAGCACATTTTTTTCAATAAACTTCCTGCAATTTAACTTACAGCAAGGAAAAAAATATATTGATTGAAAAAATATTGTATCCCGCTGACCAGTTGTGGTCAATTGATCAAAACTGTTGTCTGATAATTTCAGGCACACTCATTGACAAATATTACCATGCAAGTATTCAACCTATGTGATAATTTAATGCATTGGATACAGTATTTCATTGGAAACAGTGAATACTAGTGTTTTTTAATATTTGAACCATCTATGACAATTATTTTGGCTCCAGCAACAAATTAATAATCATGTTGGTTCAGTACTCAGTAGCTGAAATATAAAATAATGGCAATAAAGGTAACCTATGTTGGTTTAAGAATTCATCTTGTTTCTGTTTTTAAAGTCAAGGTTTATTGGTTCTCTGTAACAATGTGACTGTTGCCATGGTAATCAATGCTCACTGGTTTTTCAGCATTGTGATTGGGACTTTAACATACAGAATCACTTGAGCATCTGAGTATTAGAGTAAATTTATCATGGTAATATTCTTGGTATGAGAGTTCATCGTATAATTCAAATAAATGTTCAAGGGTCTTAAAGGTAGGAGGAGCCTTTCTGTCACTGAGCTAGACCTGCTGTTCGTGACCATTTTCTTGCTTTTCCTCCACATAGAGTTATAGTGTCATAGAGTCATACAACACTTCAGGCCCTTCAGCCCAGCTTGCCCATACCGACCAAGGTGTCCCATCTACACTAGTCCCATCTGCCCCCATTTGGCCCTTATCCCTCTAAACCTTTCCTATCCAAACATCATGATTGGATAACGCCTCAGGCATCCATACCTACATGGGAATTCGTCAAAGTTATGCAGTTATTCTTGTAACTTAAGCCTTCAGTCTGAAGAAGGGTCCCAACCTGGAACATCGCCTTCAGAGATCCTCCAGCGATGTTGCCTGATACACTGCGTTACTCCAACACTTTGTTCTAGTTATACATTTTTGCTATGAACATATGAGGATTGTGATTATACTGCAAAGATAATCCATAGCCACTTTAGTTGCTATCTAATCACTAGATGGGTGACATTTATAAATTGTTTTAAATTATTAGTTAGATACAAAATGCTGGAGTAACTCAGCAGGACAGGCAGCATCTCTGGAGAGAAGGAATGGTGACGTTTGGTTGTTCTGTAACATTTGTTCTCATATTTTATTACTATAGGTTTGTCTCAAACGAGAGAAGTGTTCCATATGTGGAACAAAAGGGAAGTTCAAAAAGGGAAGTTAGAGAATTGGAAAATTTGGTCACGAGCTTGTAGATATCGTGAAATTGCTATTTTAACCTTATACGTTGTATTCTTATTTTTACAAATTTCTATTTTAGTTTCATATGTCGATGTTCTTTAAGGAAACTTTCCATCAAGAATGGTGATGAACAACCAGGCAACTAACTGGAGGAGCAAGGTTCATGGATATCCCCAAAGATGGACACGAAATGCTTGAGTATCTCAGCTGGAGGGTCAGGCAGCATCTCTGAAGAAAATGGACAGGTGACATTTTGGGTTGGGATACTTATTCAGACTGTAGGGTTAAACATCACCTATCCATGTTCTCCAGAGATGCTGCCTGACCCACCTGAGTTATTCCAGCATTTTGTATCTACCTTTGGTATAACCAGCATCTGCAGTTCCTCTTTTTTACATTACATTTCATGAATATCCTCACCTCTACCATGCCATAAGTATAATACACAATACTTCCAGTTCCATCATGGAACTGCTGAGATGGAGATGCCCAGTAGTTCAGTTAATAGCAGTTATTAGGAATAAGATTCTTAAGGAACCACATGTTAATGCTTTTTTAAAGCGTTTACTCAACACAGAAAATGCATTGGTGCAGGGAAAATCCTGTTCAGAGCCTCTGTACAAGAACTAGTCATCCACTAATCAATCTATTCTGTTACAACTACCGTTTGAGAGCACTGGGCCTGTACTCGCTGGAGTTTAGAAGGATGAGGGGTACCCTCATTGAAAAATCGAATAGTGAAAGGCTTGGATAGAGTGGATGTGGAGGGGATGTTTCCACTAGTGAGAGAATATTGGACTAGAGGTCATAGTTTAAGAATTAAAGGACGTACTTTAAGAAGGAGATGAGGAGAAATTTCTTTACTCAGGGGGTGGTGAATCTGTGGAATTCTTTGTCACAGAGGGCTGTGGAAGCCGAGTCAATGGATATTTTTAAGGCAGAGATAGATAGATTCTTGATTGGTACGGGTGTCAGGGGTTATGAGGAGAGGGCAAGAGAATGGGGTTAAGAGGGAGAGATAGATCAGTCATGATTGAATGGGGGAGTAGACGATGGGCTGAATGGTCTAATTCTGCTCCTATCACTTCTATAAACCAAAACATAGAATGTAGGTGCAGGAGTATTCGGCCCTTTGAGCCAGCACCGCCATTCAATATGATCATGCCTGATCATCCAGAATCAGTACCCTGTTTCTGCTTTTTCCCCATATCCCTTGATTCCGTTAGCCCCAAGAGCTATTTCTAACTCTCTCTTGAATACATCCAGTTAATGTATGACCTTATGACAACTAGATCACTGATTCTCAACAATGCAGGGTCTTGTGTCACCCAAAGCCTGACTAGTTATTGTCTTATCCCGCATTAGCAAAGTGATGGATGGAGCCATCAGTGGTGCCAACATGCAATAGTGACTCGCCATTAGCCTGTTCACAAACTCTCGGTCTGAATCATTGCCACATGTCATCACAGTGTTAATTTGGAGATGAATGCGAAAGCTGAATGACAAATAAGTTGTGAGAGTAGCTGTCTGACATATCAAAGTCACATGCAGTCAAATCTGGCAATGCTTTCCACAAGACGAACCTGCGGTAGTAATCCACTGGATTAATCTTTAAAATATACTCACATTTATAGAACATAGTTCACAAATTCAGGACAGCTGAAATGCAAGATATGTTCCAGTTAGTTTGCACATGTCAAGGTCCCAAAAGCAACATTTTTAAAATAACCAAAATCAGTTTTTTTTAAATATGAAGGATAAATATTGACCGAGAATGTAAGGAAAATTCCTTGTCCACTTCAAAATAATGCCACGCACTTGAGATGAAAACCAGGCATGAGTAAAATGCCTTATCTGAACCCAAATTGCTATATGGTCATAAGGTCATAAGTAATAGGGGCAGA
Source organism: Amblyraja radiata (assembly GCF_010909765.2). NCBI lineage: Eukaryota > Metazoa > Chordata > Chondrichthyes > Rajiformes > Rajidae > Amblyraja > Amblyraja radiata. The sequence continues at coordinate 29,616,019 of NC_045986.1, read as the reverse complement.
ATTAGGCCATTCAGCCCATCAAGTCGGCTATGCCATTCACTCATGGCTGATCTACTGTATCTCTCCTTCCAAACCCCAGTCTCCTGCCTTCTCCCTATAACCCCTGGCACCCGTATTAATCAAGAATCTATCTATCTCTACCTTAAAAATATCCATTGACTTGGCCTCCGCAGCCTTTTGTGGCAAAGAATTCCACAGAATCACCACCCTCTGGCTGAAGAAATTCATTCTCATCTCCTTCCTAAAGGAACGTCCTTTAATTCTGAGGCTATGTCCTCTAGTCCTAGAGTCTCCCATTAGTTGAAACATGTTCTCCACAGCCACTCTTTCCAAGCCTTTCACCATTTGCTACGTTTCAATGAGGTCCCCCCTCATTCTTCTAAACTCCAGCGAGTACAGGTACATTGCCGTCAAACGCCCATCATAAATTAACCCATATATGCCTTTGTTGAACATTAGATTAGTCTTCTATGGATTGGGATTTGAATCTACAAACTTCAAGGTGTAAATGCTACAGTTGACCTAAAGCTTTCCTGCTTACAATTTGAATTGTAATTACCCATTGAAAAGACATTGTAAAATCCATTAATGCAGGCTTGGAAGAATCAGTTCATATTCACTTTTATTTTATTCATTCAAGGGATCTGAGCATCTCAGGATGAGGTATTTAATTGCCCATTCCTTCTTGTTCTTTATAAGGTAATGGTGAGCTATCTTCTTGAACTGCTGCAGTCCTTGAGATGTACATATACCCAAAGTGTAGTCAGAGGGGGGACTTCCATGATTTTAACCCAGTGTCGGTGAAGGAACAGCGATATATTACTCAGATACAATGGTATGTAGCTTGGTGGGGTGGGAACAAAATGTAACTTTGCACAAAGGCAGAGCTTAAATGGGGGAGTATCCTGAGCATATTTGAAGGCCATTGCAATGTTTTTATTAGATTTTAATCTATATATTGATTGGATAAACCAAACTGTCAAGTGTACTGTAGAAGAAGAATTTGTGAAGTTTGCCAGGAATTGCTACTGAGGTTATAGAAACTACCTGGAAATAGGCTATTTTAGACTTGGTCATGAGAAATTAGGATGCATTTATGTGGTTAAAGATCCCCACGGTAGTGACTATATGTTCATAAGTGATAGGAGCAGAATTAGGCCACTCGGCCCATCAACTTTACTCCGCCATTCAATCATGGCTGATCTATCTCTTCCTCCTAACCCCATTTTCCTGCCTTCTCCCCACAACCTCTGACTATAATTGGAAGAGAACAACCAGGTATTCATGCTATTGAGGTTCACCAGGTTAATTCCCGGGATGGCGGGACTGTCATATGTTGATAGAATGGAGCGGCTGGGCTTATATACTCTGGATGAGAGGATATCTTATTGAAACATTTAAGAATATTAAGGGATTGGACATGCTGGAGGTAGGAAACATATTCCCGAAGTTGGGGGAGTCCGGAGCCAGGGGTCACAGCTTAAGAATAAAGGGCCTGTCCCACGAGCATGTGACTCCATGCGGCAAGCGCGATCTAACGTGGTCGCTTGAGCCGTTGGGCCTCGCGGGGCCAGTCCCACTTCGATCGCCGGAGCCGTATGGAGTTGTGCGGAGATGGTCCCGACATCACGCGGGGCTCCGAAAAGCTGACCGTGTTCAAAAATTCTGCGGGGCAACGGCCTGCCGGCCCGCAGCCGCCTCAACGCCATAAGCACCGCCTCGGCGGGCGTGCGCAGCATCTCGACGCCGTACGCAGCATCTTGACCGTACGTCACGCGCAAACTTCCTGCGGACTTCGCTCGAACTTCACGTCACTCACTCGACCTCCGCGTGGCCCCCGCTTCCGGTTTGGTCACGCTTGCCTCATGCAGGCACATGATGGTGGGACCAGCCCTGTACGGGGATCACTCGACCTCCGCGCGGCCCCTGCTTCCGGTTTGGTCACGCTTGCCGCATGCAGGTCGCATGCTTGTGGGACAGGCCCTTGGGTTGGCCATTTAGAACGGAGATGAGGAAAAACTTTTTTACCCAGAGAGTTGTGAATCTGTGGAATTCTCTGCCTCAGGAGGCCAATTCTCTGGATGCTTTCAAAAGAGAGTTAGATAGAGCTCTTAAAGATAGTGGAGTCAGGGGATATGAGGAGAAGCCAGGAACGGGGTACTGAATGTGGATGATCAGCCATGATCACAGTGAATGGCGGTGCTGGCTCGAAGGGCTGAATGGCCTACTCCTGCACCTATTGTCTATTGATAACGTATTTGATTTCCTAATTCACACTGGAGCTACAGTTTCCAGTTTTCATACATGATACGCTCAAAATACTTGTTTCATTTTTCTCCCATTTCCATAATCCCCAATATAATTTCTCATGTTTCAGTCAGCAAGAGACTCATATTAATGGCAAACTTGTTCCTTTTACATATCTAAAGAAGCTCTTACCATCGGACTTTGTTTCTCACATCAGATTACTTTCATTTATTACCTACCCTATTCTTATTACTTTTTGCTTTCCTATTCCTCAGTCTATTTATATCCAGATGGCATTACTAAATCGTGGTTTTAAAACTGAATGGGACAAAAAAACCCCAGCATTAATCTCTCCAAACATTAAAATGTAATCATGTGGAAAACACGTCAGTGTTAGTGCGTATCATACTAAAATCATGTTTCCAGTTTTAGTCACTAAGTTACAAATGATTATTCAAGTCTTAGAAGCAGATCCATGTATCAGAAGATTAAATTATATATCAACAATTGAGAAAGCTTCAGCACTTAATAAGATAATGAACGGCTATAAAATGGCAGCACCTGAGCACTCAAAGGTAATGACAGAAGGAGGCAGAGGTCACAAAGTAGAACATTTAACACTGATGTTAGGAAGCTCTTCCTCACACAAAGCACAATTAATACATGGAAAGCACTTTGGGATTGTTTTTATTATTTTAAATTCAGCTTGCATTATAATAATAATAATAATAATAATAATAATAATATCTTTATTGTCATTGCACAGAGGTACAATGAGATTTGGAATGCAACTTCCATCTTGAATCTAATTAGCTAAAAATTTAGACACCCAGAGAAATAAGTATTAAAAAAAAAAAAGTTAAAGCAGTATAAAGTGCAAATAGGTCTGTGCTGGGTCGATGTGCGACGTGACCATCCGAGGGAGACAGTTCATGGGGGGGGGCACTCAGCAGGATCGGTTCAGAGCAGCTATAGCTCTGGGGATGAAGCTGTTCCTAAGTCTGGAGGTGCGGGCGTAGAAGGCCTTGTAACGTCTGCCGGTTGATAGAAGTTCGAACAGACGCTGTGACGCTGTTAGTCAGAACATAAATCTGCAAATAGTTGACGCATGTAAAAAGGGAACTGCTGTAATCATGGGGGACTTCAATTTTCATATTAATTGGGCAAACCAAACTGGGCAGGGTAGACTAGAGGAAGAGTTTATAGAATGTATTAGAGACGGGTTCCTAGAACAGTATGTCACAGAACCGACAAGGGGGGAGGCAATCTTGGATCTGGTCCTGTGTAATGAAGCAGGATTAATTAAAAATGTCATAGTTAGGGACTCGTTGGGAACAAGTGACCACAATATGGTCGAATTCCATATTCAAATAGAAGGGGAGTAGGTTGAAACTCAGGCTAGGGTGCTTAGTCTAAATAAGGGGGATTATGAAGGTATGAGGACTGAGCTGATCAAAGTTGACTGGGATAGCAGACTCAGGAATAAGACGGTACATGAGCAGTGGTGTACGTTTAAGGATCTACTGTATAACCTTCAAGAAAAATTTATTCCTATGAAGAAAAAAAGGGGTAAGGGTAAGAACAGTCAGCCATGGCTCAGTAAAACTATAAAGGATAGTATTCGGCTGAAGGCAAGGGCATATAAGGTAGCCAGAGATAGTGGGAGGGTAGAGGATTGGGAAGCATTTAAAGGTCAGCAAAAAATAACTAAGAGATTAATTAAGACGGGGAAAATAGACTATGAAAGGAATTTAGCGAACAACATAAAAACTAATAGTAAGAGTTTTTATAGTTATATAAAAAGAAAAAGGGTGGCTAAGGTGAACGTTGGTCCATTGGAGGGTGAGACTGGAGAGTTGTTGGTGGGGAACATGGAAATGGCAAAGGCATTAAACGAGTATTTTGTATCAGTCTTCACCATAGAAGACACAAAAAATATTCCAACGCTGGATAAACAGGGGGCGGTAGGAATGGAGGAGCTAAATACTATTAAGATCACCAAGGAGGTGGTATTAGGGAAATTAATGAGACTGAAGGAGGATAAATCCCCTGGGCCTGATGGATTACATCCAAGGGTCTTGAGGGAGATAGCGGTGGGGATTGTGGATGCATTGGTGATAATTTTCCAAAACTCCCTGGAGGCAGGAACGGTCCCAGTGGATTGGAAAATGGCCAATGTAACACCTATATTTAAAAAAGGAAGTAAACAGAAGGCGGGTAACTATAGACCGGTTAGTCTAACATCGGTGGTGGGTAAAATGTTAGAGACAATTATTAAAGAAACACTAACAGGGCACTTGGATAAACATGACTTCATCGGACAGAACCAGCATGGTTTTGTGAAGGGGAAGTCCTGTTTAACGAATCTGCTCGAATTCTTTGAGGAAGTAACAACCCGGGTGGATAAAGGGGAACCGGTGGATGTGGTATACTTGGACTTCCAAAAGGCTTTTGACAAGGTGCCACATAAGAGACTATTGCTAAAAATAAAAAATTATGGGATTGGGGGTAATATATTAGCATGGGTAGAGGATTGGCTAACAAATAGGAAGCAGAGAGTGGGGATAAATGGTTCATACTCGGGATGGCAACCGGTAACTAGCGGGGTTCCGCAAGGGTCAGTGCTGGGACCCCAGTTGTTCACAATTTATATAAATGATTTGGAGGAGGGAACCAAGTGTAATATATCAAAATTTGCGGACGATACAAAAATGGGAGGAAAAGTAGGGGATGAGGAGGATAGGAAGAGTCTGCAAAATGATATAGATAAGCCAGGTGAGTGGGCAACAACTTGGCAGATGAAATTTAATACTAATAAATGTGAAGTCATTCACTTTGGGAAAAAAAATGATAGGGCAAGTTATTTTCTAAATGAGGAGGAGCTGCGTTGTAATGCAACGCAAAGGGATCTAGGGGTATTAGTACATGAATCACTAAAAGTTAGTATGCAGGTGCAGCAAGCAATCAGGAAGGCCAATGGAGTTTTGGCCTTTATTGCTAGGGGGATTGAGTATAAAAACACGGAGGTCTTGCTGCAGCTGTACACAGTATTAGTGAGACCACATTTGGAATACTGTGTACAGTTCTGGGGTCCATACTTAAGAAAGGATGTACTAGCCCTGGAGGCAGTGCAGCGAAGGTTTACAAGATTAATTCCTGCAATGAGGGGATTGACATATGAGGAAAGGTTAAGTAGGCTGGAACTCTACTCTTTGGAGTTTAGAAGAATGAGAGGCGATCTCATTGAAACATATAAGATCGTGAGGGGCCTTGATCGGGTGGATGCACCGAGGATGTTCCCAATGATCGGGGAAACTAGAACTAGGGGACATAGTTGCAGAATAAGGGGGGGCTCTTTTAAAACTGAGATGAGGAAGAACTTCTTCACCCAGAGGGTGGTTAATTTATGGAATTCACTGACCCAGGGAGCAGTGGAAGCAGAAACGTTAAATATATTTAAGTCTAAAATAGATGGTTTTTTAGCTGCCAAGGGGATAAGGGGCTACGGGGAGAGGGCAGGGATATGGACCTAGGTATGGTTAGTATAGTAAGACATGAGTGATCTCCTGGACAAGTGTCGATCGCCTGGATTGGGGTCGGAGAGGAATTTCCCGGATTTTTTTCCCGAATTGGACCTGGGTTTTTATCCGTTTTTTTGCCTCCCCCAGGAGATCACGAGGTTCTTGGGGTGGAGAGGGGTGATAGCGGTATAAAGGGGAGGGTAGTGTCTTGTGTTCTGTGTCTTGTGTCTACTGTTTGTGGGTAAGTGTGTCTGTTTAGTGTTCAGCCATGAGCGAATGGCGGTGCGGGCTCGACGGACCTGGTGGTCTACTCTCGCACCTACTTTCTATGTTTCTATGTTTCTAGACTATTGCAAGTGTGTGAGGAGTCTTTATGAATGCTGATAGCCTTCCTGAGACACCGTGTATTGTAGATGCCCTCCAAGGCTGGTAGCTGTGTCCCAATTATCTGCTGCACTCTGTGGTCGACCCGCTGAAGAGCTCTCCTCTCAGCCTCCGTGCAGCTGAGATACCACACAGAGATGCCATATGTTAGGATGCTCTCTGTGGTGCAGCGGTAGAAGGTTGGCAGCAGCTGTTGGGGCAGACCAGTCTTTTTCAGTGTTCTCAGGAAGAACAGTTGTTGCTGTGCCTTCTTGACCAGTGTAGTGGTGTTGGTGGACCATGTGAGGTCCTCCAAAATGTGTGTGCCCAGAAACCTGAAGCTGGACACTCTCTCCACACTGTCCCCGTTGATAAAGATTGGATTAAAGTTTAATGCTTTTCATAATCTCTCTTGACACTATGTCAATAATCTAACCAGGGAGGATGCCATACTAAGATAGACTCTCTCAGTCTGAAGAAACGTCAATAATCCTTTTCTCCTGACCCTCTGAGTTACTCCTGCATTCTATGTCTTTCTAAGAGTCCATACTAAACTGAGTATTCAGAAAGGAGGCTGTTCAGGTGATCAGAGTTACAGTGGAAGAGCATTTTGGGAACAGTAATCATAACTCCATGGGTTTTCAGATAGGTATGGATAAGGATAAGAAAGACCTTGGGTGGAATGAACTGTAGATGCAGGTTTACAACAAAATTGGGCAGGACCTAGGGATAGTAAATTGGGAGCAGCTGTTTTGGGGTAAATCCATGTCAGAGTTGTCTAAAGGCCAGTTGGTCAGAATTCAGGACCAACATGTTCCTGTGTGGATAACAGACAATGATGGCAAAGTTTGGGTACCATAGATGATGATGGTGCAAATTTCCTCAAAAAATAATCATATAGGTTTAGGGAGCTGATATTGGACATTGGGGGGGGGGGGGGGGGGGGGGGGGATTAAAGGGGCCATGAGTTGTCCTTGTCAAGTAAGATTGCAGAACACTGATGTGCAGAGGAATCTTGAGGAGGAAAGCTATATGTCCTTGATAGTGGCAAAACCAGAGTGTTAAAGAAGGCATCTGTGACTTCTATGCTTGACTTCATCAGTTGGGGAAGTCAGGCAAAGTGTAGCAGCTGTATAAAACTTTGGTTTGGCTAACTTTGGAGCACTGTATGCAGTCCTGGGTGCAGCACTACGGGAAGAATGTAGAAACATTGGAGAGGGTGCAGAAGAGGTTCACCAGGATGTTGCTTGAATTGGAGAGTATTCGCTACGAAGAGAGATTGGACACATTTGGATTGTTTTCTCAAGAGTGTCAGAGGCTGAGGGTCAACCTGATAGAAGTACATAAAATTAAAAGGGGCATAGATAGTCAGAGTCCCATTCTTGGAATGGAAATGTCAAATACTAGAAGACACAGCTTTAAGGTGAGAGGGGGAACGTTTAATGCTGTACAGGGAATGTTTTTTTACATAGATAAATGTATGTACTGAAATGCGCTGCCAGGGGAAATAGTGGAAGCAGATACAACTGCAATGTTTTAGAGCCATTTAGACAGACACATGAATAGGCAAGGAATGGAGGGATATCCACCGTAAGCAGGCAGATGTGCAGTTTAAATTAACGCTGTGATCGGCACAGACCTAATGGCTGAAGCACCTGTTCCTGTGTTAAATGTATGTTTCTATATATGTTCTCAAGATATCACATTATGTTTTAAGAGGATAATGTTGGGATACTTGGGGACCCATAACAGCAATGAGATAAATAATCTATTTGGAGTTGATTGAGGGTGTGGCATCAGGGACGATGCCTGGAATTGAGTGACCACACAGACACTCACAGTAGAGTAGGGTGAACTCGTAAGATATATTTTATTTACAGTGGTAAGAAAGCCCAGGACCACAAAGGGGCGCTGTCCCTTGCCATCAAGGTGCATGTGTGGTGATGCTGGCGATCTTGGGCTTGTCCAAGCAGTTCACTCCTGGTCTCGTAGGAGGAGGCGTGGCGATCTCAAGCTTCTCCCTACAATTTACACTTACCTCGAAAAGAGGCGTTGGCAGTCTCTGGCTTGCCCCGGCCACTCAGTCGTAGCTTCAGTGGAGGCACTGGCTGTCTATGCCTTCTTCCTGGCAGCCCAGTCTTGGCCATACGGTGGAGCTAATGGTCTTGGGTTTGTCCCAATGGCTCAGTCTTTCCAAACCTGCAACAGGGAACACAGCTAGCAGGGAAGTGCCCCACTTCCCCTCCATTACTCTTTTTTTCTCTTCATCTACCTTCTCACCTCTGGCGAAAATGCATGAGGTTTTATAGGCAGTAGACTGACAAGTGGTTCAGGTGGCCAAACAATATAAGTTCATTGAACCTAGCTATTGCCAATGGTAATTGGTGTTTCCTGGCCAGTCAGCCAGAGATAGGAATCAGAGCAACATCCAAGGCAGGGGATGCTTTCACATGGATAAACATTGGCTTACGCACTGGAAGAACTCCTTTGATTTTTCATTAGAATTGTATAATTGCGTCTTTCACGTACACTTGAAAGGGTTAAAGGAGCTTTAGAATATTACCTTCACCGAAATATTTCACCCCAAACCATGCAGTACCTCCTTGGTGTTACATCAGAGTATATTCAGATCATATGAATATATTATGAAGTTTAGAACATATCTTCCGAAGTATGATGTGGTAAAAGTGGTATGAAAGAATACAAAAAAAAATAAAAGGCAGCTGGCTCTAGTAAGAGATTGCAGGGATTTTTATGCTATATTATGCTTTTGATCCTTTTCCATATCTGTCATATGATTGCCAGTTCAACCAATTCAAAATATCTTTCTTGTAAATTCTTTCTTGCAACTTAGTTCCACCAGATGGCAGCATAAATCAAGCACCCATGACGAAGTATTGGAGGATCAGAGCCAATGTAATTAATCGGCAGTCAACTGATGCTTCCAGTGTCGCAGATATCATCAAAGATGCCAAGGAAGAACAGATGGCCACTTCTTCAAATTTATTTCCTGAAGGATTCTGCTAGAAGTGGGAAAAGGGTGTATTGCATTTTTTGTTTAGAACAGAATTCCAGTGGACAGGCAAGTTTTAAGATTATTATTATTGCATATGGCGCACACAGCCTAAAGTTGTAGGTCAACATGTTCTATTTGATCTAATTGTTTGTACACGTCGGGTTGATTGCATTAGTCAAAACAGGGTAGACCACGTAAAGGTTGTAATCCCCCACTCTAGATTATTATTAATCAAACGTTTTTCAAATATTCGCTTGATAATTACTTACCTGCTTAAAATTAGCTCCACTGGTCTAGCCAGAATGATGTTAGCTTAAAAAAAAGACCACTGTCCACATATAGACACAAAATGCTGGAGTAACTCAGTTGGACAGGTAGTATCTCTGGAGAAGGAATGGGTGACATTTCAGGGTCGAGACCTTTTCTTCAGACTCCACATGTAATTATTCTTACACCATGAATCGTATGCCCAGACTAACCAGACTGAATGTCCAAAGTTGATTTGATCAAAGGATCTAATATTTGAGTTATTATCTGACTCTAGTGTAGACACAAAATGCTGGGATAACTCAGCGGGACAGGCATTTCTCTGGAGAGAAGGAATGGGTAATATCTCGGGTCAAGACCTTTCTTTATATATAATTTACATTACTCCAGTAAGATAATTGCTATATGATTGCATTGGAGATTTTATTGCATTCCTGAGGAGAAAAAACTTTTTGTCCATCTTGCAAGATCTGGGGGTTCAAAAAGCAAAAACGTTGTTTAGTATTTATATTTCTGATCATTTTCTTGTCAGATGCATACCAAACATCCTGATAAGCTGTCCGATGGGTTATCCTTGATTATCTCCTATTTAAATTCATTCCAAATGGTCACCATGCTTTGAATGCAAGATCTGTTCAATAATTTTTTTTCATCTGCATGTTTTCCGTCCCTTCTTTTCATTCTTGGCCTGAGTGAACTTTTTTAAAACACTCAACATATTGATATGTTTTAAAATTCTAAATACCTTTCACAAATCCTTTTTCATTCTTCTGTTTAATATAAACAAACTCAGCCTTGTAACTTAATGTTCAGTTGGAACTAATCTGTTAATATTATCATGCCATGGAGTCCTTGTGTCCTTGTTTGATGTTTGTATGCTTTAGTTAATAACTGACTGGTAAATTCTGTTCTTGGGAATGCAACCATGCAACCAACATTTTATAATGTATCTATCCTGTAAGAATTTCACTTATTTCAATTGGGATCACCACTCATTCTTCTAAATTTAAGAGCATACAGTAGTTGCAGTCTTCTTAACCTCTCCTCACATGACAAGCCCACCTTCCCAGGGATCAATCTGATGAACGTTTATTCCACTCCCTCCATTGCAACTAATGTGGTCCTGACCTCCCATCTACCTCATTGGAGACCTTTGAACAATACTTAATCAGACTTTATCTTGCACTAAATGTTGTACCCTTTACCCTTTATCTGTATACTATGGACGGCTTGATTGTAATCATGCATAGTCTTTTCTTAACTATTCTACCAATAAATGCAGAGAACTGATAGAGTCCATCTGAACACACTGAGTGAGTCATAATGTTGAGATCGCTTGTCCCACAACTCTTCAATGGAGGAAAGCTAGTAATTTAAACAAACAAGAGTACTTTACTTATAAAAGCACAAACGTTAAGCAAAAGGTCATCTATTAAGTGGCTTTATCAAGAGTCAAACAAGTTCTCAAAACCACAAAGGGAAACTAGACTTATGACGGCCTTTAATCTCAAACAATTTGCATCCCAGAGTAATTGAACTCGTGCTGCAATTTTTGAATACGGATGCTACAGTATTCATTGTTTATTTTTAGCTTACTAATCAAATCTGCAACTATCCACATCTTGGTTTTCAATTACTGATGTGGCCAATGTATTGGACAACATTAGTTTTGCTCATATTTGGGAAAATATGTAAGTCTTGATTAGTGACCTCAGAACCCACTGGTCAGTACAACCCCAGTTGTGTGTATGAGTTGACACACATTGTATATGGATTAACACATAGGCACAATGACAACACAAAGCTGTGATAAATGCGATAGACAGGGATCAAGCTTGGGCCCCAGATTTCAAAATATTTTTCTATTGCTTGGCTGAGGAAAAATCTCATATTTTCAGATTTGCTGATGAAACAAAATTAGTTGGGATAGTAGAAACTGGAGGGTTCAACAGATATACAACAGATAAGTGAAATGGTAGATAAAAAGTGATAATAGGGTAGGTAAGAAATGAAAATAATCCAAACTGTAACCTGGCCACCCTATTTTTGCGGCTAACCAGTGGTTTGCATCTTGCAGTATCGCCTCTGTATTTCTGTTCATGAAGTCTTCTGCGGACAGTGGTCATTGACAAATCCACACCTGACTCCTGAAGAGTGTTTCTGATCTGTCGGACAGGTGTTTGGTGATTTTTCTTTATTATAGAGAGAATTCTTCTGTCATCAGCTGTCTTCCTTGGCTTGCCAGTCTCTTTGCGATCACCAGTGCTCTCTTTCTTCTTAATGGTGTTCCAAGCAGTTGATTTTGGTAAGCCTAAGGTTTGGCTGATGTCTCTAACAGTTTTATTATTGTTTTCCAAAGGTGATGGAAAGACTGGAGGAAAGACTAGGTGCTGAGAGCTCTCTTATACCTGCATTAAGGAGGCAATTAAACACACCTGAGCAATTACAAATGCCTGTGAAGCCATGTGTCCAAAACATTATGGTGCCCTGAAATGGGCGGACTATGTATAAAGACAGCTGTAATTTCTACATGATTAAACCAAAAGGTATTAAAATGGCCTTTAATACAATCTGACAATGTGCATTTTAACCACATGTGATATTTTTTCTATTACATATCCCAAATTGTGTACAGAGGTAAATAAATAAATAATGGATCTTTGTCCCAAACATTATGGAGGGCATTGTATATTGGTGACATGGTGAGTAAATTTGCAGATTACATCAAAATTAGTGGTATAGTGGACAGTGAAGAAGGTTATCTGAGATTACTACAGAAGCTAGATGAACTGGGAAAGTGGACCAAGAAATGGCTGATGAACTCAACCATTGAATCATGACTCAATGAAGCTCAGCCCCCTGCTGTACTCACTCTATACCCATGACTGCGTAGCGAACCACAGTGCGAACTCCATCATCAAGTTCGCTGATGACACCACCATCGTGGGGCGTATCACTGATGGGGATGAGTCAGAATATAGAAGAGAGATCGAGCAACTGTCCATATGGTGCCAGCGCAATAACCTGGCCCTCAACACCAGCAAAACCAAGGAACTGATTGTGGACTTTGGAAGGAGTAGGAGGGGGACCCACAGCCCCATTTATATCAACGGGTCGATGGTTGAAAGGGTCAAGAGCTTCAAATTCCTGGGCGTGCACATCTCTGAAGATCTTTCCTGGTCCAAGAACACTAATGCAATCATCAAAAAAGCACATCAGCGCCTCTACTTCCTGAGAAGATTACGGAGAGTCGGATTGTCAAGGAAGACTCTCTCTAACTTCTACAGGTGCACAGTCGAGAGCATGCTGACCGGTTGCATCGTGGCTTGGTTTGGCAATTTGAGCGCCCTGGAGAGGAAAAGACTACAAAAAGTAGTAAACACTGCCCAGTCCATCATCGGCTCTGACCTTCCTTCCATCGAGGGGATTTATCGTAGTCGCTGCCTCAAAAAGACTGGCAGTATCATCAAAGACCCACACCACCCTGGCCACACACTCATCTCCCTGCTACCTTCAGGTAGAAGGTACAGGAGCCTGAAGACTGCAACAACCAGGTTCAGGAATAGCTACTTCCCCTCAGCCATCAGGCTATTAAACCTGGCTCGGACAAAACTCTGATTATTAACAACCACTTTCTGTTATTTGCACTTTATTTGCAGTTTATTTATTCATGTGTGTATATATTTATATCATGGTATATGGACACATTTATCTGTACTGTAGTAAATGCCTTACTATTTTTTCTGTGTGCTTAAGCAAAGCAAGAATGTCATTGTCCTATACATGGACACATGACAATAAACTCACTTGACTTGACTTGAGGTATTGCATTTTGGGAAGTTAAATCAGGGCAGGATTTGCACAGTAAATGACAAGGCCTTGGATACTACCTTAGAACAGTAACCGAGGGGTACAAGTAATATAATTCTGCGAAAGGGTAAAACAAGTAGGTAGACAGTGCTGAAGTAGATATATGGCATGTTGGGCTTCATCGGATGTCATGTTACAGCTTGAGAGACATTGGTGAGATTGCATCTGGAATATAGTGTGCAGATCTGCTATCTGCTTTTGTTTTGCCACAAGGACAGCATTTTCTTAGAGCCTTTTCCTGATTATTAGCTGTTTAATTGTCTGCCGCCTTCTGTGACTGGATATGGCAACAAGAGCTTTGATCTGTTCTGTCAGTTGTGGATTGCTGGACTCTGAAATAGCAGTTAATGCTGTATAGCAAGCATGATGTCCTGTGTTGCAGCTTCACCATGCTTGGCGCCTCACTGTTATGCATGCCTGCATTTCTTATGGAACACAGGTTAATCTTTGGCTCGTTAATAGTGGCAGAGCAACAGTTTGCCTGCCACAGGGTTACGGATTATGTTTGAGTATGTGTTGCTGATGATCTACAATCTCTCATGGCTGCCCATCTTTGAATTACCAGTACACAAAGTACTGGAGAAACTCAGCGGATCAGGCAACATCTGTGGAAGTAATGGACAGGTCATGTATTGGATGAGGAACCACTCTTCAGAACAGAAACGACGCCTGTCTAGAAGCTCCACAGATGCTATCTAACCTGCTAGGTTCTTTCAGCATTTTGTGGTTTGCTCTCAATTTCCATATCTGCAGTTCCTTGTGCCTCCATTTGAACGGTCAGATCTGTGTTTAAGGATTAAACCACACAACATTATTGAAGAGTCCTTGTGTAAAGTTGAGCTATTCTCACAGGGACAATGTTCATTCCTATCAATGCTTTAGTAGCCAGATGTATCTGCCATAGATAGTTTAAAAGAATATGTTAAGCTGATATGTTAAGCAATTTCTCTATGCTAAGATTATTGACGACTTTCACCAAGGGTACATTCTGTGGCCTTCCTACTCTCAGTGCTTCTTTTACGTATTGTTCAACATGGAGGAGCACAGACAATAGACAATAGGTGCAGGAGTAGGCCATTTGGCACTTCAAGCCAGCACCGTCATTCAATGTGATCATGGCTGATAATCCACAATCAGCATCCCGTTCCTGCCTTCTCCCCATATCCCCTGACTCCACTATCTGTAAGAACTCTATCTAATTCTCTCTTGAAATCATCCAGAGAATTGGCCTCCACTGCCTTCTGAGGCAGGGAATTCCACAGACTCACAACTCTGTGTGTGAAAAGATTTTTCCTCATCTCCGTTCTAAATCGCTTACCTCTTATTCTTAAACTGTGCCCCCTGGTTCTGGACTCCCCCAACATCGGGAACATGTTTCTTGCCTCTAGCTTGCCCAAACCCTTAATAATCATATTTGTTTCAATAATATTCCCTCTCATCCTTCTACATTCCAGTGAATCCATTCTATCAACTAGTCGATCCATTCTATCAACATATGACAGTCCCACCATCCTAGGAATTAACCTGGTGAAACCATGCTGAACTCTCTCAATAGCAAGAATGTCCTTTCTCAAATTTGGAGACCAAAACTGCACACAATACTCCAGGTGTGGTCTCACTAGGGCCCTGTACAACTGCAGAAGGACTTCTTTGCTCCTATACTCAACTGCTCTTGTTATGAATGCCAACGTCATTCGCTTACTTCACTGCCTGCTGTACCTGCTATGCTTACTTTCAGTGACTGATGAACAAGGACCCCCCAGATCCCGTTGTACTTCCCCTTTTCCCAACTTGACAACATTTGGATAATAATCTTCCAGCATTTTCTGTTTTTATTTTAATGTTCTTCAGGCACCCTGCTTTCTGGAACTGTTTTACACAACACCTCCTCTCCGGCATCTGCAATGATTTGTTCAAGAGTCAGAGGTGTTTAATTGTCATATGTACAGACAATGGAAGAACAGCATTTTTACTTGCAGCATAACAGGCCTGTAAACAAAATACATATAGATTATAAAAACAAATTCAATAAAATAATAACCTCCCAAAAAACAAATCCTTAGTGAACAAAGGCTGCCCATTGTTCATAGCTGGGGTGAGTGTTATGTAACATTCAAGAGCTTGATGGTTGTTGGAAAGAAGCTATTCTTGAATTTGGCGGTCACTGTTTTCGGACCTCAATACTTTCTTCCCAATCGTAAGTGAAATGAGAGACAATTGGCAGGTCAAGCAACTCTTGTGGAGAAACAGTATGATAGACACAAAATGCTGGAGTAACTCCTCATCTCTGGAGAAAAGGAATGGGTGACGTTTTGGGTCAAGACCCTTCTTCTGACTGAGAGTCAGGGGAGAGGTAAATTAGAGGTATAAAAAAGGTTCAAAACAAATCAGAGCCAGCACCGATGAGGAAGGAAAGGTGGAGCCCACAATGATCCATTGCTGGCTGTGGAAGAGGAGATAACGAAGGGATATCTAGCTGCAAACAGTGGAACTAATATTACGACTAAGGTGGGGTTAACGTTAATGCTTCAGGTCGATTGACCTTCACAGGACTCTACATTTTAAAATGCTACCTTTTATTGTCATCCGTGCTAACATCTCCTTTGGCTGCGTCCCAGCAACGTGATTTTGCTGAGACAACCAACTGTTTGGATGGAAAGCGGGTTGAAATCGTGCCTTTTATGAAGTTTGATTGAGATAAACGAAATGATTGTTTTATGGTAACTGGTCGCTTCGCATGGGCGAAGAGCGAATCATTTCCTCACGTGGCCGGGTTTTAATGACCTAGGAGCATAAATCGCATCGACCAAAAGAGAAGCAATGTCAACAAAAGTTTTCAATCGGGAGGATTCGCATGCAACTAAAAGGACGTGTCCACCACATTTTCCAGAGATGCTGCCTGTCCCGCTGAGTTACTCCAGCTTTTGTGTGTCCACGGTTCGAAACAGCACCTGCAGTTCCTTCTTACACAGTGTACGTGTTTGTTGTGGATGTCATTCTGCTGTCATATTCTGCAGAATGCACACCTCTCCCTGACACCGGCTATAACTCGTTCTGTCTGGTCCCCACGACCAGACGCCGTATTCCCTGCCAACGCACACAACGTGCACAATCATATTTGTTTCAATAATATACCCTCTCATCCTTCTAAATTCCAGTGAATCCATTCTATCAGCTAGTCGATCCATTCTATCAACATATGACAGTCCGACATATGACACCGAGCAAGGACTACTTTTCTCTTCCACACAGCAACGCAATACATACCCACAAGTAGAAGCTGCAAACACGCCGATTGAATTATCATCCAGACGTGTCAGCGTCGATCAGGTGCCAGCAGCGTGTCGCAGACCCACTTTACTATGGTTTTTAAAGCAGAGAGATGGGGGGGAGAGAGAAAGAGACGCACCGACACATTCCAGTTTACCACAGCGCATTAAATTAACCGGTACGTGGTCGACATGCAAGTACCTCGGGTGGTGGTGCATGATGAATGCCGATGAACGAAGGGAGGGGCGCACGTTCACGAAGCACATCCACAAGAGGGGTGGACGTGTGACCCAAAACGTCAACTACTTTATTTTTTCCCCCCCTCCAGAGATGCTGCCTGACCCGCATTTTGAGTCTGTCTTTGGCTGTCATGTGTGACTGATATTTAGTTGACGTGCATGTCTGTGTGTGTGTGTGAGGGGAGCGAGGGTTCTCGCGCAGTGGCGGACAACACTTGGCGCGCGCGGGAGGGCTGGCGTCTCGAGGCTCCCGGACACCAGCCCGCGGCGCGCGCGCCCTCCCCCTCCCCCTCCCCTCCCCCCACACTCGACCGTAGCGGACAAACACTTGAGCGAGCGAGGGATGGATGGAGGGGACGGGGGCGCGCGCGCGGGAGGCAGGGGGAGGGGAGGGGGGGTTGGGCGTCTCGAGCTTCAGCCGCCGGTGGACCAACACTCGGGCACGCGGACGGAGGGAGGGGGGGAGGGTCTCGAGCGGAGTTTGTGGCGCGCGCGGGAGGGAGGCAAAGGGGGGGGGGGGTTGGGCGTCTCGAGCTTCAGCCACCAGCTGACAACACGGGGGGGGGGGGAGGACGCGCGCCCGCGGGGTTTGGGTCTCGAGCGAAGGGGCGGGGGCGGGCACGCGCGCGTGGAAGGTGTGATTCCGCGCGCGACAGACAGACAGGGAGAGCGAACCACCCCCCCTCCCCACACACACACACACACAGCCCCCCCTCACGGGGGGACGACGAGCGCCTGCGCAGTGGGGCGGCGGCTGCCCCCCCCCCCCCCCAAGGTCCCGTCCCTCTCCAGCCCGCGCTGTCGCGCCCCGCCTCCCACTCCGGGCCGCCTCGATAACTCACAACAAAACCACAGCGAGCGGGGCAGGAGCCTGGTGCTGTCCACACACACGCACACACACACAGAGCCGGCGGAGTGAGAGTGAGAAAGAAGGAGGGAGAGGGAGGAAGAAAGAAAGAAAATCGCTTCAACGCTGTCGAACAAAGGAAATAACCGTCCGATTAAAAGATCGGAGGAGGGAGGGGGCGACCCTTCCCTTCAGGCGGTTGGAGATTTTATTTCTCTTTAATGATAGTTGCGTGAGGGGAGAGAGTGAGTAGAAACCGTTTTCTTTCTCCCTCATATCCCAACCCACCCGTTCCGTTACTCGGATAGTTATCGATCGAGCCGCGCATCTGGAGTGTCACCTTACACCCGGTTTAACGGTAACGTGTGTTTGTTTTATCTCTCTCATTTCCACAGGCTGCTTTGCTCGCCCTGGGCGACTGAGGAGGATCGGAGCCCGCGGGCGGAGAAGTGGCGCCCTCCCCTCTCCTCTCCTCCACTCCACTCCATCCCAGACGGCTGGCTGGCTGCCTCAGGCTGGGCTCCGCTCCTCATCAATCACTCCCCGCTCCCTCCCTCTCTCTCTGGTCGTTATTTCCTCGCTCGCTGGCTCTCTCCTTTCTTCGACGGTGCGAATCATGTCGGCCCGCGTCTGGTTCCTGACAGATCGCAGGATCTTGCAGGATTACCCCCAGCAGGAGATCGAACGCGCCCTCCGACAGAAATGCGTCGACGAGGAGGTCGAGTTTCGCATGATCTTGATGGACGAGATCGTCATCACCATCGAACAAGGAGCTTTGGGTATGTAACACCAGCAGTGTGTCCCCGTTTCAAAGTAATGGTCACTTGCAGTAATTTGTTCCATTCTTCGAAATGGTGATCATATTTTATCTGTATCCACACCACTGTCCAGTATGAAAAGGTTTATGTTCCTTCCATTTCAGCTCGTTTCAGCTGTAACCGTAATTTCCAAACACGCTGACACTTTCAAGCAGATCGTTTTTCTCCTCGATCTCTCATTACCGGTCTCATAATTAAACCCGATTGAAGTGAAAAACCGAAAATGGTGAAATAACCTGTCAGTAGCAGCTGGGGGAGGGGAGGGTTAAAAGGGGAAGGGGAAAGCGAGAGGGGGAGAGACAGAAAGTTGACATTTCACGCCTGTGACCTTCATCAAAACTGGAAAAGTAGTTGCATGTATAAGCTTTAAAACGGGGATGAGAACAGACTGGAAGAAGAGATAATGACAAAAGGATTGTTAATGTATGGCAAACTTGGAGAGTCATGTTCAAATAAAGGAGTAAAAAGTTGTGTCAGTGGAAGATGAAAATGAGAATAGCAAAATTATTAGTAGGAAATAACTGCAGATGCTGGTTTAAATCGAAGGTAGACACAAAATGCTGGAGTAACTCAGCGGGACAGGCAGCATCTCTGGAGAGAAGGAAAGGGTCTTGTTTCGGGCAAAACGTCACCCATTCCTTCTCTCCAGAGATACTGCCTGCCCCTCTGAGTTACTCCAATATTTTGTGTCTACCTTCGATTGCAAAATTATTGTTGTCTTCAGAATTGACATGAGATACTCTAATATATTTGCTCAAAAGATGAGGTGCTAATCCTTATTGGTCTCTGGAAATTGGACAGAGAATGAAAGCATCGGTTAACCAGAAGCTTGAGGACCCATTTACAAAATGAATTACAGTGTTCTGCAAAGTAGTCGTCCAATCTGCATTTAATTAATCATCTCTAAGGTAAAGGAGTCTGCATCGTGAGCCATGAATATACCAGTAATTTGAGCTGTAGTGCAATGTCCAGATATTTCTTAACTGTTATTGGAAGAAGCTATTTCAAGGATTAGCTAGGCTTGGCACGTGTATTGTGAAGTGGGTGGGAGCCTTTTTTGGCATCCTATGTGAATATTGAAACAGGATTTTTCAAATATTCATATCCCACAGTTAAAAATTATGTTGCTTTGTTTACTATTCATAATGCTTCCTCTTGACTACATGGCTCAAATAAAGTGTATTGCTATCTATGTTACACAAAATCTAGATGGAGCACCCGTATAATTATATTTTTTGTAAAGCATCCATTCTTATGAAGTTATTTAATATTTTCAAACTGACTGAAAGGACATGCAAGCAAGGGATTTGGTGCTTTTTTTTTTGCAGAAGTTAACTTAAACCTATACGTGAAATGGTGAATGCTTGTGGTTCAGAAAGTAGAAATTATTAATGCAGCCTTTAGGTGTAAGAAGGTACAGATGCAGTGTACTGTAATGGTTTTCTTATAATTTTGCAAATCTACAAATGTTACATAATTACATAACTGTAGGTGGAGTTTTCAATTAGCGTTCGAAATTTTTTTTAACAAGCTAGTATTATAATGGGAAAATTGATACACATATTGCATTTCACATGTAGTGCATTCTTTGTAGGCATGATTGGTGCAATGACAGCAACAATGAGATGACACCTGTTGTTAATAAAGATGGGTTATTTTTCGGGATTGTGTATGTCCAAAATTAGTTTTGCACAAAATGGTTAAAAGCTAAATGGAATTATAGCTCTTACTAGACCAAGTGCAGACCCGTTGGGTCTGTTCCCCCAACGTGCGGTTGTGGGGGGGGGGGGGGGGGGGGCGGCATTTTGGGGAGCAGGGAGTGGGAGGGAGGGTGGAGTGAACGGGGTAGGGGTGTGTGGAGGGGAGGGGGTTTAGGGGAGGGACGGTGGGGGAGGGGAGGAGGGGGAGAAAAAGAGGGGAGAGAGAGAGAGAGGGGGGGGAGCGGAGGGGGGAGGGAGAGGAGAGGGGTGGGGGAGAGGAGAGGGGGGGGGGAGAGGAGAGGTGGGGGAGAGGAGGGGGGAAGAGGAGACGGGGGGGATGGGGAGAGAGAGGAGGGGGAGAGAGAGAGGAAGGAAGATAGACAGGGGGGAGAAAGAGAGAGGGATAGGGAGAGAGAGAGGAGGGGAGAGAGAGGAGGGGAGAGAGAGCGAGAGTGCCTTTTTACTTCAACTCAAACCCCCCAAACAACCATTTGCAGGCATTGCTTACTCACAGTTGTGGAGACATTTGTTCAGTCATTCAGAGCTCAGAGTGCCCTCCAGCTTGCAGACATTAATTGAGGCACACCACTTCCTGGTTTTATAGTTCCTCCCCCTCCCTCCAGCGGGGGCAGCAGAGAGAATGGGGAATTTTGTAAAAACATTAATATCTCTGTCATTTTTCATCGACGGGAAAAGTCCTCGGCACACATGCGGCGGAGGGGGGCTCTGAGCGAGGTGGGCAGAGTGCTGCACTAGTTACAAGTAAATTGATCCAAACTGAGATCCCAGCCACCATTCCATAAGATGGTTTCAGCAAATTCCTCCTTAGAATTATGTGACCTTCAGAAACAACTATGCAAAAAAATGTTCCACGTGGATCGTCAAAATTATTAGAAAAAAATGGAAAATAACATCTGATAAAAGAAGAGGCACCAAAAATCAAATCCACCTTTCCTTCATGTCTGACTTTACAAAGTGTCCCCTTGAGGAGTCACCTCCGGCAACCAGCATTCTACCAGCGAATAGAAGATTTGGTAAAGAATGAGCACGTGCTACAATAATAGGAATAAAGTGGAGAATAGACTTTTGAAGAACAGCATGCTGAGGAAGCAGTCTCCTTGTGCAGAGGTTACTTGTGGAAAATGTTTATAAGGAGTAAGCCCCCTTAGCCTATTCTGTTATTCAGTACGGTTACTGAATTTTCCTGCTCTTTTTTCATAATCCTTGATTCTTGTACTGATTTAAAATCTCTCATCCTTAAATAAGGATTCCAAATGTGCATAGTTCTTTGAGAAGATTCATCAGGATGAATAGAGGACTTCGGTTATACAGAGAGATTGGAAAGACAGGGATTGTTTTCCCTGGAGCTTCTTCTTCTTCTTTCGTGTGGCGTGCACAGCCTAAAGTTGTTGGACAAATTGTTCTACTTGATCTTCCGTTTGAGCACGTCGAGTTGAATGCATTAGTCAAAACAGGGCGGACCATGTGAAGGTTGCAATCTTCCACCCCTCCCAGGAGCGGAGGAGTGCCTTGATAGAGGTATATAAAATTATGAGGCATAGACGGGAAATACAATCAGAATATTTTTTAATGGGAGTGCACTCCCAATATATGCACTTCCAATATATTAAAATGGGAGTGCATAAGTTTAAGGTGAAAAGGAGTTTTAATGAGGAATTGAAAGAAAAGTTTGCTACACAGAGAGTGGTTGACATCTAGAATTTGCTGCCAAAGGAGCTGGTGAAGTTGGATTCAATCTATGTTCAAGAGACATTTAAACAAGCATTAACATGACATGGCACAGAAAGATACAGGCCTACTATGGGCAAATGGGATTAGTACAGATGTGCAAAAATTAGCCCCTTTACTTTGGGACCATGTCTTCTGATTCTGAACTCTCCCATCCTCCCAGCATTTACCCTGTATATCTTAATATGAATTCCGAGTTGACTGTGCCTGAACCCCTCTGTCAGTGGATCACCAACTTCCTGACAGACAGGAAGCAGCATGTGAGGCTGGGAAAGCACATCTCGGACCCGCAAACGCTCAGCACAGGAGCACCGCAAGGCTGCGTACTCTCTACACCAACGACCACCTCCACAGACACCTCTGTCAAGCTTCTCAAGTTTGCGGACGACACAACCCTGATTGGACTGATCCAGGATGGGGAGGAATCTGCCTACAGACAAGAAGTGTCACAGCTGGCGTCCTGGTGCCGTAGCAACAACCTAGAGCTCAATGCTCTTAAGACAGTGGAATTGATTGCAGACTTTAGGAGAGGTCCCCCTCCCCTCACCCCACTCACCATCAACAACACCACAGTCACAAATCGTCCGATCAGCAGGGAAGATTATTGGCCGCAACCTTCCCTCCATTACACTGCAAGGGCCAGGAAGCGAGCGGGCAAGATCATCTCTGACCCCTCTCACCTTGGCCACAAACTCTTTGAATCACTTCCCTCTGGAAGCGACTCCGGATTGTCAAAGCTGCCACAGCCAGACATAAAAACAGTTTTTATCCACGAGTAGTTGCTCTACTCAACAGCCAAAAATCTGTAGCCTCCCGTTGATCAGGTATTTTGTTGGTTCACATGCTTGATCAAGGGTGTTTTATCATTAATGTCATTATTATTAATGTTTAGTGTTTTCGGAGTCATTCGTAACTGTCACTGTATGTCATGTTGTTACTTGTGGGTGGAGCACCAAGGCAATTTCCTTGTATGTGAATACTTGGCCAATAAACTTACTTGTATGTTTCATGAGGATCACCTCTCATTCCTCTTAGCTTCAGTGAGTAGAATTCTAGCGTGTCCTGCGGGAACAATCCCTCCGTACTTGGAATCCTCCAATGAAATGATATATTTCTTCCAATATGGAACGTTATATGTTTAAGTACTCTAGATGTTGTCTCAGTAGTGACTTGCATAGTTGCAAATATTGTGACCTGAAGGAAGTGAATGAATAGTAGCCAAATTTGACATTGACGTGAAAAATAACCAGGAAGGCAATTTGCCAGGAGGTTGTAAATAGTTTGCAGAAATACTGATGGGTTAAGTGTTGACAAATGGAAAATAATGTGGGAAAATATGAGGCTGTGCATCTTAAAAGGAAGAACAAGAGAATGGAACATTATTTAAATGCAGAAAACTTGCAGTAAGCTCCAGTACAAATAGATTTGTGAGCCCATACGCATGAAATACAGAAAACAGGCACGGGTGCAGCTGAAGTGAGGAAGGCTAATGGAATAGACACAAAATGCTGGAGTAACTCAGCGGATCAGAAAGCATCACTGGAGAAAGATAGGTGACGTTTCGGATTGGGACTTCTCTTCAGACTTATTGTATGTTGGCCTTCATGGACTTGACCCCCAACATCCCTCTGTCTATCTAAATTCCTTCGTGCCCTCCCATTTACAGTATATGTCCTATTCATAATTGACTTCCCCAAATATATCATCTCCCTCTTATCAGGATGAGATTCCATCTGCCAACATACCATCCCACTCTTTATCTGATCTATATCCGGCTGTACCCCAGACAACCTTCCACGCTATCCACAACACATCAATTTATGTGTCATCCTTAACCCTGCTAATCATTCTGTCTAAATTCCCATCCGTCATTTATATAAACATCACAAACAACAAGGGTGCAATCACTGATGCACAAATGGTTACAGATTTCCAACCAGGAAAGGACTCTTCCAGCACCAACTTCTGCCTTCTATTACTAAGCCATTTTTGTATCTCGTTAGCCAGTTTATCTTGGATCCCATGTGCCTTAACCATCTGAACCCGCTTTTCAAGCGAGACCTTGTCAAATGGCTTCCTAAAGCGCATAGAGACATCGTCTACAGTCCTGCCTTCATTATTTTTGTTGTTGTTACTTCCTCAAATAACTCAATCAAGTTAATGAGCATGGCTTTGTTTCTCCTGCAGAAAGCCATGCTGATTGTCTCTGACCAGTCTCTAGCTTTCCAAATGTACATAAATCCTATACATTAGAATTTTGTCAAATAGTTTTCCTATCACTGACATCAGGCTCTCTGACCAGTAGTTACCTGTTTTTCTCCTGCTGCTTTTCTTAATTAGCTATCCTCTGTTTTTGTGGCATGTCAAGTGAAGATGCAAAGATCTCCAGCTATCCTATCCATTTCATGACATCTTGTATCTCTTCTTCTTAATACTGACCTGCTCCAGTCCAATAGCATATCCCTCTCTGAACTAACTACCTGCCAAGAAGGGTCTCAACCCGAAACGTCACCCATTCCTTCTCTCCAGAGAAGCTGCCAGCCTCGCTGATTTACTCCAGCATTTTGTAACGATCTTCCTTGTCCATCTGCTCAGAGAAGTATCCATTTAGGATTTTGCCACATTACCTGATTGCACACAGACTGCCCATTTTGTCCCTAGGGAGTCCCACTCTTTCACTGGCTACCCTCTTGCTCCAAATACACATGTAGAATTTTTGGGGGTTCTCCTTAATCAAAGCAATCATCTCTGTGTGGAGCCATAGAAGATGGGCAAGGTCCACAATGAGTATTTCTCCTCTGTATTTACCGAGGAGAAACACAGCAAGGAGGAACCTGGGGCAGTCAATGGAAGTGTCTTGAGAGCAGTCTGAACGGTCGAATAGGCGCTGAAGATACTAGCGTGTATGCAGGTAGACAAATCTCCAGGGCCTGATCAGATATGTCTGAGTACATTGTGGGAAACTAGAGAGGAAATTGCGGGAGCCCTGGTTGAAAATTACGAGTGTGCCTCTATTCAAGAAGGGCTGCAGAGAAAATGCTGGGAATTATAGGCCAGTGAGCTTAACATCTGTAGTTGGAAATTTACTAGAGAGTATTCTGAGGGATAGGATATACATGCAATTCGATGGACAAAGGCTGATTAGGGATAGGGTCAGCGTGGCTTTGTACGTGGGAGATCTTGTCTCTCAAACCTGTTTGAGGTTTTTTGAAGACGTGACCAAAAAGGTAGATGAGGGCAGAGTTGTAGATGTTGTATATATGGACTTCAGCAAAGCATTTGACAAGGTTCCGCATGGTATGCTGCTCTGGAAGGTTAGATCACAAGGGATCCAAGGAAAGATGGCCAAATGGATAGAAAATTGACCACGGAAGGAAGCAGACAGCGATAATGGAAGGTTGCTTCTTGGACAGGAGGCCTGTGACTAGTGTGTACCTAGGGTTCAGTGCTGGACCCATTAATGTTTGTCTATTCAATGATTTGGATGAGAATATACATATCAAGTTCAGCAAGTTTGCTCTGATACAAAAGTGGGTGGTTTTGCAATTAGTGAAGATGGTTGTGAAATTTTGCAACAGGATATTGATCGATTAAAATTTAATACAGGTAAATGTGAGGGTTGCATTTTGGGAAGTCTAACCTGGGCAGGACCCACACAGTGAATGGTAGGGTTCTGGGGAATGTTGTAGAGCGGAGGGATCTAGGAGTGCAAGTGCATGGTTCCATTTGCACATTAGCCATTATCAGTCAGAGTATTAAGTATAGAAGTCGGGAGGTCATGTCGCAGTTGTATAAGACGTTGGTGAGACCGCATTTGAGAGTATTGTGTTTCGTTCTGGGCACCAAGTTATTGGAAAGAAGTTGCCTCGTTGGAAAGGGTACAGAGAAGATTTACAAGGATGTTGCCAGACTAGAGGGTCTGAGTTGTAGGGAGAAATTCATTAGGCTGGGACATAGATACAGAGACAATAGGTGCAGGAGTAGGCCATTCGGCCCTTCGAGCCAGCACCGCCATTCAATGTGATCATGGCTGATCATCCACAATCAGTACCCCGTTCCCTATACCCCTTGATTCTGCTAGCCCTATGAGCTCTATCTAACTCTTTAGAATGCATCCAGTGAATCGTCCTCCACTGCCTTCTGAGGCAGAGAATTCACAGCTTTCTGTGTGAACATGTTTTTCCTCATCTCAGTTCTAAATGGCCTACCCCTTATTCTTAAACTGTGGCCCCTGGTTCTGGATTCCCCCAATAATTCTATTCCTTGGAGCGTAGGAGGATGAGGGGTGATCTTATAGAGTTGTATAAAATAATGAGAGGAATAGATCTGATAGATGCACAGTCTCTTGCCTAGAGGACCAGAGGACGTGGCTTTAAGGTGAAGGGGAAAAGATCTAGTAGAAATCTGAGGGGTAACTTTTTCACACTAAGGGTGTTGGGTGTATGGAACGAGCTGCCAGAGGAGGTAGGGACTATCCAACATTTAAGAAACATGGTGCATGGATAGGACATATTAGGAGGGATATGGACCAAACGTGGGCAGGTAGGATTAGTGTAGCTAGGACATGTTGGCTGATGTGGGCATATTTTGCCAAAGGACCTGTTTCCACGCTGTATCACTCTGACTCTATGACCCCTCTATTCCTCAGGAGACGCTGTTGATTCCAGTTGCCTATACCTGTCAAGTGCTTCCTTTGGGTTTCCTTCAATATCTTTTGTCATCTAAGGTTCTCCAATCTTGCCATCTTCACCCTTGCTGACCCTGTACTCTTACAAATTCTCTTTTAAAAGACTTCCATTTGTCAGATGTTGTTTTACCCACCAGTATCTGCTGTCAATCTGTTTTTGCCAGGTCCTCCCTTATGCTATTACAATCAGCCTTTTCCTCCACCACCCCACCCCACCCCAATTTACGATCTTAATTTGAAGACCAACCTATTAATTTCTGCTACTAACTTGAAACTTACCAAAGTGTTTCCCTCCACCGACATGCACACTTCTACCACCTGCCTGGTTTCAACTTACCTAAAATTGGAGAGTTCAATGTTCATACCGTTAGGGTGTAAGCTACCCAAGCGAGATATGAAGTGCTGTTCCTCCACTTTGTGTGTAGCCTCACTCTGGCAATGGAGGAGCCCCAGGACAGAGATGTCAGTACGGAAATGGGAAGGGGAGTTAAAATGGTTAGTAACCGGGTGATCCAGTAGGCCTTAGCGTTCAGCGAAACGGTCACCGAATCTACACTTGGTCTATCAAATGTACAGGAATCCACATTGGGAACACCGGATGCAGTAGATGAGGTTAGTGGAGGTGCATGTGAACCTCTGTCTCAACTGGGAGGACTGCTGGGATCCCTGGATGGTGTCAGGGGAGGAGGAATAAGGAGAGGTGTACATCTCCTGCGGTTCATGGGGAAAGTACTTCGGGAGGGATGAGTGAATGAAGTTGTGGTTATATATTAGGGCTTTCAAAAGTACAAGTATTACGCACAGGCATTCCATTGGTAATATCCCGAAGAAAAGACCGAATATAGAAAATTAAATTCTCTGATGCCCTCTCTTTTTGAAATAAAGTTGCATTATACAAGAGAACCTGTGAATCATATTTACTAAACTGGCACCAACAAATAAACCGTTTGTTTGAGGTTTTTGAAACAAGTTAATGAGATTGCTAGCATTGTATTAATGCAGAAACAAGAACAGACAAATTTCCAGGCTATGGCTTCATTGCTGCAATGACAATCTGAGTATTTCCAGGTTGCCAGACTAAATGTAGATAATTAGTACTCAGGCATGAAGAGAGGAGAGCAAACAGAAACTGAAGACATTGTCAGAATAATAGATTGGAAGTTTGTTAGCAATCAGAGGATGCTAACTTATTTATTATGACTTTAAATCCGAGGAGTTCTCCCCTAGAATAGATGCACAGTTACACAGGATGCTGTGCTGGATTTTTGGTGGGACCATAAAGCGACTCCTATTTTTTTTTTTTTTTCCTTTTTATTCCCCCATTTATCCAATATTTCATTGGCTGTCAGGTGCTTTGGAACATCCTGAGGTAGTAAAATCTTGCTATGACAGATAATTTTATAAAGTTTTTATGGAATTCCATTTCAAAAGTGCAGTTGAATCTGCTTCCACCATCCTCTGAGGCAATTCATTCTGGATCATAACCCAGTATGCAAATATTTTCCCACTTGCACTGTCCTGATGACTAAGTGGTCTGTCATTGCCCCCCCCCCCCCCCCCACATGAGTCTGAAGAAGGGTTTTGGCCCGAAACGTTGCCTATTTCCTTCGCTCTCCATAGATGCTGCCTCACCCGCTGAATTTCTCCAGCACTTTTGTCTACCTTTCATTGGCAACTGTTACTTTTTACCTATTTAGTCAGACCCTATTACATGCCACACCTCTGCAATATAAATATCGGTTATAATGTTCAAAAATCCAAATAATTGGGCTACATTTCACAACATTTTACAAAATGCTGCGATCTAATTGCATTGAATACTGAGCATTATCCTCCAGGAAACTTGCAAATACTTTGAAAAGGTTACAGAAGAGATTTACGATATTGGACAAGGTTTTATGGTTGAATGCATAGACTGGAGAAACCAGGGTGGTTCTCTTTGGAGATTAACAAGATTTGTGTGTGTTCAATGCTAAGAGTTTATCTAGAGTAAATAAGATAAGCTGCCATGGTTAAAGGGTGACAACCAGAGAGAAAAAAATTAATGTGATTGACAAAAAAAAGCAAAGGTAACATTTGCAAACTAAGCAATTGGATTTGGACTGTTTCTTTCGTAGTACAGGTGCACAACCTTTTATCCGAAATTCCGGAAACCGAAAAGCTCCGAAAACCGGACATTTTTTCCAGGATGTCGCGTTTGGCGCCAAAGCTCGCGTTTGCCGCCAAACTTGACCCGAAACGACCCACGGTCAACCCAGGTCTGTACTACTGTAGCGGCTGCCTCCTCCCGGGAGACCGGGGAGACACTTCAACATCTGTAAATCATTGCTTAAATGTTAGTCAGTTAGTTTGGAGGGCTTTTATGTGAAGGGGGGGGGGGGGGGGGTGGAAGGGGGAAACTTTAATTCTTAGTGCCCTACCTGGTCGGAGAGGCGGGGAGCGGGCAATGCCTTACCGGGTCGCCGTGCAATAAGCTCCGGAGCGCTGTGGCCGCCGACTCCCAACATCGCGGAGCTGGGGCTGTGGGCGTCCGGCCGCGGGCGGCGCCGGTTGTAGCTCCGACCCCGGCAACTCTACCCCTGGCTGCGCGGCGCTCTAAATCCAGCGCCGCACGCGGCCGGACGCCCGCAGCCCCAGCTCCTCTCCGGAGCTTACCGCACGGCGACCCGGTAAGGCATTGCCCGCTCCCCGCTGGTATCCCAGCGCTGTGGCCGCCGACTCCCAACATCGCGGAGCTGGGGCTGCGGACGTCCGGCCGCGGGCCTTGCTGGATTTGGAGCGCCGCGCAGCCAGGGGTAGAGTTGTTGGGGTCGGAGCTCCAACCGGCGCCGCCCGCAGCCCCAGCTCCATGATGTTGGGAGTCGGCTGCCACAGCGCTCCAGAGCTTACTGCACGGCGACCCGGTAAGGCATTGCCCGCTCCCCGCCTCTCCGACCAGGTAGTGGACTAAGAATTAAAGTTTCCCCCTTCACCCCCCCCACCACATAAAATCCCTCCAAACTAACTGACTAACATTTAAGCAATGATTTAGAATGATTCCCCGGTCTCCGGGGAGGAGGCAGCCGCTCCAGACTTTTCAAGCCGCCCGCGCTACCTACCTAATCTACGCTAAAAATCTTCCATTCCGAAATCCGAAAAATTCCGAAATCCGAGAAGTGTCTGGTCCCAAGGCTATTGGATAAAAGGTTGTGTACCTGGAGTTGTATTAAAGTAAGTCAAGAGATAGAGGAGTCAAGGGTGTTTTATTGTCAAATGTACCAAAATGGAATAATAAAATTCTTACTTGCAACAGCATAACAGGACTAAATGCAGTAGTCAAAGATAACGAGATAAACAAAAAAAGTTCAATATATAAATAAAACAATATTAATGCAAAACAAAAACGTTGTGAATTGGATAACATGGAAATGGCCAATATGGTCAATGCAGCTTTGGGATGTACAGGTCATCTTTTTTTAAATATTGGGTTTATGATTAAAAAAAATATTTGCCAGGTGATAACCTATAATTTCGGATAATTCCTTTTCACATACTACATTTTCACATACACATTATATCACTACATTGTATTGTAGGACATACAGTACCAATGAGAATATTTGGTCTGTTGAGAAGGGCATTTATGCATCACTATCACAAATTAGTGGGTCAGGGTGTCGGAGAGGGTTGGAAATGGGTGAGGTTTCTGCTTAATCACAACTTCTATCCATTGCAGGACAGTATGGTTGCTTACTAGAGGAAAAATAAGAAAATTTTGAATTACCATAATACGTGCTTGTTCCACTATCGTTAATTCTTCCTTAGAACCCCTATTGCACAAATATTTTTCATTAAGGATGGAGAACACAGACTTTAATTTAGAATATTCTAAAGTACTTTCACACCATTATTTTTATGTTGAAAAAGGCAGCTGCTATTGTGATGTTGGTAGCGTGGCAGCTAGTTTGCTTACATTGAGCATGGCAAGATGTACCTTTTTTTGTGATATTATTGAAATATAATTATAGACCAATGCACTTTTTTTGTGCTACTGTTAATATACTCATTTTAGTCAGATTAGTGCCACCAAATCTTTTGAATTCATCTTGGAGAATAAGTGAGGCCTTGATTTAATCCCTTATCTAAAAGATAGCAACATCAACATGGCAGCGTTCCCCTGCAATTGCACAGGAATGTCAATCTAGTTTGTGCTGCGGTCTCTGGAGTGGAGCTTGATAAGAGTGCCTTGTGATTTTAAAAGTGACCTAATATTGATTGTATGGATATTTAGGGCATAATTACTTTGATAATAAAAATGATACTGTTGATTAAAATGAGAAATTATGTTGATTCAGTATTGAACAATGTATTCTATATTCTATTGGTGTCCTAGCAGTGAATCACAAAGGCTCTTATGATCTTCAATATATTTCTCATGCAAATGACCATAAGCACATGTCTAGTATAAATTAACCTACCGAGGAGTCTATCTGTGATTAGTTACATAAACATTCTGGGAGTTTTTGTAATGATAACTGAGAACCACCTAATTTTATGTAAATATCTACTCGCATTTAAAATTCAAACTCTTAACAGGGGACATTAATTATTCATTACTGTCTGAACAACCTTTTTTAAATGGTGATTTATTTTGTAATACAATCTGAAATGATTATTCCTATTTTAGATCGTATGCTAAATATATGTTCACTTTAACATGTTTTGAGAATCTGAAGCATGGTAGCTAACACATTTTTTTGGTTTTGATTTTTCTAAAGAATATAGTAAAACTTTGATAGTGGGGACTAAATCTGAACCTGGTATTAGCGCATCTGAGAAATTGTGGCCAAGAATTATTTTAGTCTTATGACTAAATATGAATTCAACCAAAGACAAAATTCCACCCCAATCTTTTTCTGAAGGTGCTAAGTGGCTGCTGCAGTATCAGCCGTGGTTTCATTGAAGTCAATGAAACCCAACGTCAGAAGAGTACAACGGTGAAGGCCAGTACTTCAACATTCCTGTAGTGCTAACGACCAGAGACATTTCTGTATACCAGGTATTGACTTAAATAATTAAAACTTTTTTTGCGCTCTCGTGATTCAGTGACTTTTGATTTAACATATTGCTGCAGTTAAGACCGAATTAGAACAACACAACATATCCAGGCAAATTCTACAGTGGCTTGAATCTTGTGTGTCATATGTACAGAAACGTTTTTTTTCCTTTTGTCATAATTATGTGAGTACAGTATGTACCTTCTGATTCTGGTCTGATTTTCAGTCTGGAACATTGTAGTATTTGAAGACAGTAAACCAACTTTAGCTGCGTATCTTTAATGTGTGAGAATGGACATATAAAAAATGGATGGCAAAATCTACAGCTAAAAAAATAAAGCTGTCTGTGTTGACCTCTTTGTTAAGTTATTTAAGGCAAAACTCTTTTTGTTCTAGGCATACCTCATTCTGAAATAGTGTTTATTCTTTCAACAGTTTTAATTGTTGAAGGGTTTTGATGCATCTGAAACTATTCTCTGACCTATTGTCTTTATTTAATCAGCAGGCTGCATTTAAATTAGTTTTGAGCTTTCTTCTGGATCTTTTGCATGGTCTTGTGTCTTTTCTACATTTATTA
Organism: Amblyraja radiata; assembly: GCF_010909765.2. Classification (NCBI taxonomy): domain Eukaryota; kingdom Metazoa; phylum Chordata; class Chondrichthyes; order Rajiformes; family Rajidae; genus Amblyraja; species Amblyraja radiata. The sequence continues at coordinate 29,583,812 of NC_045986.1, read as the reverse complement.
TCAATATAAACAATTCTATTCTAAATGTTCTGTAGTGATATTCATTGAGCAAAATTGTGTTTTCAAAGCTTAAGTTGCATGCCAAAAGCTTGGTTGATGAGGATTGATTTATTTTTCAAGCTACAACGGCAAAATACTGAAATCTGAAATAAAAACAAGTGCTAGAAATACACAGCAGGTAAGGCAGCATCTGTGACGAGCTAAATAATATTTTTACCATCAATGATCTTCAATTATAACGGGTAAATTATCAAATAAGCCAAGTTTTAAATGCAAAGGATATGGGAAAGGGAGGACAAAAAAAAGATACATTTTGCAGTAGGCTTGAATGGGTGGAATTTGTGATAAGATGAGATTTGAAACAGACATCAAATCTGTATTCTCCCAACATTTACAGCATTGTGCTCCTTTCAATATTCCATGCTGCATTTTCTGGTCAAAATGCAATACGTGTGCCTTTTGGGAAGACCAAATTCATTGTAGTCATTTATTATTTTTAAATTGTGTGACGTATAGTTTTCTGATTATGTACCGTGTGTGTTTAATTAAGACCGATGACTGCAGTGATATCTTGTCTGAGTTAATTGTCATGATTGAATAAATTTATTTTTGTGTTTATCTGTTGCTTGGCAAGGAATAAACAGCTTTTGAATTAGTTACTGTACTGCCTGAAATGTTTCTGTATAAACAGAGTCCAGATGTACAATCTGAGCACTCTGCTAAGTCAATTTGCACATGATTTTAATGTGTATCAGATGTATTGAAGTTACAACCAGTCCTTGGGAATGCTTCAATGGAAGAGCGGTTGCTTTTGTTTCTGCAATATGATGATATGTGCTTCATTATTGGAGCCATGCACATAAAAAGACCTCTTTATTAATTTTTAAGTCATGACCTCTTTATTAATTTTTAAGTTCCTGTGGATTGGAGGGTAGCTAATGTTATCCCACTTTTTAAGAAAGGCGGGAGAGAGAAAACAGAGAATTATAGACCAGTTAGCCTGACATCGGTGGTGGGGAAGGTGTTGGAGTCAATTATAAAAGATGAAATAGCGACACATTTGGATAGCAGTAACAGGATCGGTCCAAGTCAGCATGGATTTACGATGGGGACATCATGCTTGACTAATCTTCTGGAATTTTTTTGAGGATGTAACTAGGAAAATGGACAAGGGAGAGCCAGTGGATGTAGTATACCTGGACTTTCAGATAGCTTTTGATAAGGTCCCACATACGAGATAAGTGGGCAAAATTCGAGCACTTGGTATTGGGGACTGACATGGATAAAAAAAATTGGCAGACAGGAAACAAAGAGTAAGGATTAACCGGTCCCTTTCAGAATGGCAGGCAGTAACGAGTGGGGTACTGCAAGGCTCGTTGCTGGGACCGCAGCTATTTACAATATACATCAATGATTTAGATGAACGGATTCAAAGTAACATTAGCAAAATTGCAGATGACACAAAGCTGGGTGGCCGTGTGAACTGTGAGGAGGATGCTATGAGAATGCAGGGTGACTTGGACAGGTTGGGTGAGTGGGCGATTGCATGGCAGATGCAGTTTAATGTGGATAAATGTAAGGTTATCCACTTTGGTGGCAAAAACAAGAAAGCGGATTATTATCCGAATGGTGTCAAGTTGGGAAAAGGGGAAGTACAAAGTAGATCTGGGGGGTCCTTGTTCATCACTCACTGAAAGTAAGAATGCAGGTACAGCAGGCAGTGAAGAAAGCGAATGGCATGTTGGCCTTCATAACAAGAGGAGTTGAGTATAGGAGCAAAGGGGTCCTTCTGCAGTTGTACAGTTGAGACCACACCTGGAGTATTGTGTGCAGTTTTTGCCTCCAAATTTGATGAAGGACATTCTTGCTATTGAGGGAGTGCAGCGTAGGTTCACGAGGTTAATTCCCGGGATGGCGGGACTGTCATGTGTTGATAGAATGGAGAGGCTGGGCTTGTACACTCTGGAATTTAGGATGAGAGGGAATCTTGTTATGAAACATATAAGATTATTATGGGATTAGACACGCTAGAGGCAGGAAATATGTTCCCGATGTTGGGGGAGTCCAGATCCAGGGGCCACAGTTTAAGAATAAGGGGTAGACCATTTAGAACGGAGATGAGGGAAAACTTTTTCACCCAGAGAGTTGTGAATCTATGGAATTCTCTGCCTCAGAAGGCAGTGGAGGCCAATTCTCTGGATGATTTCAAGAGAGAGTTAGATGTAGCTCTTAAAGATGGCGGAGTCAGGGGATATGCTGAGAAGGCAGGAAAGGGGTACTGAATGTGGATGATCAGCCATGATCACAGTGAATGGCGGTGCTGGCTCAAAGGGGCGAATGGCCTACTCCTGCACCTATTATCTATTGTCTATTGTCATTTAATATTGGACCATGTAGTGAATAATGTCAGGAATGCTTGGAAGAGAAATGGATTGGACAGGAATGTTTGTGTGCACTTTATTTACATATGCTTTGCTGTAGATTTTGGGTGAATGCAGGTTTGGTATCAGTTTCTAATGCAGTTGCAGTCAAGTAGTTTGCCTGTAGGCATGGTATTGGGTGACTATTAGTCCATTTGGAACTGGCCTTGGTCAGGAGAGAAATTTTCAAGATTATGATGGTAGAAAGTCTTGCAGAATTTTACAGTTAATCAGTTGTTGACCCAGTCAATAGGTTTTCACAATCCTATTTTCATTGATCAGGTTACTCTGGCTAATTGTTTTCCCAAATTCCCCATGGACTATATAGCATGAAAATAAGGGTAACCGTAAGTCAAGAGGGAACATGAGGGTTGTTTCATTTCTCGGTTAACATTGATCAAAGTCAAGGCAGTTCTGAGTTTGAAAGTTCTCTTATAGATGAAGAATTATTATCTTTCCCAGGGGCAGATGTAAACAAAAAAAAGTAGCATTGGAAGGGACACGTGGGGTGGTGGGCGAAAGTGGAAAGTAATTCAAAATGCATTTGTAAATGGTGAAAATAGAAATGAATGGGTATGATCTGAAGGCCATAAGAGGAATGTGAATGCAAAAGGCCCTGCTGAGTGCCCCCCCCCCCCCCCCCCCCCCCCACCATGAACTGTCTTCCTCGGATGGTCACGTCGCACATCGACCCGGCACAGACCCATTTGCACTTTATACTGTTTTACTGGTTTTTTTTAAATCTTGTTTCTCTGGGTGTCTAAATTTTTGTTAATTAAGTTATTACATCAGATGGAAGCTGCATACCAAATCTCGTTGTGCCTCAGTACAATTACATTAAAATATATTATTATTATTATTACAATGATTGGGATTTAAATATCCCAAGCCAAGTAGTTTAAATTTCCTGAGATATTTATAGTTTAGGAGAGGCAACATAAAAATGGAGGCAGGATGGCCTTGATATTAAAGAAAAGGATAAAGTAGAAAATGTTGGTCTTGGATCAGAAAACTAGATAGATTTGCTTTGAATGTAGGTATGAAACAGGAGGCAAAAATGCATTTGTGGGAGTTGGCTACAAATAATTCTGGTAAAGCAGAATATTTATTGCATAATTCAGAGGTGCATATAACAAGGGTCAAATAGTAATTGTAATGGACTTTAATCTACATATGTACTAGGGCAAACCAAATTAGCAATTAAAGTCATAGACAGCATGGAAATGGGTCATTTGGCCCAACTCATTCATGCTGACCAAGATACTTATCTAGGCTAGTCCTCTTTGCTTCTGTGTGACCTATATCCCTCTAAACCTTTCCAATCCATGTACGTATCCAAATGCTTTTCAATGGTGTGAAGGATATATTCATCAACGGTTTAAGATATGTATTTCTGCATCAGTTTGTTGTCAAACCATTGAAAATTGGCAGGTTATTTTAGGTATGATACTGTGCACTTAGAAACATTTAATTGATAATCTGGATGTTAAGGGAACTATGATCAGTCAAAAGCTAGTGCCTTAAACCTGAGTAAAGCAAACTGCAAGGATATTAGGTGTGACTTAACTGGTAGATGAGAAGCTACATTAAAAGGAATATTAAAGCAATAGCTTACTTCCAAAGAATTAATATATATTTTACGAATAATATAACTCCCTTTCTGAAAGCTAAACAGTACAACAAAAAATGTTTTTGCTGTGTCCTGCAGAAGATAAAGAAAGCACTCAATCAAAAGTAAAGGCTTGCAATGTCAGAATCCAACAGCAGAAGACCAAGGCATTTAATCAGTAAAGGGAGAATAGAATGCAGGAGGAGACAAAGGGGGAAACACCAAAAAAGTCAGACATTATGATAGTATATGCATTTATAAAGAGGAAAATGTTAACTACATTTAACGTGAATCCCACACAGGAGATAGGAAAGATTATATTGGGACATGTGGAAATTTCCCTATAATGATGAGGTGAACTAGGAGGAAAGAGCAGCCCAAAGTAATTAGCATTAATTTTAAAAAGTAATCCTATTGTAGTAATTAATAGGTTTGTACAATCCTGTGGCTCTATGGATTCTAATAGGATTGGAAGCCAATAAATTCCAAGACTTGAATATCTAGATCCCAGGTTTTGAAGGAGATAGCTATGGAGATGGTGGATGTATTGGTTGTCATAGGTTTTAGAACAGTTTCCACAGATTGAATGTAAAGAAACAAACTCACTTCTTAGGAAATGGAGAGAGAAAATAGGGAACTGTGGACCAGCCTAAACTTAGTAATATGAAGAATTATGAAAACTGTTATTAAGAAAGTAACAGGGCACTTAGATGAAATTAGATTAATTTATTGTTTTATACACCAGGGTGCATTTAAATTCCTTTTTCACATGAAGTATACATGGTAATGGTAGATACTACAATAAATACAGAATTTTTGACCCAGGGTAGGGGAATCAAATCAAAAACCAGAGTTTTGAGGTGAAACGGGAAAGACCCGAGGGGCAACCTCCTCCCTCAGAGGATGGTGGATAAATGGAACAAACTGCTGGAAGAGGTAGTCGAGGCATGTGCTATAACTAGCAATGTTACAAAATTTTGAGATTTTAAAAATCAAGTCTGTAATTTATCCCATCAGATAAAGCATAAAAATAAGTTTAATTTGACACCTAATTCACTTTCATATCTCAAGTATTTAAAAAGTTACGGCCATTTTCATACTGGGAAATGAGCATCTTGTTCCCTATTGATTTTCTATGGACATAACAAAAAAGCTGTGATCGTGAACAGTCAAAAGCCCATAATTTTCTTAAAAATTAAGAGAACTGAATGAAATTTTCAGTTATCATAGATTGAAGCATTCTGAAACAAATATAAAATAATCTTACTTGGATGACCTGAAATTAAAGCATATAATTAGTTAGTTACCTAATTGTAGCTAATTTCAGACTTCAATTACTAGATCTAAACATCTATCCATTTCTTAATAAATGATTAACATTTTTAAATAGCCTAAATGTCCAAATAATATTCACAAATAATTCACAATAAAACATGATTTTTAAATCTCATTTACATTAATTTATAGGCCAAATGGAAGGAATTTAGTGTTTAATTGCTGTAAATAAATGCCCATTTAAATCAGCTTTCCAGTGGGTCCCTGTGGAACGCGCTGGTTTAGAACGTTCACATTGCGGTAGATTTGTGCCCCCAAATGCCGAGAAAAATACTGCGGGATATAATGGGCCCAAATTGAGCTACTCGCAATATTAAACTTTGTATAAAGGGATCTTTAGAAGCCCTTTTTAATGTAAAAATATACAGCCTAACTTCAGTTGTTTGCTTTATGAGACCCAGCGGTTGCTGGCGGTCGCGGGTTTAGAGATTGATTTTTAAACTACTATAACTATTATTCAAGGCCTTTAAACCTAATAATAGCTTTTGCGACGGGGTCTTCCAGCGATTTTTCGTTAATAATTAACTAGGCTGAACATTTTCGATTGGAACAGCTTAGAGAAAATCGCGTTTTAAACCCGCCCCCCTCTAAACGGCGCCAAAATCGCGCACACCGCAGCGGCAGATTTTCAACGACGCTTCAGGTAGGCTTTGCAACATACCTACTATAACAGCATTTATAAAACATTTGGACAGGTACATGGATAAGAATGGTGTAGAGGAATATGGGCCAAACTCGAACAAATGGAACTAGCCTGGATAGGATATCTTGGCCAGCATCGTTGATTTGGACCGAAGGACTGTATGACTCCGACAACAGTAGTGTTATTACCAATCTTAATGATCAAGTTGGTGCTGTACTTGGCCACACAGTCATAGATGTACAGGGAGTAGAGCACAGGACTGAGCGTACAACCTTGATGAGTATCAATGTTGCAGATCAGAATAGGAAAAATGTTATGTACAGTTTTATCAGATAATCTGTTTCGTTTATAATTGTCATGTTTACTGAGGTACAATGAAAAGCTTTTGTTTGCGTCCTATCCAGTCAAAGAAAAGACTAGACATGAATACAATCAAGCCATCCACAATGCACAGATAAGGATAAAGGTACACCATTTAGTGCAGGATATAATATTGAACTATTTTAAAATCTGATTTATCAGACATCAAAGGTTTCCTGGGAGGTCAGGTCCGTACTCGAGTTGATGAGAGGACTGTTCAGTTGTTTGATGACACCTGGGGAGAAACTTCCTGAATCTGGAGGTATGTGTTTTCAGACTTCTATACCTCTTGCCTGATGGGAGATGGGAGATGAGAGAGTGACTGGGGTGAGACTGGTCCTCGATTATATTTGCTGCCTTGCTGAGGCAGCATGAAGTGCAGATGGAGTCAAAGGAAAGGAGGTTGGTTTATGTGATGGTCAGGGCTACACCCACAACTGTAATTTCTTATCTTGGATGGAACTGTTCTCAAGCCAGGCTGTGATGCATGCTACAAAATGTTCTCTATGGCACATCTGTAGATTGGTGAGGGTTGCTGGGGGCATGCCAAATCTTCTAAGCCTTCTAATAGGTATGTTGCAAAGCGTACCTGAAGCGTCGCTGAAAATCTGTCGCTGCGGGTGTGCGCGATTTTGGCGCCGTTTAGAGGGGGGCGGGTTTAAAACGCGATTTTCTCTAGGCTGTTCAAATCGAAGATGTTCAGCCTAGTTAATTATTAACGAAAAATCGCTGGAAGACCCCATCGCAAAAGCTATTATTAGTTTTAAAGGCCTCGTATAATAGTTATAGTAGTTTAAAAATCAATTTCTAAACCCGCGACCACCGGCAGCTGTCAGGGTCGCATAGAGCAAATAATAGAACGTAGGCTGCTTATTTTTACATTAAAAAGGGCTTCTTAAGATCCCTTTATACAAAGTTTAATATTGCGAGTAGCTAATTTTGGGCCCATTATATCCCGCAGTATTTTTCTGGGCATTTGAGGGCACAAATCTACCGCAATGTGAACGTTCTAAACCAGCGCGTTCACAGGATCCCACTAGAAAGCTGATTTAAATGGACTTTAATTTACAGCAATTGAACACTAAATTCCTTCCATTTGGCCTATAAATTAATGTAAATGAGATTTAAAAATCATGTTTTATTGTGAATTATTTGTGAATATTATTTGGACACTTATGCTATTTAAAAATGTTAATCATTTATTAAAAGATGGATAGATGTTTAGATCTAGTAATTGAAGTTTGAAATTAGCTAAATTGGGTAACTAACTAATTATATGCTTTAATTTCAGATCATCCAAGTAAGATTATTTTATATTTGTTTCAGAATGTTTCAATCTATGATAACTGAAAATTTCATTCAGTTCTCTTAATTTTTAAGAAAGTTATGGGCTTTTGACTGTCCATGATCACAGCTTTTTTGTTATGTCCATAGAAAATCAATAGGGAACAAGATGCTAATTTCCGAGTATGAAAATGGCCATAACGTTTTAAATACTTGAGATATGAAAGTGAATTAGGTGTCAAATTAAACTTCTTTTTATGCTTTATCTGATGGGATAAATTGCAGACTTGATTTTTAAAATCTCAAAATTTTGTAACATTGCTACTTCTAAGGAACTATAGATGCTGATCTGGAAGTCCAGACGCTAGGTGCAGATGGAACCCTCAAGGCCAATATCCAGGAGTTTTGAGATGAGGTTATTTGGTATTATGGTGTTGAAGGCTGAGCTGTATCAATGAATAGCATCCTAATGCAGGTGTTCTAATTGTCAAGGTGGTCCAGAGCTGAGGGTAGTTCTCCGTGGACATGTTCTTTCTATAATCAAATTGCAAGGAATCTAGATCGTCTGTCAATCTGGCGCAGATGTGTGTCATGATCAGTTTTAATTGATCACTTCAGTCTGGTCAGTGTTAGAACTACTGGGTGGTAGTCATTGAGACGGGTCACATATTTTCCTTGGGCGCTGGAATTCTGGAGGTTTCCTTGAATCAGTTGTGGACAGTGGACTGTTGAACTTGGAGATTGAAGATGACGGCGAAGACTGGCCTGTAGATTGACACAAGACTCCATCCGGACTCTTTCTGAGAATTTACCATTGTGAAAGCAGATCTGACTTCTGCCACAGCGATGTATAGGACAGAGCCAGTGCAGAGTGGGCGAATGTCATGGTTGACCTTCATTTGACTGTGTAGAACAGGCATAAAAGTCATTGAGTTCGTCTGGTAAAGACACATAGTTGCCAAAGATCAGCCCATGTTTTCGGCCCACGATGTTATATTCAGACACTGCCACATTTACCTGGCATCCATTTAGAATAAAAGAATGGTACAGCTCAAGAACAGGCCCTTCGGGTCACCCTCCATCAGACTGAAGAAGGGTTTTGGCCCGAAACGTTGCCTATTTCCCTCGCTCCATAGATGCTGCTGCACCCGCTGAGTTTCTCTAGCATTTTTGTCTATCTTCGGGTCACAATATCTGTGCCGAACATGATGTCAAGCCCATCACTTATCTACCTGTACATAACCCATATCCCTCCATTCCTTACATATCCATATGCCAATCCATAGAAAATAGAAACAGAAAATAGGTGCAGGAGTAGGCCATTCGGCCCCTTGAGCCAGCACCACCATTCAATATGATCATGGCTGATCATCCAAAACCTATGCCATTCCTGCTTTTTCCCCCATATCCCTTGATTCTGTCGGCCCTAAGAGCTAAATCTAACTCTCTTTTGAAAACTCTTGAAATCCAAATGTTTTTTAAATGCCACTAATGTATCTGTTTCAACCAGTACCTCAAAGCACTTACCACACCAAAAATAAATTATCCTGCACATCTCTATTAAACTTTGCACGCCCCCTCATCGTGAAGTGCAGATGTAATCAATGGTGGGAAGTCTGGTCAATGTTATGGACTGGGCTACATCTACAACTCTCTATATTTTTTGGGAACCTTGGTTAGATCTAAAGAAGAATGCCGAATTTCCACAGTCTCCTCAGTAAGAGTAGAGCTGTGGGTGTGCCTTCTTGGCTGTTGCATCAATGTGGTTGGTCCACAACAGATCATTTATATTAATAATGGCAAGGAACATGAAGCACTCAACCATTTCCTCTTCAACACTATTGATGCTGATTGGAGCATGTACTCCGTCCGGCTTACAAAAGTCAATAATTAGTTCCTTCGTCCTACATTGAGGGAGAAGTTATTGTCCTGCCATTATGTCGCTAAGTTCTTTATCTCCTTCCTATACCCTCTTGTCGTGGTTTGGCCCACCACAGTGCTGTCATCTGCAAACTTGTAGATGGAATTGGAGCCAAATTTGACTGTATAGTCCTATGACTGAGAACGCATCCTTGTGGGGTACCTGTGTGGAGAATTATTGTGGAGGAGGTGTCACCTATCCTCACTGAGGTCTGTGGATCAGGAAGTCGAGAATCCACTGGCAGAGGCAGGGGGGCGGCCATACTGATTCACAGCAGGTATGAAAGAGAGGGAGCAGAACTTGAAGGAAGAGTTACATTTAACAACGTCAGCCAGCATGAGAACCGGGAAGGAAAGTTGGGTGATTGACTGCCTCATGTGAATTAAGGGAGCTGAAACAGGATGATTTGTAGAGGGCATGCGGGGAGTTAGAACTAAAGAAGAAGCAGTTGTAATGTTGGTGGTGGTAGGAGAGAGTCATTAGATGTTGTCTTAGTGAGCAATAGAATGAAGTGAAGTAACACAATGTAGACTAGTTGGTCTCAATCTGAACGATTTGCTTTAAGATTGTTATTGGATAGGTGGATGAATGAGAAGGATTTAAGACTGTAGTGGAGAAATAAAAGGTGGGATCATCTTTGAATGCTATGATGATTTGGAATAATCATTTGATAATGGTTAACTTAATTGTATTCTTTTGGGGACAAGAGTGTGATACTGTTGACTATGTCAGGAATGGCAAGGGTGACAAAAAGTTGATATTATTGGGCACTAAAATATCATAGCTGGCAATTAGGGTTGGCTGTGCACTGTGGCAAGTGCAGGTTTTAAGGTTAGATGATTGACAATTTGAAAGGTTTAAGTGAATTGAAATGCTTCCTTGTCAGTGCTCTTTTTTACCTCTGACCAACCTTACAATTGTCTGTCCAGAGCTCCAAGATTTGGCTATCAAATTTTGTATATCTATACTCCCGTGAAATGCCTTGAGATATTTTGATAAGTTTGAATTGCTACATAATTATAAGTTGCTCTTGTTGCTAAGGATTTGCTCCTTTTATTTATTTTCCGTTACTCTCCACCTAAATGGTAACCTGATAGCTGAAAATATCACTGAGTTCTTAGTAAGTTCATGTTGTACTATTATCTGTTGCAGCACCTGAACAAAATCTGGTTTTATTGCAGAGCAGCTTTCCGCAGTTCATTTTATATACTAAGCAAATTTTACAATATAGTGCTTTACTTATTATTTTTACTAAATGGAGGTCCAGATTTTCCTCTTGCTTATTTTAGTAATAGTTAATGCAAGATCTTTGCTTGAATTGAGATATTACCACTAAAAGCATTAAAGAATAATAAATAATTCCTGGGAATAATTAATATTTTTAATGGATAAAATTCAGACTAGAAAATTAGCATTTGTGCTGCAGGAGTCGTGCAAGTGAAATCTGGATCTTCTCTTTTGGCACTGTGTTGCATTTTTAAGCTTATTTGCCAAATGAAGACACTTCTGTTGAATTTAAATGGTACAGACTAAGGAGCTTAGAGCAGAGCCATTAAGTTTTAAAATCCAATGTCAAATTGTTAAATTCATTTTCCACTCAAATAAGGGTGCTTTTCATTTATATGTATTCATTCATATAGTTGGATTGAGTGGAGAGAAATTTGGACTTCCATATTTATGATGAGAAAATTAATTGCATTTTATGTTCAGCAATGGACTAATATTTTCTTCTACCACTTCGGCACAACCTGAATGTAAAATTCTGCTATTGTCTAAGCTATTCATAGTCTTATCTAAAAGATGCATTCCTCTCTATTCTTTTGTACATTGTAATTTTATGCAGTGCCATATACGTTGCTGAAAAGCCAAATTTATCCTATCTGTTAAAATTATATGTCGATTTGCAAATCAAATGCACAATAACTCACCAACTGACTATCCACTGATATATTTGCTCGTCCATCCTCATCAACCCATTTGCAGCCTTTGACACCGTTGATCAGGCCCTTTTTCTGCATCTTACTGCATTAATATGTTCTTATCTGGTTCTCATGTATGCAGCCATATCTGGGAATCGCCTGCAACAATTTCATTTCCTACTACTGTGCACTTTCTGACATCATGCAAAACCTTTCCTTGGTTCCAGTGCTTATTTCTCATCAATATGGAGCCCCTCAGTGAAAAGATCAGAAAATATATAAACTGATAGCATTCAGTCTCAATTTACTATCTTTCTCCAGATTCCCAAAGTGCATCTGTTTCTCATGTTGATTATAGCCGTGTCCAGTTTTGGATGAATAGAGATTTCTTCCAATTAAATATTGGATGATCTAATTCCATTCATCTGCCTATGCACTGTCTTGAAGCCGAACATATCCATTCATAAGGCCATAAAGAATAGTAGAATCAGGCCATTCGGCCCATCAAGTCTACTCCGCCATTTAATCTTGGCTGATCAATCTTTCCCTCCTGACCCCATTCTCTTACCTTCTCCCCATAACATCTGACACCTGTACTAATCAAGAATCTATCTGTCTCTGCCTTAAAAATATCCACTGACGACCTCCACAGCCTTCTGTGGCGAAGAATTCCACAGATTCACCATCCTCTGACTAAAGAAATTTCTCCTCATCACTTTCCTAAAAGAACGTCCTTTAATTCTGAGGCAATGGCTTCTAGTCATACTCTCCCACTAGTGGAAACATCCTCTCCACATCCTCTCTATCCAAGCCTTTCACTATTTTGTATGTTTCAAGAGGTCCTCGCTCATTCTTCTAAACTCCAGCGAGTACAGGCCCAGTGCGACAAACGCTCATCATCGGTTAACCCACTCATTCCTGGGATCTTTCTAGTAAATCCCCACTGGACCCTCTCCAGAACCAGCACATCGTTCCTCAGATATGGTGCCCAAAATTGCTCCCAATATTCCAAATGCAGCCTTACTAGCGCCTTATAGAGCCTCAACATTACATCCCTGTTTTGTATACAAGCCCTTTTGAAATAAATGCTAGCATTGAGTTTGCTTTCTTTACTACCGATTCGACTTGCAAATTAACTTTTCGGGAATCCTGCTCCAGCACTCCCAAGTCCCTTTGCACCTCCGATTTCTGGATACTTACTGTCCCATCTCAACCCCATTCCGCCTTCCGCAAGGACCCCTCCCTTCACAACTCCTTGATTTACTCATTCCTTCCCACCCAAACCACCCCCTTCCCAGGTAATTTTCCCTGCAACCCCAGGAGACGTAACACCTGTCCCTATACCCCCTTCCTAGCCACCATCCAAGGACCCCAGCAGTCCTTCCGGGTGAGCAGAGGTTCACGTGCTCTTCCTCATCCATGGCATCCTGTGTTCGTGATGTGACTCCTGTACATCGGCTAGACCAAGCATAGACTCAGCGGCCTGCTGGATCTCCCAGTTACTAACCACTTTAACTCCCTTTCCCATTCCCATGCTGATCTTTCTGTCCTGGGCTTCCTTCATTGTCAGAGTGAGGCCACATGCAAACTGGAGGAACAGAACTTCATATTACTTCAATGGTATGAGCATTGAATTCTTCAATTTTAGGTGATGTAACTAACCCCCACCTGGACTACCATTAATCTTCCCCCGTCCCTACCTCCCCAGGTACTTTCCTCCCTCCTGCTTTGCAACGCCTCAAACCTGGCTCACACCCACTATTCTTATCACTGACCTTTGTTCCAACAATCTGCCTGTCAAAAACAACCCTCACCAATGTAGACCCATTACCTGCCATGCTGTCCTGGCTTCTCCCCTCTTCAGTTTTCTTCTCCCGTCCGCCCGTCCCCCGCAAACAGTCTGAAGAAGGGTATTACCCCGAATCATCATCTATCCATGTTCTCCAATGATGTTGTCTGACCTGCTGAGTTACTCCAGCACTGTGAATCCTCTCCAATAGTTTCCCTACCACTGACATGAGTCCTACTGGCCTATAATTCCCTGGATTCTTCCTACTTCCGTTAAACAGAAAAACAACATTAGCTACTTTCCAGTCCTCCAGGACTCGCTAATGGCTAGGGAAGCGGCCAAATTTATTGTCAAGTTTTAAGCAAACTCCTCTCTAGCCTCTCTCAATAACCTGGGATAAATCCCATCAAGCAAGGCCTGAGGATTTATTCACCAGAGCCCCAACACCTTGTTAATCTCAAACTACCTGTGAATGTTCGTATTCTCCACACTGATCTCATTGTCATCTATACCCTTCTCAGTTAAAATAGAAGCAAAATAACTTGTATAGTACTTTGTCTACATCTCCTGACTCCAAGCACAAATTCCCTCCTTTAACCTTGAATGATCCTACCTTCTCCATGGTTACCCTCTGGTTTTCAATGTAGGTATAACAAAAATTGGCATTTTCTTTAATCTGAGGAATGAGAAGGGTAAATAAACATTACACATTATTCATTTAATCTGGTATATGCATCACATCAGTGTTATTGTGATATAAATAATCTCAATAACTAGATTCACTGTTAATACTACGATTGCTTTGAAAAGTGAGTCTCCCTGTCAAACAAGACACAGTGGAAGGACTGGATGATTTAAATGGCCTCTCAGAAGAAGTGCTTGAGCATTTGCTATTAATCTTGCTACTAAATGAGAGCAATCCAATTAAATAATGACCAAATGCTGTACACAGTAGTAATTGAACACAGGCATTGTGCCTGTGTTCACAGAAAACCATCCATATCCTGAATTTCTGAAACACAAACGCCCTTTTCCCATTGAATCTCATGTTTAAGAGGCGATGCATTCCTATGGTTTTTCTCTCATATTAAGCCATTTTACCGGCATTGACAAAGTGACCTACTGCCTTTATTTTACAGCTGTGGCCAACAGACTCTGGAGATGGACACACATTCGTGAATTAGGAAAGGATTCAGGAAAGGGACTGAGATTTGAGGATCAGGGTTCATAGGCGTTAGGTGGTATGGGGGGGTTGGGGGGGGGGGTAGCTAATGAGTCAAAGCGTGGTGACTTAATGGAAGTAAAATAAAGAGATCACTTTAAGGTGCAGACATGGTGACAGCGTCTCTCCACGAAGCAGCATGTCAGAAAATGCTTTGCAGCAAAAGAGGGGAGCCTTAGTCTTCATGGCCAGCTCCTTAAAAGTAATTCCCTGATGTGTTTGCATGTCCGCAGCCTGGAGAGGGATTATTTTCAGGTGTGTGTAGCCTGTGTTGCTAAGAGTGCAGATCTTGTTGGCAGAGAAATGTTACATGCATGGTTATGTGAGCAGACTGTGGGGGTGGGGTCAACACTGCAGAAAATGCAGGCTGAATTAATGGATCATTTTCTACTGACGTAGGGAATTCCTACCATTGTCTCTCCATGTATACAGACAAAGGCAATTCAACCACTTTATAACTAAAATATCTTCACTGAAATCTCTGCAACATTAATGCTTTGCATCAGTCATAATTTGTCCTTTTGAATTTATACATGGTACATATGTATACATGTGTGTCGATCATTGACTGCTAGGTTATAGTAAAACATTCGGGGAGCCATTGTACTCAGGTTTTAATGCATTCGCAAAAGGATTGTTCAAAGGAAAATAGCAGTTTGGAAGGTAAATATCCACTTTTATTGCAGTTGGAATGTTCACTGTAAGCCTTTATGAACCAAAGAATAATCTTAAAATAGTTTTAGAAACACAAAAGACACAGAATTTTGAATTAAAACAGTGCAGAAACAAAGCCACGATAGGTCTGTCAGCATGTGGTTAGATAAAAGTCACGTTAATGTGTCACGTGACAACTCTTTGAAAACGTTTTGGATTTTTAATTGAGCTGGTATGGAATATTTTCTTATCTATGACCAACTATAGTTTATTTAGAATTCAAAGATTTTTTTGCCATATTTGAGGGTAATCAGACGTGTTTTGGTACCGTTTACTTTGCAAAATTCATATGCATATTTTTTGAATAATCTGCTATTGATTTGATGAAAAGCCAAAACATGTCTTGCAGTTCAGCTTTAAGGTGCTTATGTTTTGTATTTGGTGGCTGTGTCTGGTTTTACTTCTAAATTTATGCAAGTAATTGAGATTTTTTTTGTGTGGGTACATCAGCAAGCTCAACGTTTAATGCCATTTCTTAATTCCCCTTGAGAATGTGGTGATATGCTGTCTTCCTCAATTGCTGGCCCTTGCTTTGATGATACTTTTGTAGTTCTGCTTAGTAAGGAGTAACCAGGATTTTGATTGAAATGATGAAAGAATAGCAATAAATGTCCAAATCAAAATAAGGGGTTGGCCATTTAGAACAAAGATCAGAAGTAATTTCGTCACCCAGTGGGTGGCGAATTTTTGGAATTCTCTCTCGAAGAAAGCCAAACAGGCTCAGTTGTTTAGTAGATCAATAGATTTTTAAATATTAAGGGAATTGGCAGATGTGGAATTAGTGCTGGAAAATGGCTCTGTTAAAAGGTCGGCCATGATCTTATTGAATGCAGAACAACCACACCAAACCAAGTGACCCGTGCTTTTTTGTGTTATGTTTGTCTTGGAATGGTACTTGCAGAAGAATGCCTTGTCATTCTTGTTGGTTGATGCTACTGGTTTGGGAGATGCTGTGAATCTTGATTAGTTTCTGTGGTTTATTATGTAGGTGATATAACTGCAGCATCAATGAACCAATGGCAGTGAGTGCTTAAACTGTTGGATGAGGTATCAATGATGAGGGCTGCTTCATCTTGAGTGATGTTGCGTATTGATGGAGATGAAGTCGTCCAGAGAAGTGATGAGCATCCCATCAACTAATTTCTGCCACTGTACCCAACCTCTGATCTGCATCTGTAGCCATGCTATTTGTAACATTCCTGTATTTAATTTTCCCACCTCCCCAGGATGTTGAAAATGGGGGTATTAGTGATATTAATCCTGTTAAATAAATACTCTCTTGTTGAAGATGATCGCTTTGTGCTTAGAATGTATATACTGTTTCTTAACATGACTTTGAACGCACATGGGTAGGGACTGTTTTATTGTTTGAAGAGTTGCGCATATAGTGCTATCCTCTGAATACCTGACATTGTGATGAAGGATCCTTGATTGATGAAACAGCTGAGGATGATTGGCTGGATACATTGCCGAGCCCAGGGTGAATACTTGGCAATGTGCGTTGGTCATTGGAGAGTTTGTTATGTCTTAATTTCAATTATTTCAAATTTTCTAGGCTTTCTTAAAGTTGTAGCTCAAAAGCAAAATACATCAGATGTTTGAAATTTGAAGTATAAATATTGTAGTTACTCAATAAGTCGGGTATCATATATGGAGAGAGAAATATGTATTTCAGGGTTAACTTTTCATCAGAACTGAGAAACGTTATAAAACAAAGAAATAAAACAAGTTTTAAGATGCTTAGAAAGCTGGTGAATGTTAGGAAATGGGAGAGGATAGAACACAAGGAAGTCTGTCATAGGAAGGCAAGAATGAAAACAAATACAAAAGGGGAGATATGTGGAAGACAAATGGGGGTGATATAGGTCAATCTGAAAAAGGTTGTAAATTGGAGAACCAGATTTACCAGAAGGGATAATGCATAGTCATTGTTAGAAATAGTGGGTCTGGAAGATTCTGATATCCCGGTTGGAAGATGAACAGTTGACTCTTACATTTGCATTGAGCTTTGTGGTACCAATACAGGAAGGAAGGACCAGCATGAGAACAGTGGAGAATAAAAGTGATTGCCAGTTGGAAATTTGGTATCATGCTTGTGGGTTGAAGGTGTTCACCAATCTATTTGAATGCTTAAGTGTTAGAAGTAAAATATTCTGCCTGGAAAATGCACTAGATGTCCTTCAGTTACATTGGAAAGTGGTGTGGACAATGGAGTGAGTATTGGTGGAGATGACTGTAAATTACATCTTGCATGGGGTGGTGGGTATATGGACCAAACTGCCACAGGAGGTAGTTGAGGTGGGTATTTTAAGAGCATTAAAAGATGGACAGATATATTGATGGGAAAGATTTAGAAGGATATGGGCTAAACGCAGGAAAAAGTGTCTAGTTTAGATGAGCATTTTGTTTGGTGTAAGAAATTGGTACAAAGAGCCGGTTTCCTTGCTGTACGACTCTGACTGTCTCAAGTTTTCCACACTACTCATTTACTCTATCTTATCCCCCAATATGCTTGCGGTATCACTAGCTGCTATGAAAAGAGGCAGTGTTGTTATCTTGTGGCAAATCTGTCTCTGCCTTGCAAACATTAAAAAGCACTTTCTCAAATCGTCCTCTGAGCTAAGCTCCCAGACCAACCACCGGACCATTATTTCTGAGACAGTCACTCAAAGTTGGAGAAGATCAGTTTGGAGGAACATTCCTATAGGAGAGTTATTAGCACTTGTGATTTTTGAAACTAGATTGGAAGAAAAAAGACTTGTTGAACCAACAGATGAGGTGAAGGATGAAGTGTGTCTGCAGCCAAGGACAACGTTGGAAAACTTAAGTTGATACATTACAAATACAGTTATCAAATCATGAATTAAAGAATTCTTGACCAAGGAAACCTGTCAAATAATTATCTTCTAATTTTTTTTTTTTTTAACAGTTTGCATTTTTCTGTTCATTACTGGGGCCATTTTCTAGTCATGCACACTGCCAGATGTATTTGGGAAAAATTAACAAAACACTGAATACCCTATTGTATGTCTGTGCTGGAAAATTCTCTAGCTACTGTTGCACCAGAGTATGTTGCTTCATAGTCCAGAAGTTGCATCAACTATACAAGAAAATAAATCAGATTCCTAATGAATTTTGCTCAGACCAAATGGTTTTGTTTGTAGGAACAAACAAATAAGGATCTGTAAGAAGCAATTTTTATTCAAACAAAATTGGTGTGAAGCCAAATACTTCCCCATAATTAATCTGAAGCCATTGCTAATTTTTCTGATATTTATACTGACTTTTTTTATTTGTTCCTCTTGAGTTTTACTCACTGAATTCTTCTAGCAGTTTGATTTTTGCGCAAGAACACACAAGAAAATAGGAATGAGATTAGGTCTGCTGCCCCCTTTAGCTTGGCCTGCCATTCAACATGATTATGGATGATGTACCCAAGGAATTAACTACTCTTATGTGTCAGGTCCCCTACTCATTTAAAATATGATCTACCTCCACTTTAAATGCCTCATAAAAGAATTCCAGAGATTCACTATCCCCTATGGGAAAAAATGTCCATGTGCCTTGGGTTTAAATGACTGGTGCCTCACCTTGTAACTCTGTCCCCTAATTCAAGACTGAACACTATTATGTTTGTTATATTTCAATAAGATTGCCCTTCATTCTTTGAAACTCCAAAACAAAGTACAGACCTAACCTATCTAACCTAGAAAATAGGTGCAGGAGTAAGCCATTTGGCTCTTCGAGCCAGCACCGCCATTCAATATGATCATGGCTGATCATCCAAAATCGGTACCCCGTTCCTGCTTTTTCCCCATATTCCTTGATTCCATTAGCCCTAATCTAACTCTCTCTTGAAAACATCCAGTGAATTGGCCTCCACTGCCTTCTGTGGCAGAGAATTCCACAGATTCACAACTCTCTGGGTGAAAAGGTTTTTCCTCATTTCAGTCCTAAATGGCTTCTTAAACTGTGACCCCTGGTTCTGGATTCCCCCAACAACGGGAACATTTTTCCTGCATCTAACCTGTCCAATCCTCTAAGAATGTTATATGTTTCGATAAGATCCCCTCTTATCCTTCTAAATTCCAGTGAATACAAGCCCAGTCGACTCATTCTTTCATCATATGTCAGTCCCGCTATCCTGGGAATTAACCCAGTGGACCTACGCTGCGCTCCCTCAATAGCAAGAATATCCTTCCTCAAATTAGGAGACCAAAACTGCACACAATACTGTAGGTGCGGTCTCACCAGGGCCCTGTACAACTGCAGTAGGACCTCCTTGCTCCTCAACTCAAATCCTCTCACAATGAAGGCCAACACGCCATTAGTTTTCTTCACTGCCTGCTGTACCTGCATGCTTACTTTTAGCGACTGAGTCTAGTTCTAGTTGCACGTCCATTTTTTCCAATCTGACATCATTCAGATAATAATCTGCCTTCCTGTTCTTGCCACCAAAGCGGATAACCTCACATTTATCCACATTATACTGCATCTGCTATGCATCTGCCCACTCACCCAACCTATCCAAGTGCAGCCTCATGGTATCCTCCTTGCAGCTCACACTGCCACTCAGCTTTGTGTCATCCGCAAACTCGGAGATGTCGTATTTAATTCCCTCGTCTAAATCGTTAATATATATTGTAAATAACAGGGTCCCAGCACCAAGGCTTACGGCACCCCACTAGTCACTGCCTGCTATTCTGAAAAGGAACCGTTAATTCCTACTCTTTACTTCCTCTTTGCTATCTAGCCTCGCTTGATAGGACAATCCAGGATATAGGCCAGTGAAACTTTTTTGGACTAATTCCATTGTTGCTATGGGCAATGGAACCAAAACTGGTTAGCCAGGTGTAGTCTCAGCTACATACACCCTGTATAATTATTTTTAAAACTTTCTAAACACCTCTCCTTGCCAGTAAAGTTCAATATCCTATTTGGCCTCATTAAGTACTTGCTGCAGTTAGAGCTTAATTTGATTTGTGAGATCATGAACTTTCTCCTGGCATGGAGAAAACAATTAACATTTAAAAAACAATTCAATGTCAAAAGTCTCTATGTTTTTGTGTGCTTTATTCTATTCCAATGTCTGGCAATTTGTCACTGGTCAAAGATAATTCTGTTTAAAATCAAATCCAGCCAAATATGTGCTGACCCTACCAATCAAAATCGGGCTTTTTTCATATCTAGATTTATTTGATGTTCTATCCTGTTTAGTTCTTTGTCTGTCCCAAGAATACGTAACCTCACAACTAAATTCTTAGACATGCTCTGGGGAAATCTACTGAAATTAAGTGAAAACCGGGGTCTGATATCTTCTCAAAGCTTGCCCTTGAATGAAGATCCCATTAAAAAGAAATTACACATACATATGTGACAACCAGTCAACTATGCATCCTACACATTCATAAAGCACACAGTGTTAAAATTAATATCTACGTATTTTGATATTGGCATAATTCATTACGAATTTACATTGTGACATACCATCCATTTCATGTTACAACCAGTCTGACGAAGGGTTTCATGTTACAATCATGTCTGAAGAACGGTTTCGGCCCGAAACGTCACCTATTTCCTTCGCTCCATAGATGCTGCTTCACCTGCTGAGTTTCTCCAGCATTTTTGTGTACCTTTCATGTTACAACCAAGCAGTTTTATTTCCAGTTTTCTCAAAAGTATATTGTTGGCATGCCATATTCCAGCAGAACATATCCTTGTAGATCTCTCAATTTTGAGCTGCAGTTTTAAATCAGGCAGAATTTGTAACCACTTTTTTTCCTCTTAGTACAAAAATGGTGGTATCTAAGATTTTATCCATAGGTGCTTTATATTTTGCTTTAATTCATCGATTTGCATTAATCCAAGTTGGTTTAACTAAATCTAACTGCTGTCATATTCCAACTATGCTTTTGTTATAGGATGACCCAAACGGAATAGCCAATTGATGATGTATTCAGTGACCTAAACCTTGATATTACTGATTATTTTTATATATATGAAACATATCAAATTGAATCTATAATTAAAAATTCACACTAATAATGTTAGTTAATCACTTAGACAGGTACATGGATAAGTCAAGTCAGGTTTATTCGTCACATACACATACGAGATGTGCAGTGAAATGAAAAGTGGCAATGCTCGCGGACTTTGAGCAAAAAGACAAACAAACAAACTACAAATAGAATGTAACAGAATCACATATTCTTTTTCATATTAAATATTGTGGGCGGAAGGAAAAAGGGAAGAAAACAGCAATTTTAATTTAATTAATAAAGGTTTGGAGGGATATGGGCCAAATGCAGGCCAATGGGACTATCTCAGGTGAACATCGTGATCGGCACGGAAGAGTTGCGTCAAAGGGTCTGTTTTCATACACTATGAATCTATGACAATAAAATTACAATTTTAAAAACGAATGTTTTGGCAAATGGAAGTGTTGATGTGGCAGATAAGTTTGTTAGGTAGTTTCAGGTTTTTGTTGTGTTGCACACACAATGTTCATTTACAAAATCTTAATGAAGGGAATTTTGCAGTGCATTGCTTAGAAATCTAACTTATAGAAATCCAACTTTATGCAAATTCTCCCATAACTTTTATGAAGAAGCATAACAAATAATATTTAAATGTTTCATCAAATTCATTCACGTGGATATAGTAAATGTTCAATTAGTTAAATTATAACTCAAGCCAATTACATTATAATTAAATAATTGAACAATGCTTTTAATGTTGGTTGTGTTATATTGCCCTCTGCAGGACTGCGTATCAAACAGGATCTGGTAACCAGTTACCCTCAGGTGGTGGTGGTTAGAGTTCCCACCCCTTCAGTACAGAATGACAGTGATATAACATTACTGCGCCACCTTGAGAAGATGGGCTGTCGTCTAGCCAATCGTTCACAGGCTATATTGCACTGTGTTAACAAGTTCTGGACATTCCAGGAGCTAGCTGGTCATGGAATACCTTTACCTGACACTTTCTCTTATGGCAAGTATAAATGGATCACTTTGACCCTTCTGTAAACTTCTAAGCAACATTTTATGTTTGTTGAATTTAGCAGCCAAGTAAACAATTAAAATCCTTTGACAAAGCTATTGTTTAGATAACACTGGTTTCTGTAATCCAATGCTGTGACTAGTATTGTCAGTAGAGGGCATACCTTATTATTAAGTTGACAATTGACCATGGAAACAACACTAAATTTATTAAATGCATATGCTTGCCATTCTTGATCTTCAAGTTCTTTTTAATTATGAATATTGCATGTCCTTGAAGACTTCCAACCAATACTTTTCATGCTGTTTGCATCAAAGACTGAGAGCTGAAGCATTTGGGACCAGAATACCACACTTGTGTATGAAATGGCTGGGTGCAGTAATTTAAATGAAGTGCGGCCAGTGGAAGGCAAAGATTGTTTCAAATTAAGATGTATGTATAATATTTTGTTTATGTTAAGTAAGGTTGGGACAGTGAGAGGAGAGAATGGCAAAATATTTGTATTTTTAAAAACCACTGAAGTGGGGAATTGTGGATTAAAGCATTTGTAATCATGTTCCTATTTGCACAATAAATTTATATCTATTTTTATGACAGGTGGCCATGAAAACTTTTCAAAAATGATTGATGAAGCTGAGCCTTTGGGTTATCCAGTAGTAGTTAAAAACACACGAGGTCATCGAGGTACAAACTATTTTTCATTTTGTAGTTCAGCGCAAGCACAGTAAAACACATATAAATTTAATTCCATCATTTTTATTAATCACTTATGTTGAGAACAAATGATCATTGATGACCATTTTATAAGCACAGATTGTGCAGAATTAGATTTTATTTGGAGTCCTCCTGCCTACCACAGGGTTACAGCACACTGTTATTGACACTAACTGGAATTTTGCCACATCAAACCCCAAAATAATACATCCTAGATAATACATTGATATCTATTTTGTGAATCCTATCTAGAAACACGCCATCTGGACCAGAGGCAGTGTCATTTTTAAAACTTATATGTGGGAAAATTGTATAGAGGAATATCATTGTTAGCCCAGAATAGACTCAAGCTAAATTTATTAATGTCAGCATTATTATTAAGAATGGGAAAATGCGATGTAAAATGCTTCTCCAGACTATCTAATTCTATGGGACACCAGATATCTTCTGGCTGGTTTGCAGTCATATTTCCCACGTGAACTATGCGGGTTACGAATGGTCCTTGGGAACGGATCTGTGCCGTATCCTAAGGAGAACTTGTAGATCATTCTAACAAATATTACCAGATGATGCTGACATTGCAAAATTTGGCCTGGCACATGCATGGAGCGTCAACTTAAGCACAGTTTTAGATTTCCTACCATAATACCATAATTTATATAATACGTACATTTTAGACTGATCCTTTCTTAGTTGCTATGCAGCAAAGTATCAAATGAACAAACTTTTGGGAATCATAAAAGTCTCATTTTATTTTTAATTTCTGGGAGTAAGCCATGACAAATTATAATATTGAGAAACAAGGAACTGCAGATGCTGGTTTACCGAAAAGGACACAAAGTACTGGATTAACTCAGCAGGTCAGGCAGCATATCTGGAGAACAAGGAGAGGTCCATGTTCTCAAGAGATGCTGCCTGACCTGCTGAGCTACTCTTTACTTTGTATCTTAAATTATAATATGGAGTTGTCTTGTGGCTCTTGGTGCCACTTTTTAAAATTCTAAAATTTATTCTTTATGGTTCTGATAGAAATTATACATTGTTACACAGTGGAATAGATTGTAAACAGCGTTTACTTGTTTGTCATCCCCCTCCCCCCCCCCCCCCCCCCCCCCCCCTCCTTCAGGTAAAGCAGTTTTCCTGGCACGGGACAAGCATCATTTGACTGATTTATCTCACCTAATACGACATGATGCTCCATACCTTTTCCAGAAATATGTAAAGGAATCCCATGGGAAGGATATCCGTGTGGTGATGGTAGGAGGCCGTGTAATTGGTGCGATGTTACGCTGCTCAACTGATGGAAGAATGCAAAGCAATTGCTCACTTGGTGAGATTTTGCACTTTAGAATGTTTGTATGAATACTTGTGGTTCCCCCTCAATATATGTTGGCAAAGTCAATATGAAAATTGATTATACGGACCTTAATTCCCAAGTTTAATAGCCCTGGGTTAAGATGGGTATATCAGGAAATGTTATGGAACTTTATCACAAAATAAAAGCTGTCCACAATTAAGTCTGACTTAATTTGTAATTGATGCTTCCATGGAACTAAAATGGTCATAAGGGGGAGGGGGGGGGGGGGGGGAGACCAGAGGTTCTTGCTTTGGCATTTGAGACAATCATAGAGTGTGGTCCAAATCCTTTGTGAACCAACATTGCCGGGATTCAGCCTGCATGAACTGATTATCCATTGATAATTTTTCACGGTTAACTGTACTGGTTTTTAGCAGTAATTGTAGATCAGTTGATGGTGTCGAAAATTGAAACGTTGCTGATGTCAATTTTCTCGAATACTGAACTAATATTTTTATTTTACCTTTGCTAGGAGGTGTTGGTGTGCTGTACCAGCTGAGTGAACAGGGCAAGCAGTTGGCGATCCAGGTTTCCAATATTTTGGGCATGGACATTTGCGGTATCGATCTTCTCAGAAAAGATGATGATTCTTTTGTAGTGTGTGAAGCCAATGCAAATGTGGGTTTCAAAGCCTTTGACAAAGCTTGCAATCTGGATGTAAGCAGTATCATAGCGGACTATGCCCTGTCGTTACTGCCAAGCAGACTGACCAGGAAAATGTCACTTCTTTCTGTAGTTTCCAGTGCTAGTGAAACGAGTGAGCCGGAGGTAGGAGCTCCAGTCAGCGCCATTCCGGAAGGTGTATTCACCATGAGTGTGGGATCAAGTTCCAGTGAGAGTGACCCCGAAATAGTGGAGGTCAGGGATTCTGACACTACTGCTTCCAGGTCCATGCACACTGTACTGCCTGAACCAGGCTACAACATGAACAATCTCATAAATACTGAAATTAAACTATTGAGTGAGTGAGATGAGAAAGCTCTACTTATAGGTATAAACAGGGGTGCTTTCCCAGCTCAGCTGGAGAAAAAGGTAAAAGAATTAACAGAAGGGACATGATCTAATTTTATTTTCTCCCATATTAATCATTAAGTCTGAGTTTGTGGAAAAACCCAGACTGATGACAACCATCAATCCACTCCAGGTGGGTTATGCTGTCTCGATGCCATTGAGGTGGATGGGTGGGAGTATTCATTAAGCACACCATGTATATTTAATTCAGTAGCACTATAGGATGAGTTCAGTTGATTGGTTAAAAAGCATGGCCTTGCCAATAAGAATGTAGCTGGTTAATGCCTGAAGGCAGAGACCAGTTATTGTTGTGGAGAAAACCCTCCCATCAGTGCTATTTGGGAAACGCATGGCCTTTGCTTGACACCTTTCTATGTTGACATGGTTGTTATCATGAACTTCCTGTATTTGGAATCAATCTCTTGCCTCTCTACAATGAACTGCCCATCCATGTTATTTTCCTTTCCTTAGATTAGGTGCTACCCGTATCCCTTGTTTTTCTGTCTACTGTATTAACAGTGCTACTTGGACTGCACATAATTTAAGCATTTT
The DNA here is from genome assembly GCF_010909765.2 of Amblyraja radiata. NCBI lineage: Eukaryota > Metazoa > Chordata > Chondrichthyes > Rajiformes > Rajidae > Amblyraja > Amblyraja radiata. The sequence goes on along the minus strand of NC_045986.1, from coordinate 29,557,960 downwards.
TCAGGAATTTTGGTAGGAACAATTTGAACTGATGGGCTAATTAACAAATGGGTCAATTAGTATTCCAGAGCATAAAGTCACTAACAAACTTGGATATTTTAGCTGTCTTCACAGCATAAGGATGGAGCAAATACATTAAATTAAAGTAAAATTATAGCACAAACCAAAAATAATATAAGCTGCAATTTCAATTCTTCTCTCCCTTTTTCTCGAAAAATAAATTCTTTGAATTGTAAGGTTAAAATGCTGATGAGCAAATAAATAAATGTCTGCAGAAGATGAATGACAAAACATTAATTGGCAGTGTGAAAAATGACATGGCTAATCATTTAATATTCTTAATGGGCTTTGAAAGTTGGAATATGATGTTGCCTACCAGGCTAATTAATGGATGAAGAATGCATCTTGAGGGTATGGAAAAACAAGTTGCTAAGAAGAAGTTTATCTTTGTTTTAAAGTGAGAGAACTACTGAGTGGAGATTCTATTATGAGATTGATGAATTCTTCATTTTATTTGTCAACTCAGTTGATTAACTTGTAGTTCCATAAAAAACAATCTTAGGCATAACATTGAAGTATCAGAGGAATAAATAGGTTGAGTAGTCTCACGCTTTGATGGAGAAAATCTTTTGGTTCATGACTGACTAAGTTAATATGTGGTTTGAATGCATTATGTTACAGCCCCAATGCTCTCCATCATTTTAATTTTGGTTGCTAATACTTGTACCAACATTGCAGTTTAAGGTGAACATAGACTGTCCTCTTTGAAGCTTGTGTCCCCAGTGTTTTTACCCTGAATAATATCGTTAAAGTTATGGGTGAAGTGTTGAAATGCATATCTGCATTTAACCTGCGGATTTAATCGGCGAAATGCACAAGGTGCAGAATGCATAGAGTTTAGTAAGAACTAGAAAATTATAATTTTACATGATTGTTTGCAAATTGGATGTTTATATCTCAAAATATTGATTATCTGTCAGGTGGGTAATATCCACAAAATGTGCGAATACAGAGGATTGACTGAATTATTTCAGGCATGCCAGAAGTCAGCTCCAACTTCTTGAACAATTGTGCTTCTGCTGTGAAGAGATAAAGTAATTGTATTTATAAATTATATCTTCCAGTATAATTCGCACAACGTTGCCATCAAGTTGTTCTTTTCAAATGTCAGTAATTGTTGGTGAGATTCAGTGCACATTTCTGATTGTGTGACTTCTGGCAGTGTGTGTAAATGTCAGCAAGCACAAGTTCAGACACTTTAAAAGTACTAGTATTTACAAGGTAGTAACTTGATTTTAATTGAATCTTAGTTGAATCATAAGCTTATTTCACCATACGGTTATTAATACTGGCAATTTTAAACAAGAGCCATCAGCATATTTAGCGATTGTGTCATGAAAAATCAATTAAAATGGCTCTGTTAAGTGGCAGCTGCTATGTCGGATGAGAAGTTACATACTAACCTAGTCAATTCATTAAATATACCCATTTAAGAAACAGACAATTATTGTAGTATTTAAAACAAATATTACATTGAAGTAACTTGATATCTTGAGTTATATGTTGACTAAAATCTCAAAGCAGATGCAAATAATTTAGCATATTAGCTCTAGACGGCTGAGTGCATTAACGCGGAAGATAGTATGGCACCAATGAGCATATGTGTATAGAGCGTTACATTTGACTTTACTGTGCCTGGGCTACAGGGACAAGGCAATTAACCTCAGCAGGAAAGTATGAACAGTAACAAAAGATAAAAGCAGATTTGATTTTAATTTCTCCACTGGTATATGTAATATTTTGCTTTTGACTCCAAGTCAATTAGCCCACTAACGTTTGCTAATCAAGCTTGAAGTTGAATTGCTGGAGGGAAGAACCATCACCTTGTCTTCAGGGAAGTAAAGATGAGGGAGAAAATTCAAAATTTAAAACCACTTTTGCGAAGAAGTTGTATAATCTCAACAAGGGACAGTAACTTTTATTTGCAGGTAACAACGTTCATTGCAAAAACTGTTAAGCTTTCATAATCGTTCTCTTTTTCCAAACAACAGAACTTACCAATGTTCTTTCTAAAGGAGTTATTTGATTTCCCAGTAAATATATTTTAAGAATAACAAGGTTTTTATCAAGATATAAATGTAACTGAATAAGTAAGGTATGCTTTAACAGACACTGTTAATGACCCCATTCTTTGTTTTCTTTGACTATTGTTACTTGTAAATAGTTTGCTATCTCCTGCAAAATTGTGCTTCACAAATTTTGAAATTTCTGTCATCTATGTTAATGTCCAAGATTGTGATAAATGGGTGGGAGGCTCCTGTTGACAAAGGAGAGATGTGACTAATAAAGCAGATGCTGCTTTTGTGTGAAATTGGAGAGCTCCAGAACTGTTGGAAAATCGCCTTCTGACATTGGAGATGGTTTACAATTTAAGAGGATGAAGTACCTTCATATTTGCACAAATATGTCGTGTAAATTTTGTGTAATTAATTTTGTGATGCTAACTGAAGCGTAACAAAATAAAAAACTGCAGTAGCTCAAGGTGAAAGTATTTTAACATAGTAATGGAGAAGCATTGGAAGTCTTTTGATGCTTTACCTCATCTTTCAGTAATTTAAGATTTTACTGATATTTTTACTTTTAAACTATTCAGAATACCAAGACAAGTTGGTTAATATAATGCAGCATTTTGTGCACTGGATGTATCCTGGTTATAGTAAGATATTAAAACTAGGTAAACCGGTGAGTTAATTCATGATATGCAGTTAGCTATTGACCAAATAGTTACAGCTAAAATCTCAAGTGTTTTTTGCTCTATGTTCTGCTAATGGTGATTTTAAACATGTAAACAAATGCAATGAATTTTCAAGCCATGCACACGCAGAATTTCTTTTAAGACATGAATTTCTTCACCTGTGCAATGTTTTTTTTTATGAATTGTGTTCCGAATGTAAATATCAAAAAAGTGCCAGGTAGTTATCAGTTTGAAGATGGGTCCCATATCGAAACGTCATCTGAACATTTCCCTCCCTTGGGAGAAACCAACATCAGATAAGATTTGTTATTAATTATGACATCCACCTGTCCAATAATTATAGAGTGAAATGTTGCACAGTTTTTATACTTAGACATTGGCGGAGACTTTATCCTATCATCCACAATTCTCTTTCATTCCAGTTTGATTAGGAGTTTAAACATTGGAACAACAATATTATTACTGACTGTTGGCATTTGTGCCACTTCAGCAAGGATTTTTTAAACATAATAGTAGAACTTGTAAATGTTGCTTGTCCTAACTTCAGCACAATAGCAAAATGGTTTCCATTAATTTGGAAACACATTCTGAAATTTTGACAAATAAAGCAGACTCTCCACTTTACTGAAAACTCAACTTGAATTCCTAATTGTAAATGTTTTATCACAGTCCAACACTTGTCTTTTTGCCCTATGTAAACTTAAGAGCAGTTCATTTTATAGAGTGTAAAACAGAGGCAACTGTGCCAACCCTGATATTGGATGTGTTTCCAGACCGAGGGGGAACAGTAGGAGAAACCTTGTATTATAATATACCCTAAGTAGTATATTATGCAGATGTAGGTAGGAATTACATTTAACTTGTATTTAAGAGAGAGAAAAATATTTGAACATCTGAAAACTGAATTTATGCTTTTACGGCTTATTTCATAAACACAATGTTCTTTAAACATTGGGATAGGAATGGGAGGGAAAAGTATGAAAATGTACACTTTATGAATAAGCTGAGTGTTCTGGTGCACTGAACTGTACAGCTGTGAAGTTTGAATTTATTGATGGTATTACTAACTGCTTTTCTCTGTAGAACATTGTGCTTAGAGCAAAGTATTTTGTGAAAGTATGACTGTGCATGCTAGACTGGGTGCCTTGTTCAAATGGGATTATGAAGCAGTTGTCGAAAGGCCACAAATGAGTTTTGGGTATAAGGCATTTGCACAACCAGCTGTCCTTGACAACATTAGGAAAGTAACTGAGGCAATTTCAAAGAACAAATCTTGGAAATTTGTGCAGCTTAACCTTTACCAAGATGATGGTTTGGAAGATGTGCATTACATTTGTTTTCACTTGACCTTTGTTGGGGTAAAGCAGTATCAGGTGCTGCATTTTCATGTTTTGTGGAAAATAATTTACTGATTATTTCTCTTTAGGTAAACTACAGTGAAGTGATGGCTGCTGCATTTTCAACCCAGCAGTTCAAAATCTATAACCCTGACTTAACATTGTATTTACACATTCTACAAAAGGGGCTGTGAATAGCATCTAGCAACAGTGATATGTGTAATTACATTGTCTTCAGGATCTAATTACTGGAGTTGCAAATAGTCAAAATAAAATTGGAATATCTGTTTTGTTCAAAATAATATGCTATACCCTTGGGCTGCAGTCCTGAATGGTGCAATAGTAAACTGCACCAAAAGGACATTGTACATAAGCTGACGATTTTTTATAGACCTAAATTTGTAGCTTTTTTTGATCTTGCCCAAATGGCAGCTAGAATTTGAAAATTTATAAACTTATGTAAATTTTTCATGTTTTGTCACAAAGCATATTTTATAAACCCTTTTTTAAATCATTTTAATTTGTTTTTACGTATTGTTCCACTGGTGAATTGTCATCTGGGTATGAAAGGAATCTGAAATAGAAAATGTTCTACTTGTAGAGCTGATTCCACATTACGTGATACCTGTGCAGCCTGGTTGTACGGTTTTGTGTTGACACCTGAGTGACCGCAGCCCAAAGGTAATGAAGCAAATGGTAACTTATTTTCCAATAGAAGTACGTCAAGATTTTGTTTCTGATGATATGAGTGATATCTCTGTCCATTAATACAAACTACCTTTTTTTTCCCATGAAGAGACAAACTCTTGGCCAATCTTTTCTTTTTGGACAATCATCTCATTCAGCTAAGGGTTACCAATTGTATTATTTTTATTATTCTGTGTGAGTGTGTGAGAGAAGTGAGCACATGCATGCTTTGTGATTGTACAGCTATTAAGAGTGTGGTTAAATGGTTGACATGCATTGTTTGAAACATTTGAAGGACTAATGAGATCGATAATACTTGGTAGTGGTTTAATTATCATTTGAATGGGAGTAAACTGAATTCTTAAGATCAGTATTGCACTTTCCTTCCCTATGTACAGTGCCCTCCATAATGTTTGGGACAAAGACCCATCATTTATTTATTTGCCTCTGTACTCCACAATTTGAGATTTGTAATAGGAAAAAAATCACATGTGGTTAAAGTGCACTTTGTCAGATTTTAATAAAGGCCATTTCTACACATTTTGATTTCACCGTGTAGTGTTTATACATAGTCCCCCCCCATTTCAGGGCACCATAATGTTTGGGACACAGCAATGTCATGCAAATGGAAGTGGTCTTGTTTAGTTTTTTGTTGCATATCCTTTGCATGCAATGGCTGCTTGAAGTCTGGAATTCATGGATATCACAAGTTGCTGGGTGTCTTCTCCGATGATGCTCTGCCAGGCCTGTAATGCAGCCATTGTTGGCTTATGCTTGTTTTGGGGGGTAGTCCCCTTCAGTTTTCTCTTCAGTATATAAAAGGCATGCTCATTTGGGTTCAGATCGGGTGATTGACTTGGCCACTCAAGAATTGACCATTTTTTAGCTTTGAAAACTCCTTTGTTGCTTTAGCAGTATGTTTGGGATCATTGTCTTGCTGCAGAATGAACCGCCGGCCAATGAGTTTTGAGGCATTTGTTTGAACTTGATCAGATAGAATGTGTTTATACACTTCAGAATTCATTATGCTACCACCATCAGCAGTTGTATCATTAATGAAAATAAGGGAGCCAGTACCTTCAGCAGCCATACATGCCAGGCCATAACACCCCCACCACCGTGGTTCACAGATAAGGTGGTATGCTTTGGATCTTGGGCAGTTCCTTCTCTCCTCTATACTTTGGTCTTGTCATCACTCTGATATAAGTTAATCTTCGTCTCATCTGTCTACAAGACCTTTTTCCAGAACTGTGGTTGCTCTTTTAAGTACTTCTTGGCAAACTGTAATCCGGCCATCCTATTTTTGCAGCTAACCAGTGGTTTGCCTCTGTATTTCTGTTCATTAAGTCTTCTGTGGACAGTGGTCATTGACAAATCCACACCTGACTCATGAAGAGTGTTTCTGATCTGTTCGGACATGTCTTTGGGGATTTTTCTTTATTATAGAGAGAATTCTTCTGTCATCAGCTGTGGAGGTCTTCCTTGGCCTGCCAGTCCCTTTGCGATTAGTAAGCTCACCAGTGCTCTCTTTCTTCTTAATGATGTTCCAAACAGTTGATTTTGGTAAGCCTAAAGTTTGGCTGATGTCTCTAACAGTTTTATTCTTGTTTCTCAGTCTCATAATGGCTTATTTGACTTTCAATGGCACATCTTTGGTCCTCATGTTGATAAACAGCAATAAAAGTTTCCAAAGGTGATGAAAAGACTGGTGGAAAGACTAGGTGCTGAGAGCTCTCTTATACCTGCATTAAGGAGGCAATTAAACACACCTGAGCAATTACAAACGCCTGTGAAGCCATGTGTCCTGAACATTATGGTGCCCTGAAATGGGGGGACTATGTATAAACACAGCTGTAATTTCTACATGGTGAAACCAAAATGGATAAAAAATACCCTTTAATAAAATCTGACAATGTGCACTTTAAACACATGTGATTTTTATTTCTATTACAAATCTGAAATTGTGGAGTACAGAGGTAAATAAATAAATGATGGGTCTTTGTTCCAAACATTATGGAGGGCACTGTATGTGGATTTTGTAACAATTAACCAACTGGAGTTTTATTACATTTGTAGATGGATAAGTCGTTGTGACATGAACTACACAAATAACAGAAAATACAAATGTATGGAAACCTTTATTATCCTAATATTTAAAAATATTCATCTCACTTAAGATTTGATTCAAAAGCAGGAAATCAAACAATGAAGGATAAACATCAACTGAGGATCCCTCTATTTAGATGTGTGAAGAATACAGAATGTAAGCAGAATATTAAGATAAGAGAACCTTTATCACCCCCTCCCACCCTACCCTGTTTTTGCAGTAATGCTGTATGATTATATTCTCAACTTCTACCATGTATTTCCTTCAGCCTCTATGGCACTAAATAAATGCAATGCAAAGTCCCCATAGTAGTGAATATATAAAGATCCATAGGTGTGGGGTTAAACCTCAACAATAAAAACTGTGAACATTACATTTGTTAAACGATATTTAACACTATGACTCCAAGTTTGTGTTTTTTAAAGAATGTTATTAAAGTATTAGCCTTAGCCGTTTTGCAAATATCACGTTGGAGTTTATAGAATGTTTTATGGATCTAGCAGTTTGTGAAACTCCCTCAAGTGGTATTTGAATAATTAGTTGAAACGGCATGGCTGTGATGTTAGTTACATTGATCATGGTAAATACTGTACATATATTCTGTTTCACTTTTTCTAGAATGTAATAAAATGTTTCATAGAAACTAAAATCATTTATTAAGCTGAATTGTGCTTTCTAACAAAAATCGAACGATAAGTGAAGGGCTATGTCGAATACGGATGCATCATATGTGTTCTGCAATGAAACAGCCTCTTGGAAAACATTCCGCCGAGATTTTTGTAAAATGTCAACATTAAACACTCACGTTTGAACTGAGAAGTTGGTTTTGGATTTTCATTGGATCCGTATGGCACAAATATGCTCAGAGCCAGTGTGCTTTGATTTCCATATTTAAATTTCATCTATGATTTACTGGATTACACAGGCAAATTTTGGTCAATCTGTACCACATTGGATGGGAAAACTATGGGCTAGTCAAACTGAGAGTATCTGCATCTACCACCCGCAATGCTATTGAGTTGCAAATCCCTATAAAGCTGGGTAGGATGAAAAGAATCAACTCCCCACGAAACTCTGCTAACTAATTTTCTTAAATCTTAAAGTTGGTTATGTTGCTCTTTAAAAACAATCACTAAAGAGCTGTTGATTGCTGCATCCTGTGGATTAATGCAGAGATCCCACAGATGCTTACTCTGTCAAGAATCATTGGTAAAATGGGGTGGATGGCGAACCGGCCATGACAACTCTAAGGGTGTACGTGGTTGGTCTAGGAATCATTTGATAGAAATCTTCCGAGTTACAGGCCGTTCTGCCCAGTTCCAGATCTTAATCTGTTACCTTGTACGTTATGGATTTTCAGTTTGCTTGTCTGGGCTTTGTTTAAACAAGATTATATCTGTTTCCAACGTTCTTCCCGGCAGTCAGTTCCAGCTCCAGGTTTTATTTTGGCTCACTGTCCCCACCTTATCAATGATTTTTAAGTGTAGAAACAAGAAGCTGCAGATGACAGTTAATACACAAAAAGGACAGAAAGTACTGGGGTAACTCAGCGGGTCAGGCAGCATCTCTGGAGAACATGGATAGGTGACGTTTCGGGTCGAGACTGAATGTCTGAAACATCACCTATCCATGTTGTTTTTCCCGACCAGATGCCGCCTATCCATTTTCTCCGGAAATGCTGCCTGACCTGCTGAGTTAATCCAACATTGGCAGTAGTACAAAAACTCCTTGTTATTACAGTTTTGTCGTTTTTGGTTGATATTCGGGGTGGAACACAATCTCAAAGAGATGTGTTATCAATGCTATTTTCACTTCGACTAAATCATTTAGTTAATTCCTGTATTTCCCCATCTGATTTTTTGCTTTACATAAATCAGTTTTGTATAAATTACTGACTTGAAAAGTGCCTATTAGATGGCTGTGAAACATATTGGCGCTTTACAAATACACGTCTGTGTGGTATGTTGCCAATATTTGTTATATGATACTGGTTTTTGACCACCACGGATGTAACTTGCATCGCCTCACTTGCTATAATCCTTTTGTTAAAGAAACTCACAGTTTCCGGGTTTATTTTAATACATATATTGTTAAAATATTGCATTGCCTCAAGCCACTTCCACGTAAATATTTGATGGTGTAACCGATTCTCCACTTTGGTATTAAAACAACATCCCGGCACACTGACATGACAACTTTCAGCATGTGTTAGCCCAGTCGTAGGGAGACGGTCCCTTCCCTCCGGGATATGAAAGTGCTTTTTTAGCCATTTCAAGGAGCCGTTGGATTGTCGAGATCTCATTTTTATCCTGTACGATCAACTCGGTATTTTCTAAAGCCAGTTCTCCATATTCAGTAGCCTACAAAAGGCAAGATACTGTATTAGAAGTTACAAAAATACCACATGGCAGACAAAAGCTTCTTTGATCTCTGAAAAATATCAGTTTAGTTTATTGTCACGTGTACCGAGGTACAGTGAAAAGCTTGTGTTGCGACCTAACCAGTCAGCAGAAAGACAATACACGATTACAATGGAGCCACTCGTAGTGTGCAGATACATGATAAAGGAATAACGTTTAGTGCAAGATAAAGCCAGTAAAGTCTGATCAAAGATAGTCTAAGGGTCACCAATGAGGTGGGTAGAAGCTCAGGACTGCTCTCTAGTTGTGGTAGGATGGTGCAGTTACCTGATAACAGCTGGCAAGAAACTCCCTGATTCTGGAGGTGTGTGTTTTCATACTTTTATGCCTTTTGCCCGATGGGAGGAAAATGAGCAAGTCATATAGCTCCTGGAATCATGAAATATCCTCATCTTCCTCCCCATCCAAAATCCTGTCTTCAAAAGTCTATCGATCGCAGCTTTGGACACTTAACAACTGAGTAGCTACAGCTCTCTTGGGATAGATAATTCCAAAACAAAATCACAAGTCTACCTGCTGTTATTCATTCCAACCATCTGCTTATCAAAAAAACCCTTGCCTATGTCCATCTATTACCTGCCACGCTTTCTCCTGCCTCTCCCCCTCTTCCAGCTTCCTTTCCGCCCCCACGCCCTACCATACACACACACACACACACAATCAGATGAAGGGTCTCCATCTGAAATGTCACCTATATATGTTGTCCAGAGATGCTACCTGACCTGCTGAGTTACTCCAGCACTTTTGCATATTAACCAACACCTGTTCGTAGTTTCCAGGTTAGTTGGCCCCTGCAAAATTGCCCCTAGTGTTGGGAGCGGATGCAAAAGTGGGATAACATACAACTTGTGACAAAGGGTGATCAATGATCGGGGTGGACTAGGTGGGCCGAATGGCCTGTTTCCATACTGTATCTCAATACTCAGTTCCTGGATTGTTTTCCTCCCTCAGTAAACCTGGAGTATTGCATTCTATTTCTGGCACTTAGGCACATCTTCGTGGTTGTGATATAATAGGACATTAACATCATGAAGTGGTGAAACAGGGCTGCAACTTTGAGCCATTTACAATTGTACATTTCTTGCCTTCTTTCCATGGATTACACATGTTACTGTATGTAACAAACTCAGGTTGTGTTAGCAGTGCCAGAGCGAATTTTCAAGTGTTTGTTTTAGAGTTTCCTCTTAGTTAAATATTTAAACAGTAATATTATTTTTACCTCCAAGTTCTTGTGACTGTGACAAAATGCCTCAAAGCTCTTATAAAATTCAAACAAACAGAACATGTTGGAAGCAGATAGGTCTGATGGCATCCTGTGGAGGAGGATGTAAGGCTTAAAGTGTTTTTTTTTTGTTTTTTTTCACAACCTGGGTACACAGTGGATTGTGGGAAGCTTAGCTCCAGGATTACATCAAGAAACAAATTGTATAGGGGAAAAAAAGATACAAAGTGCTGGAGTTACTCAGCGGTTCAGGCAGTTTCCCTGGAGAACATGGAACATGAATTTGTAAACCAGCATCTGCAGTTCCTTGTTTCTACAATCGATTATATGCTGCAATCTGTAAAGGATGACTCCAACATACACCAGAAATCAGCTCTTCCATTTTCCCATCTAAATGCCTGGAACGACACTAACATTTATGGTGAAGATTGAGACACAAGGAACCTCTGATGCTGGAATCCTGCATAGAACACAAGGTGCTGGAGTTTAAATGTTTTTAAACAATGTAACAGGATAAAATAAGTTGTGGCAGCAATATCAGTTCTAGAAACATAGAAATTAGGTGCAGGAGTAGGCCATTCGGCCCTTCGAGCCTGCACCGCCATTCAATATGATCATGGTAGTTATAATCACAGCTGTGAGAAGGGATCGCTTGATTGATGAGCACAAACAAGGCTATGAGCTGAACTAAAATAAGAATAGAAGAACAATGAGAAAGTATCACATGCCTCCAAAAACAATGAGGTAGAAGATATATTTAAAATAATGTTCAAGAAGGAACTGCAGATGCTGGAAAATCGAAGGTAGACAAAAATGCTGGAGAAACTCAGCGGGTGCGGCAGCATCTATTGAGCGAAGGAAATAGGCAATGTTTCGGGCCGAAACGTTGCCTATTTCCTTCGCTCCATAGATGCTGCCGCACCCGCTGAGTTTCTCCAGCATTTTTGTCTATTTAAAATAATGTTGTAGTTCCTCCTCAAAACAATTGCGTCTTTCCAACCCTTATACAGCTGATGAACTGTGCATTGTTATGGCCTGTGCATTTCTGTGAACTGATAAATACATTTTTAAGTTAATATAAAGCAATTCAATTTAATTTTTCAGTTGAGACCTTACAGAGGTGTATGAAATTCATGAGGGGAATGGATAGGGTGAATGCACAGACTCTTTTGCTCAGGGAGGGGATAACTCAAGGACAACAGTCTAAACTACTGTTCCTTCAGTCCTGGAGAGCCCGCAGAGCAAGTTGCCTACCCTGGTAATAGAGGATGGATAAAGGCAGTAGGGAGAAAGGATCAAGCAGTGGAAACATTTTTAGATGGAGGTGAGGAAGCACAAGGGGCATGAAACATTGATGGGAATTGTCTATATGGCCCTAAGTGGGTCGGTGTAACCGAGAGCACCGAATAAACGACATGACCAGAGTTGCATCTAATAAGGGGAAATCAATAATCTTCATGAACTTTAATCTACATATAGACTGGGTAAACCAAAGTAGTTGCAATAGGGTGGAGGACACATCCATGGAGAGTATAAGAGATGGTGTTCTGGATCTGCTAAAATGGGAACCGGGGAGATTGTTGTAGATCTGGTATTGTGCTATAAACATACAACATTGACTAGTGTAGCAAAGGAAAATAACCTACAGCTGCAATGTCTGTGCCGAACATTCATATCACTTCACCACCTACCGAGTGTTTTTTCCATTAACATATGTATGCTTTTTGTCATTATATATGTTATAATGAAATTGTATTTGTTATAGAAAGCTTTTTCATCAAAAAGATAAACATCAATATATGTTGTGCATGCAATATTAGATACCCATCATTCATGGACAGTCAACTCGATCCGTTGCCTCCAAGATAATAACATTTGATAGCTCAATATGTTAGATTATCTGACATATAGAAGGTTTAATGAATTGTGTCAGATTAACAAAAATTGACTATTCAACAAATCAAGTCTACTTGGGTCAATTTCTAATGATTTGTGCAACCTACTGGGTTATTCTCCTGAAAGAACAATGTGAAGCGTACCTTATTGAAGTTCATGAACAGGTAGTAAAGCATGGCCAGGGTGTGAGCAATGCTTCCAATTTTGCCTTTTTTCACAAGGAGCTCTTGGTTTCGCAGGTCAAAGATTGCATGCAACACCTTGACTGCTTCTGCTTCCTGGGCTTCATCTTCAGGAGAACCAAGCAACACAAAAAAAAAATGTATTTAAAAACAGAATCTCGTGGAAGAAATGCTGAGAAAGGCTTTTCTAAACTAACAAAAACTAAGCATTAATTGGCACTACACTCTTGGAAGTAAAAAGTGGACTAGGATTACATTCCGTGCACATATATAAAAATGACACCTATACTCTGCACATTGAATCGCGAGGAAAGATAGTGCAGACTAGGATATACCTGAGAATTGAGAGAGTAATGAAATTAATTGAAGTATAGACTGTTAAGCGTGATGAACTGTATAATGTGTTAAGCTGTCCTGACATACCACTTGTATTTTCCATTGGGGATTCCCGGGTATAATTAGCTTTGAGACCTAGAAATATCAGCCACAAGTCCTGTCTCCAATTGCTCAATGCTGACCTCTGCTGGTGAGTTGTGTTCAAGCATGTAGAAGCAAGGAACTGCAGATGCTGGTTTACAAAAAAAGACACAAAGTGCTGGAGTAACTGCGGGTCCAGCAGCATCCCTGGAGAATACATGGATAGGTGACGTTTCGTGTCGGGACCCTTCTTCAAACTGTGATGGGGTGGAGGGCCTCTTCTCTTAGCTACAGTCTGAAGAAGAGTCCTGACCCGAAACGTCCCCTATTCATGTTCTCCAGAGACCTGCTGAGTTACTCCAGCACTTTGTGTTCCTGGATGTTGGCTGAGGACTGGAATAACATTGACCAAAAGGATGACAATTTTATAAAAGGGTACGGAGTTACAAGGCGAAGCTAATTCAGGACTGAAACAAAGTAAAGGTTAAAGCTTTCGTCTCCCTGCCACCCCCCATCAGTCTGAAGAAGGGTTTCGGCCCGAAACATTGCCTATTTCCTTCGCTCCATAGATGCTGCTGCACCCGTTTACACTAGTTCAATATTATCCCACTTTCGCATCCACTCCCTACTCATTGTGGATAATTTACAGTGGCCAATTTACCTATACACCCACAAGTCTTTGGAGTGCGGGAGAAAACTGTAGCACCCCGAGAAAACCCACAAGGTCACAGAGAGAATGTACAAACTCCATGCAGACAGCATCCGAGGTCAGGTTCAAACCCAAGTCTATATGGCTCTATGATTTATTTATTTTTTAGCTGTCCAACAACTAACACACCATTTTGAGGTCCTACATGCCAAGTGTCCAAAGTCAGTCAATTTAATTAGTTTGCTATGTGGTATTGACAATGTTACCAAACTTAATTATCTTTTCCTGGGACATTTTAGAGTAATAATAATAATATCTTTTATTGTCATTGCACAGAGGTGTAACGAGATTTGGTATGCAGCTTCCATCCGATATCATAACTTAATCAACTAAAAATTTAGATACCCAGAGAAACATGATTTATAAAAAAAACTGTAAAATAGTATAAAGTGAGTAGTCTTGTTCATCAGTAGGACTTGTTCAACACTTGTTCTAGACAGGCAATTGAACCATCCTATCAACAACTATAGAGTGGTCCTGAGCTACCATCTACCTCATCGGAGACCCTTGGACTATCAGACTTATCTTGCACTGTATGTTATTCCCTTTATCCTGCATCTGTGCACTGTGGACAGCTTGATTGTACTCGAGTATGGTCTTTCCGCTGACTGGATAGTACGCAACAAATAGATTTTCACTGTAACTCGGTACATGATACTAAACTAAACAGATGGAGGGATTTTGACTAAAGGTGGAGGGAATTTGAAAATAAAAATCTTTCAGATTGTAGGAGGGATTGTCCTTAACTGTTAATTCTGGCATAGCTACCTCAGGTACGCAAATACTTTAAGGAAACAGACAATTTTGAAGAGCACCTACCAAAAACATCTGCAAAATCTATGAGACTGGTGCCAGGTGCTGGTGAACTGATTCCTGCTTTCCACAGAGATTTTTGTATCTCCGTCTCCACCAGTTCACCCAGAAACGTTTTCCAGATATTGGTCACCTGCAATGAAAGCATGAAGCAGACTGCAGTTCAGAAGCCACGGTCCGACCTACTGATGTTACACCAGCACTTTACATTTTGCTTGTGGAATATTAAGTAAGTAAGTAAGTAAGTTTATTGGCCAAGTATTCACATACAAGGAATTTGCCTTGGTGCTCCGCCCACAAGTAACAACATGACATACAGTGACAGTTACGAATGACTCAGAAAACACTAAACATTAATAATAATAAGACATTAATGATAAAACACCATTGATCAAGCATGTGAACAACAAAATACCAGATCAAAGGGAGGCACAGATATATCTATATTCAATTAAGAGCTTTTTAAATCTATGATAAACAACTTTTGCAAGGTATAGAAACAAAGAACTGCAAATGCCGGTTTATACCGAAGATGGACACAAAGTGCTGGAGTCACTCAGCGGGTCAGGCAACATCTCTGGAGAACAAGGTTCAGTTTAGTTTATTGTCACGTGTACCGGGGTACAGTGAACAGCTGTTGTTGTGTGATAACCAGTCAGCAGAAAGACAATGCATGATTACAATTGAGCCATTTACAGTGTATAGATTCATGATAAGGGAATAACGTTTAGTGCAAGGTAAAGCCTTGCACTAAAGTCCAAACAAAGAGTTTGAGGGTCACCAATGAGGTAGATAGTAAAAAGAAGAGGTGATGTTTCAGGTCAGGATCCTTCTTCAGTCTGAAGAAGGGTTCCCGCCAGAAACGTCACCTATCCATGTTCTCCAGAGTTGCTGCCTGACTCGCTGAGTTAGTCCAGCACATTGTGTCTACATTTACAAGATAATTTGTTTATGCGTTTCATTGCATTGCAACACCTATAGGGTGATTTCACGAAAGGTCACTGGAGCGTAGATCCGCACCCACGTGACCGAAAATTTAAACTGGGGGACAAGCGTCACTTCCGGTACATGTTAGTGAATGGGAAAACACGCACTTTCACACCCGTTAAAAACATCGAAAACGGCCAGTTTTTGAGCTGCAATTTACTGAGCCAGTTGGGGTGACCGTGAGGCACAGCTACCTAAATTTACAGTCCAAAAACAAGATAGAAACTAAGGTAAATTCAAGAGGGAGCTGAAGGTGTAAAAACAGCGGAAGTGCTAGCGGACATTTGCCGTGGAGATTTAAAGATCCAAAATATCAGGAATTATCGCGTTTGCTCGCTGCATTTCATCAAAAGTGGCATTATTGACTTTTTATCTTTATTCATTTGTTATATGAAAAGTATTAAAAGTTAAAAATCCGTCAGTAAAATTGCAAAATCGCCCATGGTTCTCAGGTGGGTTTTAACATGCAAAATGAAAACGCTTCTGAAGCTCCATTTACCATTTAAATAATCGTAAACTATCAATGCGTTTGGAAATAAATTTTACTGAGATGCAAGCTGTCAGCTGTTAGTTGGACAAAAGCAGGACATTTTATTATTTGCCAAAATATATTTCTCAATGTTTCTTGTTTAAAGCCTGCACAATCACCCAAACTACTTATTTATTTATTTATCATCTAATAACAGACAAGCCTGCAGCATGGAATAATGTCAACAATCCTGATTGGGCACCCACTGTGAGCAGGATAGACAATGTGCACAAGAACGCCATCAACTTGCAGAGCTATAGATGCTTGAGCTGCAACCAAATCTGCTTTAATAGTCTCTTCTTGTTGCACGTGCATGGCGTTCTTGTGCACATTGTCTATCCTGCTCACAGTGGGTGCCCAATCAGGATTGTTGACATCATTCCATGCTGCAGGCTTGTCTGTTATTAGATGATAAATAAATAAATAAGTAGTTTGGGTGATTGTGCAGGCTTTAAACAAGAAACATTGAGAAATATATTTTGGCAAATAATAAAATGTCCTGCTTTTGTCCAACTAACAGCTGACAGCTTGCATCTCAGTAAAATTTATTTCCAAACGCATTGATAGTTTACGATTATTTAAATGGTAAATGGAGCTTCAGAAGCGTTTTCATTTTGCATGTTAAAACCCACCTGAGAACCATGGGCGATTTTGCAATTTTACTGACAGATTTTTAACTTTTAATACTTTTCATATAACAAATGAATAAAGATAAAAAGTCAATAGCCTTACTTTTGATGAAATGCAGCGAGCAAACGCGATAATTCTCGATATTTTGGATCTTTAAATCTCCACGGCAAATGTCCGCTAGCACTTCCGCTGTATTTACACCTTCAGCTCCCTCTTGAATTTACCTTAGTTTCTATCTTTTTTTTGGACTGTAAATTTAGGTAGCTGTTCCTCACGGTCACCCCAACTGGCTCAGTAAATTGCAGCTCAAAAACGGGCGGTTTTCGATGTTTTTAACGGGTGTGAAAGTGCGTGTTTTCCCATTCACTAACATGTACCGGAAGTGACGCTTGTCCCCCAGTTAAAATTTTCGGTCACGTGGGTGCGGATCTACGCTCCAGTGACCTTTCGTGAAATCACCCTATACACAAAATCCCAAGGTACTAAATAGAGTGATACAGTGTGGAAACAGGCCAACTTCAGACCCTTCTTCAGACTGAGAGTCAGGAGAGGTGTGGTTTCGGGTCGGGATCCTTCTCCAGTCTGAAGAAGGGTCTCGACTCGAAACGTCACCTATTCCTTTTCTCCAGAGATGCTGCCTGACCCGCTGAGTTACTCCAGCTGTTTGAATGCCAGCAATAACCTCAGTAAAGCCCCCGTCCTGCATCAGCAAAGCCTTATACAGTCTCTCATGTCTGCAGGACAAGTTGCCACTTTGCTTGTCCCACATTGATCATGGTGAGTTGTATCATTCTGACCTTTACCTCTGAGTACAGCGAGTCTGCTATGTCCATCTTCTCCTGTTGGTAAAACACGTTGGCCATATGGTAATACCCACCGGCAGTGTGAATGTCAGACACGCCAAACACTCGCGTGGCGTGGTAAATCTGTCAAAAGTAAATTCCTGCAATTAGTCTCTTTCAAATGGAAAACAGGGCGTCTTATCTTGCATGAGCTACCATTAAGTGTTCCATATTCAATGACATTTACTGACCGACTATTAAATAGAAATGGAGGTGGACAAGCAGAATAGTTCATCTTTGTGACGTTATGCCAGATGTTTAAATTGTAAATTTATCCACGCTGTGTCCTTTTGTTCTTGATGTGAATGGAAGCATGTTACATTAAGCCTAATTATCTGTGTCCTGCCCCATCCCTGGCCTCCTAGTGTTTATAATGTGAGGGAAATACACGTTGGAAATCTGTAAAGCATAATTAAATTACATAGTAAGGCAGGGCAGCTTGGTGAACAAAGGGGTTATATTCTTAAAGGCAAATTCATGATGTGGGAGATACCATTATTACTTGTAGAGAAAATCCAGTTTGATACCTTGGGATACCTAGGTAGAGATGCTGCCTCACAGTAGCAGAGACCCGTATTTGATCCTAACCTCGGGTGCTGTCCGTGTGGAGTTTGCACGTTCTTCCCTGTGATGGTGTGGGTTTCCTCCGGGTGCTCAGGTTTCCTCCGCGTCTCAAAGAGACGTGTGGGTTTGTCGGTCAGGTCAGGTAGGGGAGAGTTCCCCCCTCCACGGGTACCATGTAATCCCGTGCTACCTGCTCCATGGTCGGACAGTCGGCGACTAAACTGTCTCCCCCACCTGGTTTGCCAGATGAGGAGGGGGCTGTGGACCCCCAGCAGGACCAAAAACAAAACCTGTCTAAAGACAGATGAGCTCCTAGCGAGCCAACGGCCATCCACACTTCAGTAGAAGTTGCGATCACTGTCGTACACGGCATTGTAAGGCACCATGTTTTCAATGATGGTGATGATGATTTGTGGGTTCATTGTCCCTCTGTAAATTACCCCCTAGCTTGGGTCTCTGGCGCTGTGAGGCAGCAGCTCTACCCGCTGCACCACCGCACTGCCACATTGGTCTTTGTCAACCCATTTCTTCCCAACTACTTACATCGTCAGCAAAGCACCACAGCGCTTTGTCGTAGTCACACTTGGCGGTGTAGAAAAGGCCCAGGTTTCGGAACAACTTGTACTGAATGGCGTTAATACATTCCTTGGTCTTCATCACCGTCCACTGAGCCTGAGAGAGGTACTCTTCAGCTTCATCTAGTCGACCAAGGCCTGGGCAGCATCCCGTGCACAAAATGGTGAAATTACTGACTGTACATTAACACAACATTCACCCTGTCTCATGTTCATAAATTCATAAGTGATAGGAGCGGAATTAGGCCATTCGGCCGGTCAATACGCTGCCATTCAATCATGGCTGATCTATCTCTCCCTCTCAACCCCATTCTCCAGCCGTCTCCCCATAACCCCTGCCACCCTCACTAATCAACTATCTGTTCCCTTCATGATTTTATATACTGCTATAAGATCTCCCTTCAGCCTCTCACATTCCAAGGAATAAAGTCCTTGCCTAGCCGACCTCTCCCTATAGCTCAGTCCTTCGAGTCCTGGCAACATCCCTGTTAATTTATTCCGCATCTTTCCCACAGCAGGGCGAGCAAAACTGAAACTGAACACAATACTCCAAGGACGACAAAAATGCTGGAGAAACTCAGCGGGTGAGGCAGGATCAATGGAGCGAAGGGATAGGGTCTCGACCCGAAACGTCACCTATCCCTTTGCTTCGTAGATGCTGCCTCACCCGCTGAGTTTCTCCAGCATTTTTGTCTACCTTCCATTTTTCCAGCATCTGCAGTTCCTTCTTACAAAATACTTCAAGTTTGCCTCGCCTCACCAATGTCTTGGACATCTTTAACATAATGTTCCAGTTTCTAATGTGTCAAAAGCCTTAATAATCATTACATTAATAAAGGCTTAGTGATTTTCTAAAGATATACACAAAGTGCTGGAGTAACTCAACAGGTCAATAGACAATAGACAATGGGTGTAGGAGTAGGCCATTCGGCCCTTTGAGCCAGCACCGCCATTCAATGTGATCATAGCTGATCATCCACAATCAGTACCCCATTCCTGCCTTCTCCCCATATCCCCTGACTCTGCTATCTTTAAGAGCCCTATCTAACTCTCTCTTGAAAGTATCCAGAGAACCAGCCTCCACCGCCATCTGAAGCAGAGAATTCCACAGACTCACAACTCTATGTGTGAAAAAGTGTTTCCGCATCTCCGTTCTAAATGGCTTACCCCTTATTCTTAAACTGTGGACTCCCCCAACATCGGGTCAGGCAGCATCTTTGGAGAAAAGGTCTGAAGAAGGGTCCTGACCCGAAATGTCACCCATCCTTTTTCTCCAGAAATGCTGCCTGACCCGATGAGTTACTCCAGCAATCTGTGCCCATCTTTGGTATAAACCAGAATCTGTAGTTCTTTGTTTCTACTTAATAATTTTACTGGCTCTTCCCAGCTGACGTACATTATCAACCAACATAGAACATGAAATAATCTTACCAATACCAGCTTCTGCCAGGAGTAACTGAGATGGAACTAGCTCAGCGGAGAGGCTGCCATACACTGTGGTTGCAAAACGCAAGGACTGCAGTGCTCCAGGTATCGCCCTTTCATGTTTACTCTCAAACAGAAGCTTCTGAGCCACAGTTCGTGTCAGATCAATGAGATGTTTCTGTAAGCAGCAAAGCCATTAGAAAAACGAGGCACTCTTCCTCAAGCTTATGTTGGGCTTCAGTGTAACAGTGCAGGAGGCCACAAACAGGCAGGCCAATGGTGGGAGTGGGATGGGGAATTAAGGTGGCAAGCAAGCTGTAGCGTATGGTTACATGCGTGAGACTACGCATGGGTTTTCTGCAATGCAAACATTCAATCTTCAATCTGTGGAGCCGCTGCCTCACAGCACCAGAGACCCAGGTTCGATCCTGACTACGGGTGCTGTCTGTGCTGAGTTTGTACGTTCACACCATGACGGTGATGGTTTTCTCTGGGTCTCCTGTTTCCTCCTTGTTTCCAACTATATGCCGGTTTGGAGGTTTATTGGCTTCTGCAAATTTGTCCCTAGGGTGCAGAGAGTGGATGACAAAGTGGGATAACAGAGAACTGGTGAACGGGTGATCAATGGTTGGCGTGGACTCGATGGGCCAAAGGGCCTGTTTCCACGCTGTCTCTCTAAGCTCTTTCTAAACTAAAATGCTTTATAAAATGGATTATTTTTTAAGTTCTAAATTATTCTTAGAACATTGTCTGATATATTCTTCAGTGATTCAAAGAGAATTTAAAATGTAATTTTAAGCAAATTTGGACATTAACCGTATATCACTGACTACATTTTCAATTGACCGTATTAAGTAGCGATACTCAGTTCATTTGTTTAGGATACCGAGGAATGTTCCATTTCCAAATTTGCTTCAAGCTCTTCTGGCAGGGAACACAGGTTATTTTTCCCAGTGTACAATGGATGTGACACATGTATGCGTGGAGACTGTTATCCATGAAGCAATGACTGTTTTGATGCCACTGTGATTATGGCTGATCTATTCATCTACTGACATTCTTGATGAGTAAAGGGCCTGTCTAACTTGGGCGTCATTAGCGCGTCACGCAGGTGGCGCACGAAGATTTTGTGAATCCCGAAATCCTGGGGCGCTGTGCGCGACCGCGTGTCATTGCCTGCACCACCATGTCTCACCATGCGCCATGCGCGGGTCACATGCGCGTCAAGCATAAATGACGTCGCGTCGTGCGTCGTGGAGCGTAAATGATGTCACGTAAATGACGCGCAAATAACGCCCAAGTGGGACAGGCCCTTAAGGATATCAAAGGTTTCGAGGAGAAGGTAGGAGAATGAGGTTGAGTGGGAAGAATAGATCAGAATTAATCGAATGGCAGGGTAGACTTGATGGGCCGACTAGCCTAATTCTGCTCCTATGTCTTATGGTCTTCAACACCATATCTACAGCAGGAAGACTGCTTTTGTTTCAAAGTTGTCTGACAATCAGCTTGGACTTCGCTAGGGTAAAAGACAATGCAGTGGTACATATATAAATTGACTTGACTTTGACAGCCCTTGGGAACAATCTGTCTACAATCACATATGAAGAATTGTATTCAATAGTTACTGGTTATAGCGAACCTATATTCCTCACCTGCATAAATCAGTACGTTGTGGAGAGGACAAGAGAAAACTGGAAATCAAAAAATAAACAAATATAGATGCTAGGTAGACAAAATCGAAGGTACACAAAAATGCTGGAGAAACTCAGCGGGTGAGGCAGCATATATGGAGCGAAGGAAATAGGCGACTTTTCGGGTCGAGACCCTTCTTCAGACTCGACACGAAACGTTGCCTATTTCCTTCGCTCCATAGATGCTGCCTCACCTGCTGAGTTTCTCCAGCATTTTTGTCTACCTTCGATTTTCCAGCATCTGCAGTTCCTTCTTAAAAATATAGATGCTAGGTTCTCAGTGTTTACCTGTCTCTGCACAAGTTGTGCCTTACTGTGCTCTCGTTCTATTGTTGAGCTGAGGAAAGGCAGTGGTGTTCGTACCGGAATCAGAAGCTGGCAAATCTTCTCATGGATTCCATGCCAATCTGCCTCTTGGTGCGCAATATCACTGTGAGAAGACAGGGATAGGCGTTTAACCTTGAGAGGAACATTCTTCATTCTTGATTAGTACAGGTGTCAGAGGTTCCGGGGAGAAGGCAGGAGAATGGGTTTGTACTCAGCTTGTACTCGCTAGAATTTAGAAGATTGAGGGGGGATCTTATAGAAACTTACAAAATTCTTAAGGGGTTGGACAGGCTAGATGCAGGAAGATTGTTCCCGATGTTGGGGAAGTCCAGGACAAGGGGTCACAGTTTAAGGATAAAGGGGAAATCCTTTAGGAGAGTGGTGAATCTCTGGAACTTTTTTTTGTGTACCTTCGATTTTACAGCATCTGCAGTCCCTTCTTGAACACGAGTTACTCCAGGACTCTGTCTGTCTCCAGAACAAGGGGGTCACAGTTTAAGGATAATGGGGAAATCTTTTAGGACCGATATGAGGAAAACATTTTTTACACAGAGAGTGGTGAATCTGTGGAATTCTCTGCCACAGAAGGTAGTTGAGGCCAGTTCATTGGCTATATTTAAGAGGGAGTTAGATGTGGCCCTTGTGGCTAAAGGGATCATGGGGTATGGAGAGAAGGCAGGTACAGGATACTGAGTTGGATGATCACCCATGATCATATTGAATGGCGGTGCAGGCTCGAAGGGCCGAATGGCCTACTCCTCCACCTATTTTCTATGTTTCTATGAGGGAGAGATAAATCAGCCATAATTGAATGGAGGAGTAGAGTTGATGGGCCAAATGGCCTCATTCTGCTCCTATCACTTATGACCATATCACATTCACTCGTTGGCACAGCTAATAAATACTGGAAGTATCAAAGATATGTTCTTTATCAGTAGAAAGTTTCAATATTTTATTTAGTTCAGAAAACAACCCCATTTTAATGGATAAGAATTGGAATTGTTTTCTTTTCAATAAAAACTTGCATTTGTGTACACATTGCAAATTGATTTGACCAGATTTGAAGTTCATGCATTTCTTTTCAAAAAGAAAACTTTTATTCTTTAGAAGTAATTCATTACCAGATAAAAATAATATTTTTAGCGACTAAAATAATTACATTTGTCTTCAACTATGCAATAGATTTTTTTACATTAGACCTCCACCAACACCACAACCTATGGCCACAGCAACTGTACCTCCAATTATTAAATCTAATGATTCTTATTGCCTTATCTATGATGGTATCTATGGTGGTGAATCTGTGGAATTCATTGCCACAGAAGGCTGTGGAGGCCAAATCAATGGATATTTTTAAGGGATAGATAAATTCTTGATTAGTGCCAGTGTCAGGGGTTATGGGGAGAAGGCAGGAGAATGGGGTTAAGATGGTGAGATAGATCAGCCATGATTGAATGGCGGAGCAGACTCGATGGACTGAATAATTCTGTTTCTATCACATGATCTTATTTGTTGTTTGTTTACTCTATTCCTTGGTTTTAATATTTTATTTTATTAGAAGTAAGTACAGTCATATGGCACCAAAGTGCCTAATATATATTTTCATAATACATTTTATGTACAACTTCTACTCTATTCCTTGGTAAGATGGGCATTTTGGCGATTGCAATTTAAAACAAAATTGAAATGGAGTCCAGCTGTTCTCTTTAATACCTCATCTACAAAAGTCAAGAGTGTTTTATTGTCATGTGTCCCAGATAGAACAATGAAATTCGTACTTGCAGCAGCACAACAGAATATGTAAACATAGCACACTGTAGAACAATACAATAAACGAGAAAAATAAGTCCAGTGTGTATATTATACACACATAAGATAGATACAAAATGCTGGACGAACTCAGCGGGATGTTTTGTGTCAAGATCCTTCTTCGGACTGAGAGTCAGCGCAGACGGAGACATAGAGATATGGAAGGGTAAGGTGTGAAAACACAGATCCAAGGGGACGATGATAAAGGAAATGTAGAACGGTTAGCTGAGGGGAAGGTAACAACGAGGCATACAATCAGTAAAATTTAATCAGGAGGACAGTGGAACTGGCTGGAGAACTAGGATGGGGTGGGACATAGAGAGAGAGAAAGCAAGGGTTACGAAGTTAGAGAAATCAATATTCATACTACTGGGTTGTAAGCTGCTCAAATGAAATATGAGATGTTGTTCCTCCAATATTCGGTGATATATATATATATATGTTCACACACACACACACATACTCATAAATCATATAAACACAATAATGATGCAAAAAAACAAAATCAATGCTCCCGAGTCCATGTAGTTTTGGAGGTCCTAGTGCTTAATAGCTTGATGGCTGGAGGGTAGAAAGATGTGTTACAAATATAACACATCACACATCAAAGCTACTTCTGTTTGGTCAGCAGCCCACCTAGTTTAAGAAAGCCTCAACTCACCAGTAATAAGTCACCCTGCACCGGGAGCACATAATATGGGCGGTTTTTTGGCACATCTCGCACTCCAGTGTGACCCCCTTGGGATTAGCAAGCGGATAAACAGAAGTACTTAACATATCGAAAGCTCGGGAGGTCAGCTCGTTTCTGCAGCACTCTCAGCTTCTCGAGTGCGGCGTTACTGACGACTGGAAGACGTTGCTAGGGAACGGGGACACGTTGTTAAGGAGTTGGGACACGTTGCTAGGGACTTGCTGCACGTTGCTAAGGACGGGACACGTTGCTAGGGACTTGCTGCACGTTGCTAAGAACGGGGCACGTTGCTAAGGACGGGGCACGTTGCTAAGGACGGGGCACGTTGCTAAGGACGGGGCACGTTGCTAAGGACGGGGCACGTTGCTAAGGACGGGGCACGTTGCTAAGGACGGGACACGTTGCTAGGGACTTTCTACACGTTGCTAGGGAGTTAGGACAAGTTGCTAAGGACTTGGGACACGTTGCTAGGGACTTGCTACATGTTGCTAGGGAGTTGGGACACGTTGCTAGGGAACGGGGACACGTTGCAAGGACTTGGGACACATTGCTAGGGAGTTGGGACACGTTGCTAGGGAGTTGGGACACGTTGCTAGGGAGTTGGGACACGTTGCTAAGGAGTTGGGTCACGTTGCTAGGGACTTTCCTCCGGTCCCTCAACCTGCCGCACTCCTTAGTGCCTCACATACCTAAATAACACAACACAAATCAGAGCTACTATTAAAGGGGAAATCTAAACGTTTTGATATCAACGTGTCATTGTAATGACTTTGAATAGAAATTGCAATCAGGACTGAAAGCTCTGTGTAGGAAGGAGCTGCAGATGCTGGTTTATACCAAAGGTAGACACCAAGACAAGAGCTGGAACAACTCAGCGGGTCAGGCAACATCTCTGGAGAACATGGATAGGTGACATTTTGGGTCGAGACCCTTCTTCGGTCTGAAATATAGAGAAGTCCAGAACAAAACAGGGCCGGCACCAGATGACCTCAGGAAGGGTGGTGCCCACAATGGTCCATTGTTGGCTGGGGAGGATGTGCTAATGACAGGGATACAAGGACGCCAATAGTGGAACTGAATCTGAATCTTTCGTCTCGACCCGGAACATCACCCATTCCTTCCCACCATAGATGCTGCCTGTCCCGGTGAGTTACTCCAGCATTTTGTGTCTATCTTCGGTTTAAATGAGCAAGTGTGTCAATCGTGTGTTATGTCATATGTCCCAGATAGAATCTTACTTGCAGCAGCACAACAGAATATGTAAACATAGTACCCTGTAAACAATATAATAAACGAGAAAAAAAGTTTAGTGTGTAAATATATATACACATACTGCAGTTCCTTCCTACACAACCTCCCTCTGCTGTGTTTCTTTCTAATGAACAGTGTGATTGAAGAAGGGTCTTAACCCGAAACACCGCCCATTCCTTCCCTCCAGAGATGCTGCCTGATCCTGACCTGCCAGAGGAGGTAGTTGAGGCTGGTACATGAATAGACAGGTACATAGTTAGACAGGTACATGCTACATGGTACATAGTACATTGAGTATAGGATTTGAGTATAGGAGCAGGGAGGTTCTACTGCAGTTGTACAGGGTCTTGGTGAGACCACACCTGGAGTATTGCGTACAGTTTTGGACTCCTAATCTGAGGAAGGACATTCTTGCCATAGAGGGAGTACAGAGAAGGTTCACAAGACTGATTCCATGAGATGTCAGGACTGGATAGACTCGGTTTGTACCCGCTAGAATTTGGAAGATTGAGGGGGGATCTTATAGAAACTTACAAAATTCTTAAGGGGTTGGACAGGCTAGATGCAGGAAGATTGTTCCCGATGTTGGGGAAGTCCAGAACAAGGGGTCATAGATTAAGGATAAGGGGGAAATCTTTTTGGACCGAGATGAGGAAAACATTTTTCACACAGAGAGTCGTGAATCTGTGGAATTCTCTGCCACAGAAGGTAGTTGAGGCTAGTTCATTGGCTATATTTAAGAGGGAGTTAGATGTGGCCCTTGTGGCTAAAGGGATCAGGGGGTATGGAGAGAAGGCAGGTACAGGATACTGAGTTGGATGATCAGCCATGATTATATTGAATGGCGGTGCAGGCTCGAAGGGCCGAATGGCCTACTCCTGCACCTATTTTCTATGTTTCTATGTTTCCACATGGTACATAGGTAGACAGGTACATGGATGGGACAGGTTTGGATGGGATCTGAACCAAGCGCAGGCAGGTGGGAATAGTGTAGCTAGGTTTTTTTTAATTCAAAAAATGTATTAAATTATTAAAAAAATAATGTTACACTACAATAAAACAAACCAGACCCACCTCCATAATATAATACAAATAAATATCCTTAATAAACTACTGTACAATTATCTTACACTCCTTATCAAGGATGCATTCAACACCCTGCGGAAGCTAGGACATTGTTGGCCGGTGTGGGCAAGTTGGGCCGAAGAGCCACTGTGTGTGTGGACTCTGTGACCCGCTAAGATACTCCAGGGTACACAAAAATGCTGGAGAAACTCAGCGGGTGCAGTAGCATCTATGGAGCGAAGGAAATAGGTAACGTTTCATTCCGAAACGTTACCTATTTCCTTCGCTCCATAGATGCTGCTGCACCCGCTGAGTTTCTCCAGCATTTTTGTGTACCTTCGATTTTACAGCATCTGCAGTCCCTTCTTGTACACGAGTTACTCCAGGACTCTGTCTGTCTCCAGAACAAGGGGGTCACAGTTTAAGGATAAGGGAGAAATATTTTAGGACCGAGATGAGGAAAACATTTTTTACACAGAGAGTGGTGAATCTGTGGAATTATCTGCCACAGAAGGTAGTTGAGGCCACAGTTCATTGTCTATATTTAAGAGAGAGTTAGATGTGGCCCTTGTGGCTAAAGGGATCAGGGGGTATGGAGAGAAGGCAGGTACAGGATACTGAGTTGGATGGTCAGCCATGATCATATTGAATGGCGGTGCAGGCTCGAAGGGCCGAATGGCCTACTCCTGCACCTATTTTCTATGTTTCTATGTCTCTCTCTGCAAGCCTTGCGGCTGGCGGAACGTTCCACAAGGGGAATATTTCGGCGGCGGACGGAGTTTGAGGCGGGACGGGTTGTCATGGCGGCGGACGGAGATTGAGGCGGGACGGGTTGTCATGGCGGCGGAGGCGGAGGCTGAGGACGGGCCGGAATGGGATCAGTTCTTCTCGGACTGCGCGCCGCCGCCTAACGCGGCCGCCTCGGTCCGGGCGCTGGGCGAGTTCGCGGCGCAGCATGCGGAGCAGTGCAGGCGGCTGGTGCTGGTCACCTCGGGGGGCACTAAGGTGCCGCTGGAGTCGCGCACCGTGCGCTACCTCGACAACTTCAGCAGCGGCTGGCGAGGCGCCGTGTCCGCCGAGCACTTCCTCCAGCTCGGCTACGCCGTGGTCTTCCTGCACCGGCAGCGTTCCCTCTTCCCCTTCTCCCGCCGCTACTCGGGCCTCAACCTGCTGGACGCGCTGAAGGCCGTGCTCGACGTCGGCACCGGCTGCTGGAGGGTGGAGGCTGACCAGGCCGCGCTGCCCGGCATCGTGCCAACGCTGCAGCGCTACGCCGCCGTCAGGGAGGCCGGACTCCTCCTGCCCCTCGAGTTCAGCACCTTGTCCGACTACCTGTACCTGCTCAGGGCGGCTGCCCAGGCCCTCCACCACAACGGTAGGCTAACATCATCCACAAGGACGGAGCGCAGAAGGTTAAGGGGGGACTTGATAGAGGTCTTTAAAATGATGAGAGGGATAGACAGAGTTGACGTGGATAAGCTTTTCCCACTGAGAGTAGGGAAGGTTCAAACAAGAGGACATGACTTGAGAATTAAGGGACAGAAGTTTAGGGGTAACATGAGGGGGAACTTCTTTACTCAGAGAGTGGTAGCTGTGTGTGGAATGAGCTTCCAGTGGAAGTGGTGGAGGCAGGTTCGATTTTATCATTTAAAAATAAATGGGATAATTATATGGACGGGAAAGGAACGGAGGGTTATGGTCTGAGTGCAGGTAGATGGGACTAGGGGAGAATAATTGTTCGGCACGGACTCGAAGGGCCGAGATGGCTTGTTTCCGTGCTGTAATTGTTATATGGTTATAAGGATACACCCCCCAAAAAAAAGCTGCAGGAAGGAACTGCAGATGCTGGTTTAAACAGGAGATGTAGACACAAAAAAGCTGGAATAACTCAGCGGAACGGGCAGCATCTCTGGAGAGAAGGAATAGGTGACGTTTAGGGTCGAGACCCTTCTTCACGTCTGACCCCCGGAGTTACTCCAGCTTTTTGTGTCTATAAACTCTGAACATTCATGATCTGTTATTTGCACTTTATCAGTTTATTTATGCATGTGTGTATTTACGTATATAATGGTCCATGGACACACTGATCGAAGGGCCGAATGGCCTTCTCCTGCACCTATTTTCTATGTTTCTATGTTTTGTAGTCAATGCCTACTATGTTCTGTTGTGCTGAAGCAAAGCAAGAATTTCATTGTCAGGGACACATGACGATAAACTCTCTTGACTTGACTAGACTATATCCTCATGTCTGAAGAAGGGTCTCGACCCCAAATGTCACCCCATTCCTTCTCTCTAGAGATGCTGCCTGTCCCGCTGAGTTGCTCCAGCCTTTTGTGTCTATCCCCAAAAAAGCTGCAGTGGCTCTGCGGATTAACTATCTTTGATCGGACTTTACTGGCTTTATCTTGCACTAAACGTTATTTCCATTATCATGCATCTTCAGTGTAAACCTGCATCTGCAGTTCCTTGTGAATCTTCTTCTTGTGTGTGGCGTGCACAACCTAAAGTTGTAAGTCAACTTGTTCTATTTGTTTGTGCACGTCGGGTTGATTGCATTAGCCGAAACAGGGTGGACCATGTGAAGGTTGCAATCTCCCACCCCGTTCCTTGGGAATGATGTGTAGGAAGGAACTGTGGATGCTAGTTTACACTGAAGATGTAAACTGAAGATGCTGGTTTAAAGTGAAGATAGAAAGTTCAAAATAAGTCATAGGAGCAGAATTAGGCCATTCTATCCATCGAGTCTATTCCGCTTTTCAATCATGGCTGATCGTTCCCTCTCAATCCCTTATCATATATCTTCGGTGTAAATTAGATCCACAGTTCCTTCCTACACATCATTCGCAAGAAACTGCAAATGCTGGTTTAAACCGATGATAGACACAAAGTGCTGGAATAACTCAGCGGATCAGGCGGCATCGCTGGTGAAAAGGAATAGGTAACGATTTGGGTCGAGATCCTTCTTCAGACCAAGAGCCACTATATATGTATATATGTATGAGTCTGAAGAAGGGCTCTGACTTAAAACATCACCTATTCCTTTTCGCCAGAGTTGCTGTCTGACCCATGGCGTTACTCCAGCTTTTTATTTGTTTCTATCTTCAGTTTCAACCAGCATCTGCAGTTCCTGCCTACACATCATTCACAAGGAACTGCAGATGCTGGTTTACACCGAGGATACATAATAAGGGAATAATGTTTAGTGCAAGATAAAGCCAGTAAAATCCAATCAAAAATAGTCTGAAGGTCACCAATGAGGAAGATAGTAGTTCAGGACAACTAGTTGTGGTAGACACAAAATGCTGGAGTAACTCAGCGGGACAGGCAGCATCTCTGCAGAGAAGGAATGGGCGACGTTCGGGTCGAGACCCTTCTTCAGGCTGATGTCAGGGGAGGGGGCGGTACAAAGATAGAATGTAGGCGGAGACATTCTAGTTGTGCAAGAAGGAAGATAGACACAAAACGCTGGAGTAACTTCTTCTTCTTTCGTGTGGCGTGCACAGCCTAAAGTTGTTGGACAACTTGTTCTATTTGATCTTCCGTTTGTGCACGTCGAGTTGATTACATTAGTCAAAACGGGGCGGACCACGAGAAGGTTGCAATCTTCCACCCCGCTGGAGTAGCTCAGGGGGGGGGGGGTCAGACAGGTTTTCTGGAGCAAAGGAATGGGTGACATTTCAGGTCGAGACACCTAGAGTATTATATAAAGCATCACATGTTTATGAATAAAATAAGGACGTGCTGTTGGCAATAATATTCTTGTGATATCAGACCTGCAACGCTTTCATAGACCAGTTGATGACATTAAAACGGGTGGATATTAGAGTGAAATAGCACTTAGTCTGGTCTAAAGTAGGTGATATTTGATGAGGTTTTTTGCAATTTCCAATTCGAATATGGATTATTGCATTCTACTTTTCATTTGATATGCATTACCACTGAAAGGACGTATTGCTGCACTAACAAGTGTTACATTAAAGCATTTTCACCAGCCAGATGTGATTAAAGTTGTTATGTATTTCCTTTGATGTTGGTTCAGACTATGAGCTTCAATGAACTGATGCTGAAAATAAGGTGCTGAACAGAGAACAAATGTCAATAACTTGTGGGAGCTATTTAGTAGAATGAAGACTAATTTTCACAACTACTCTGCTGATTGATTGATTGATTGATTCTTTTAATGACCACACATACATTTTGGCAAATCCAGAGTATCAAAGTTCTTGTCAATGTCTACATTCCTTTTGCCTTTCGCCTTCTTTCCACCAAAGCAGCGAGAGTCGTCTTTCTTTTTCTGGTGGAATTTGTTATGCCAATGCAGCACATAAAAAAAGAATACAAACATGACAATACTAAAGAACTTTAACATGAAAACATCCCCCCACAATGGTTCCCATTATGAGGGAAGGCACAAAGTCCAGTCCCCAAACCCCAGTTCCCCCATAGTCGGGCCTATTGAGGCCTCCACAGTTGCCTCTACGGAGGCCCGATGTTCCAGGCCGTTCTTGCCGGGTGATGTTGGTCCGGCGTCGGGAGAGTCCTCTCAGCGGCATGGGAACCCTGGAAACGGCCGCCTCCTTACTCGAGACCGTGGCTTCCGGAGCCGACAAGGTCAGGAGTATACTGGATAACCTGTGGTATGCCATTATTTTTGTTTTATAGGACCAAAAGCCATGTTCTACCTCGCAGCAGCTGTGTCGGATTTCTTCATTCCCGCGTCAGAGATGCCTGAGCACAAAATTCAGTCGGGGGCTAACCCTCTGCAGGTGATGTGAGCGTCTGACTACATCTGATATAGTTAAGAGATTATGAATAGGAATGGTTCAATGGATTCTTTATTGTCATGTGTACCATGTACAGTCATCTACATTTTAGCAAGACTATCCCTGTACATAAGCACAATCACCCCAGTCAGTACAGTATAATAATAATAAATTTTATTTATGGGCGCCTTTCAAGAGCCTCAAGGACACCTTACAAAAATTTAGCAGGTAGAGGAAAAACATGTAAGGGGAATGAAATAAATAGTAGAGACTGTATGCACAGAACAGCCCACTGAGTCCATATGCAAGAGGCAAAATCCCTACACCTTGATAACATTGACAACTTGGATTGAATTTATACGAGTTTTCATTTCCAGTTGGACTACCTCTTAAGTTTAAGAAAAGATTAACACTGAGATGCAACAAACCATTTCCCGAAAAATATTGTAATGTAATGGAAGGCATGGACATTGAAACGTCTTTCTTGTATTTTGTTTTAGCTAAGTATGCAAATGGTTCCCAAGATGCTGACTCCTCTAGTGAAGGACTGGGCTCCTCAAGCATTTGTCACATCCTTCAAGCTTGAGACGGATTCATCACAGCTGCTCGCTCGAGCTCGCAAAGCTTTAGCAACTTACAGACACCAGGTTGTTGTCGCCAATACACTTGAAACGCGGAGGGTGTACGTTCTCATCGTCACCGAGGACTCTCAGGTTGATATAAAACTTTCGGAGAACGAAGTGCAGCAACATCATGAAATTGAAGAGAAAATTGTGAAGCATTTGAGTGAATGCCACACTAATTTTATAGAAAAGAGCAAAAATCCCACGTAAGTAGACGGGGGATGAGTTACCATGGAAAAGCTGTATGAAATAAAAAGCTGCTGAAGTTATGGAACTAGATAATGAAATCTTGCAAATGTGAACAATGTCATCTGGGCGACCAGGCGTTCTGCTTTATGTTTTTTTTAAAACAAATTTAAGAATAACGAGACCTAGGCTAACACTAAAAGCAATCAGAAGCCATGCTTAAAAAGTTCCGCCTGATAAAAAGCAACGTGGCATTTTATTGGTAAATAGGTGAAACTTTCCATGACTAAAGGAAAACAATATTGGTATTTTTATTACTAGAATGCGCCAGTATAATTGGATGGGACTAAAAATATTAATATAGTCGGTGAAACAATGGGTTAATAAGTTGTGAACTTGTCAGAATTTTATAGTATCAATACTCAAACGCTAGAAATGTTGTAGATTTGCTGAATGCAATTGTATATTTTTGCAATTTAATTATTGTCATTACATATCACAGTTGTATTTAATTTGCATTCAGTTTAAATGGGTGAAATTAAAACATTCCTATCCATTCATTGCAATCTTTCCTCATCTTTGAGTTTTTAATGTTAGTTGAAGTGAGTGCACCAAGACAGATTGCTAAGATAGTACAGAGCAGGTATGGACTGGGGGGAGGAAGAATAACATTTTGTTTAGTATCCTTAATTCAACTTCAGCTCACTTGAAGTGTATCCATACAAGACAGCACAACTGTCCACACCTAAACCATTGATTTAAAGATGCCATGTTATTAAATTAATCTCCAAAACGCAACTTTTTAAAAGCACAAGTATCATTTTATCATGCCAAGTTCTGATGATTCTCAACTGGTGATATGCTCTGGTTGAGATATATGAATCATCATTAGATATAGGTGAGGTGCCAGAAGACTGGAGGATGGTTAATGTTGTGCCTCTATTTAAGAAGGGCTTGGATAGACAGGCTGATTAGGGATAGTCAGCATTGTTTAATATGTGGGAGAACATGTATTACAAATCTGATTGGAATTTTTGAAGTAACTAAAAACGTTGATGAGGGCAAAGCTGTAGCCATTGTCTATATGGTATTTGGTAGGGTGCTCTGGAAGGTTAGATCGCATGGGATCCAGGGAGAGCTGACAGACTTGAAAGACTGGATGGAGGCCTGTGACTAGTGGTGCCAGGTTTTGCTGCTGTGGATTATGTCAAAGATTTGGGTGAGAATGTACAAGGCATGATTAATAGGTGTTTTCCAGATAACAAAAGTGGGTAGCATAGTAGATAGTGAAGATGGTTATCAAAAATTGCAGCAGGATCTTGATCGGTTGTACAGGTGGGCCGAGGAATGGTTAATGGAGTTTCATACAGATAAGTGTGAGGTGTTGTATTTTGGAAAGTCAGAGTATAGAGGTTGGGATGTTACATTGCAGTTGTACAAGACATTGGAGCAATATGTTCAGTTTTAGTCACCCTGTTACAGGAAGGATGGAAGCTGGAAGAATGCAGAGAAGATTTACAAGAATGTTGCCAGGATTCAAAAGCCTAAGCTATGGTGGGTGGTTGAGCAGGCTAGGGCTTTATTCCTTGGAGGATGAGGGATGATCAAGATCATGAGGGAATAGATAGGGTAAAAATGCAGAGTCATTTACCCAGAGTAGCAGATCAAGAACCAGCGGACATAGGTTTAAGGGTTTAAGGTGAAAGAAGAACGTTTTTATAGGAACCCGAGGAGCAATTTTTTCCACAAAAGCTGGTGGGTATATGTAACGAGCTGCCAGCTGTGGCTGGTACTATCACAACATTTTGGCAGTTACATGGACAGGAAAAGATTATAACGAGATGGGCCAAACACAGGCAAGTGGGACAAGTATAGAGGTGTCATCTTGGTCAGTGTGGGCCAAGGGGCCACTTTCCATGCTGTATGAAACGGCAAATTGAAACAGTTAAAACAACTTTCGGACATCGTCAACTATTGAGCACTGCAAAATTTGAATGAATGCACCATTTAATTTAAGGGACTTTGCATTGATTGATATCTGCAATATTCAGACGGAGGAAATTAATTGGTTCACCCATACACTAGATAAATAAGTGTATTGACCTTTCTAGGTACTAGCTCACACGGAAGAGAACGTAGAATTGAATACACATATAATTTAATAGTTTGTAATTACATTATGTATGAGTCCATTAGTTGGTACATCAGTTTTACTAACAATTTATAAACAGTAAAAAATGTCTTTCATAAAAAAACCAAAATACTTTAGAGGCAGAGTAGGTGATCCATTAATTTCCAGGTTGAAGATGGTTGATCCTCAATGATAAGATCAATGAAGCTTGATGCTCTTCTTAACTCCAGCCCGGATACCTGACAGCTCACCACTGTATCGGTGTTCCTCTCTCCGGACCTCACGCACCTGCAAAGGCAAAGTATACAAGGTGACATTAAGCAAGATCTCACTAAGAAACATATTGTGGGTTTATATGCCTTTAAATTTGGGGGTAATCTGAAATAAAACCCTACTTTGACATTTCTATAAGAACACGGAAAGGCACGGTGGCGCAGCGGTAGAGCTGCTGCCTTACAGCACTAGAGAACCGGGTTCGATCCCGACTACGGGTGCTGTCTGTATGGAGTTTTTGTACGTTCTCCCCATGACCTGCGTGGGTTTTCTCCAGGATCTCTGGTTTCCTCCTACACTCCAAAGAAGTCCAGATTTGTAGGTTAATTGGCTTGGTAGAATTGTAAATTGCCCCTGGTGTGCGGGGATCGCTGGTCGGCACGGACTCGGTAGGCCGAATGGCCTATTTCTGCGCTGTATCTCTGAAGGGCCGGTGCTGGCTCGAAGGGCTGAAACTCCTACGTTTCTAACTCACATGGGAGACTCAGAGCCACAATTCAAATGTTGATAGGACATTGATAACCCTCGATTCAAACTCTCACCAACTACTTCACTTACCTGACCCTTCCGTCGGATGTTGGCTCGTCTGAACTTCTCCCTGTGCTTGACACGAGGATTACGATCAATCTTCTTCCTCCTGGGTGTCAGACCCCTATTCTTGGTCATCTGTGGGCCGGAGAAAGTTTTGTCACACATGGTTGCAATAAGTCGGAGAAATCGAGAACCAGAGGACATAGGTTTAAGGCGAGGGGGGAAATATTTAACAGGAATCTGAGGGGTTACATTTTCACACAAAGAATGGTGGTTGTATGGAATGATCTGCCAGAGGAGGTAGTTGAGGCTGCGACCATTGCAACGTTTAAGAAACATTAGACAAGTACATGAATAGGACAGGTTAGAGGGACAAGAGCCAAACACAGGCAGGTGGGACTAGCATAGATGGGGCATGTTGGCCACTGTGGGCCTGTTTCCACGCTGTCAGACTCTATAACCGATTCTTTTATTTTAATAAAATATTCTGTGCAAAGCTATCCAAAACAATGTCCAACTAATCGAACTGAAACTCAGCAGATGGCCAGTCTGCAGCCAGTGTTTATTCACAATAGTATATGGGTGGACATTCTAGTGAAAGACAGAGGCAGCAAGTGGAGGAATCATTAGGCCGCATGGTACTGTCAATGTGACACTGAATGCATGGTGTGTTTCCATTCTATCGCCAGGGTACAGGTTCAATATTCTGTCGGGGGCAGAGGGAGGAAATGAACCAGATGTCACGATGCACATTTGCTACTGAGAACATTAGGACGGTAGGAATTGGAGGTTCTAAAAAAAAAAAATCAGAGTTTCAGTAATTTCAGATTATGACTAACTTTAAAAAAAAAAAAAGTGAATAATCAATCTCAATTAACAAACTTAAGGAACTACTCTTTTTTTAATATATTAAAAAGTCAAGATGGACTCAGAAAAAAAAGTTTAGAATAGTCCTAAAGCAAATTAAAACCAAAAAAAAGCAAACTAAAATATATTAAAACAAGATAGATACCTGATAAGTGATCTTTCTCTTTTCTTCTGCACCAAGCACCGTGTGTACCACAGCAGTGTTCTCATTACTGAAACATAAAACCCATTATTAAAGGATTGGGACACGAGTATTTAGGCGTGGAGCTCCGACGTCTTAACGTTGCCACTTCTGGAGAAACGAGTAGGACAGGATATTAAAAAACGGAATTTACCCTCCCAGCAAAAATGTTTCTGGAATTCTGTAGCTTATCAACTTGCTGATATTGTTGTCCGCATGTGGGCAGCAAATCAACACATTATTGAATGAGAACAACATTTCTTCCCAAGCTCAAAAACACTTAAGCACGTAGGATCTCCCGATTAAAGGAACCGAGACAATTACCAATGAGAAACTTGAATTTAAAAGGAAACTAAATTCTAATAGAATAAATTCATTCTTTCCTTTTTCTATTTTTCCATTTTTTCTAACTCGGTTCTTTCTCTGATGCGGTGCAGTTGCAGCCTCACCATAGAATCAAACTGGAGAATTGTGTATAAATTAGAAAACGGAAAAAGGTTGTAGTTTACTCCATTCATAAAATGATTTAAAAACAAAGTGGGTTTGCAGCTTACAATGCCTGGCTTTTTAGCACGGTCCACAATTGTGACCACCAATAACACAGTGGACAAAACAGTCCCAGTTCTGAATGTTGTGAGATAGTTACTACCAAACATCCGGAGCCGTTTTCTCTCTAATGTTCTCTTAGTTTTTTTTTAAATTACACACGAGTTCCATATTCTTTATTCTAATGAAATGAAACCTTTGATATCTTGTTAATATCATTTTGAAAATCCATTTTCAACCACTGCATTTGTCTGTCATACCCATTCATCTGCTCTGGAGTCAATTTACCCGTGGCTTTGACTGTGAGACTCATGTTATACATATAATGCTTTGCCCATTGGGGAGACACAGGAACTGCAGATGCTGGCTCACAAAAAGAGATAAAGTGCTGGAGTACACACATAAACAAGCCATACCTGTCCTCTTCCATTCTTTTTCTCTTCTGGGATAGAATCCCCTTCATTTCTTTATGATACAGGATGCCTGCTTCATTAACCATATCATATTTTAAATCTTTGCCCATGACCTATATTAAAACATTAATCCCATATACTCAGGAACATGTGGAAAGGCACAAGAACATATCCTTGCAAAGCAATTCGAGAGAAAGATCCCCAATTTAACATTTAACTTGGAGAAAATCATTTTAATATTTCCAATTCATGTTATAATTGTAAATTGAGACTACCACTTCCTAGCCTTGTATCCAAACTTTTGATTTTTTTTTTCATTTAAAATTATAGATCGTGCGTATTGCAAGGAAGATCGGCATTAATTCCCAATTGGTCTTGAAGTAGACATTGCTCGGTCATTTCAGAGGGTAGCAGAGATTCACCCACCAGAGAGACACAAGCCAAACTGGGTAAAGATGGAACACTAATGAACTACTTGCGTTTCTACAAAGTCCAACAACTTTAAGTTTACCATTACTGATAGTGAACTGAATTTGAATGCCCCAATTTCAATAGTGTGATTAAAACTAAAGGCTCTGGATTAATGGTGCGGATGGGGTCAAGGAAAGAGCTTTCATGTCACAGCCCTGTTTTCACCAATCTTTCCACCACCACGCACAAGAAGCACAAGACAGACACCATTGTGCAGATGCCAAGAAGTGTGTGTTCAGCTCTGGCTGAACAACTTCTAATCTTGTGTGTGGACTCGATAAGAATGCTCCAGAACCCTGAAGCAGTCTCCCATTAGTACAATTACTTTTCCACTGTATCGTGTAGTTAGTTTTAATGGCAGTTTTCTTTGCTCTTGATACCAACATGACTAGACTATGTATACTTTTATACACTGTACACTTTTAGCTAACACTCCCTGTGACGAGTGAGAAAGAAATGATTGGGTTGGTTGGGGGGGGGTATCAAATTTGCCTCCTATGGCCGGGGCTCTGGAACCTGTAGCCGACTTCAGATGCTGAATTTGCAGGCCGTCCAGCGGATCGTTGGACTCCTCTCAGGGGCTGAGATCTCCGATAGTCCGGCAAAACGGATAATCCAGAAAGGCTCTGGAACCAAGGGTGCCCGA
Source organism: Amblyraja radiata (assembly GCF_010909765.2). NCBI lineage: Eukaryota > Metazoa > Chordata > Chondrichthyes > Rajiformes > Rajidae > Amblyraja > Amblyraja radiata. The sequence continues at coordinate 29,519,398 of NC_045986.1, read as the reverse complement.
GGGAAAAAAAAAAAAAAATGGTGGTGGACCTGTACAGCAGACCCTTCTATACTTGCCTTTTCTTTTGGTCTTTGATCAGTTTTTAGTCGTTTACTCAGCTGAGGTGGCTTTTTCTTCAGTTTGGAGATATTTTGATCTTTACCAGTAACAGATTTAAGCTCTTGATTAGGCTGGCTTAACTGCTGCTGGATATCAGATGTAAGTTGCTTATCCACAACAAGCAGGTCATTGATTAGCTGGAGGGAGAAAACACACATTGTCAACCTTCTTGATACCAACATGGAGTGCAGAGAAGGTTCACCAGACTGATTCCTGGGATGTCAGGACTGTCTTATGAAGAAAGACTGGATAGACTTGGTTTATACTCTCTAGAATTTAGGAGATTGAGAGGGGATCTTATAGAAACTTACAAAATTCTTAAGGGGTTGGACAGGCTAGATGCAGGAAGATTGCTCCCGATGTTGGGGAAGTCCAGGACAAGGGGTCACAGCTTAAGGATAAGGGGGAAATCCTTTAAAACCGAGATGAGAAGAACTTTTTTCACACAGAGAGTGGTGAATCTCTGGAACTCCCTGCCACAGAGGGTAGTCGAGGCCAGTTCATTGGCTATATTTAAGAGGGAGTTAGATGTGGCCCTTGTGGCTAAGGGGATCAGAGGGTATGGAGAGAAGGCAGGTACGGGATACTGAGTTGGATGATCAGCCATGATCATATTGAATGGCGGTGCAGGCTCGAAGGGCCGAATGGCCTACTCCTGCACCTAATTTCTATGTTTCTATGTTTCTGCTAATTAGCATAATTTAGATATTATTTGACCAAAAACCTCACACGGCAGCAATCAGGATTGTCAGTAATCTTACCCAGCTTGAACCATCTCATGAAATTAATATGTCCAGGGGATGTCCAGAGTGGGCTGGGCAAGGAGAGACAACGCAACTAACTAATAAAGACAAGCAACTCCAGGCTAGTCTTAATCAGTGGCCAGAATGGAGACGAGGAGTTTCTTTAGCCAGAAGGCTGTGGAATTCATGCTATCCAAATAGATCAGATATACCATACATAGATACAAATCAGTTCAAACTCAAGTACAATAAGTGCAAAGAGGAAGATACAGGATGGTAGACAAAAATGCTGGAGAAACTCAGCGGGTGCAGCAGCATCTATGGAGCGAAGGAAATAGGCAACGTTTTGTCCCGAATCCCAAAGGAAATAGGTAACGTTTCGGGCCGAAACGTTGCCCATTTCCTTCGCTCCATAGATGCTGCTGCACCCACTGAGTTTCTCCAGCATTTTTGTCTAAAATCGAATTTCCAGCATCTGCAGTTCCTTCTTAAACAGGAAGATACAGGATGCAGAATATAGTTCTCAGCATTGTAGTGCAACAGTTCCCTGGAGAAATGAATCCAAGGCAAAGGGTTTCAGGGGAACACAATAACAAATAGGTAAAAAAAACAACAATGACCTTGGGTACACAAAAATGCTGGAGAAACTCAGCGGGTGCAGCAGCATCTATGGCGCGAAGGAAATAGGTGACGTTTCGGGCCAAAACCCTTCTTCAGACTGAACTTGGTATGGTTAAGTTGCACAATACTCACATTTCTGTAGGTGAGTAGTCTCTCGATCACTGGATGGTTCTGAACTGGAATACGTTTTGCCTTCAATACCAGGTAAAAACTGATGTTTGTGCAGTAGCTACAGATCAGACACATTTCATTACCAAGGGAACACTAGTTTTTTGTTTCAGTACAGTACTTCACAGTTCTGGATTGTTTACTAAATGTAAAACTCAGATATTGTACAGGAGATCCCCATTTTCTATTTGTGTGAGAAGGAACTGCAGATGCTGGTTTAAACCAACGATAGTCACACAAAGCTGGAGTAACTCAGCTGGACAGGCAGCGTCTCTGGAGAGAAGGAATGAGTGACGTTTCGGGTCGAGACCCTGAGTCTGAAGAAGGGTCTTGAATCCGAAACGTCACCCATTCCTTCTCTCCAGAGATGCTGCCTGTCCCGCTGAGTGACTCCTGCATTTTGTGTCTACCACCCGACCACCTTCAACTGGTACAAACTCAATGGCCATCCACACTTTACTTTAGAGATACAGCGCAGAAACAGGCCGTTCGGCCCACCGAGTCCGCGCTGACTAGCGATCACACCAACACTATCATACACACTAGGGACAATTTTACAACTTATAGAAGCCAATTAACCTGCAAACCTGTGCGTCTTTGGAGTGCGGGAGGAAACCGGAGGGCCCGGTGAAAACTCACGCTGTCACAGGAAGAACGTGCAAACTGCGTACAGACAGCACCTGCAGCCAGGATCGAACCAGGATGTCTGGTGCTGTAAGGCAGCAAATCTACCTCTGCACCACTGTACACTCTGGAGGGCACAAGGCCTTAGATAGCAGAGTGTGGAAGCCCTACCCTAGGAATGGCCTGACCATTTTTGACACCAAGATAAGAAGAGAGGCAGAGTTCGTTGTGCGAATGGACTATAATGGTTTTTAAATGACATTTGGAGAAATTAAAAAGTTGATGTAAATAAAATTAATAAATTCATTAAGAACAGTTTAGAAATAATTAAAAACTGAAATAAAATTATAATAATAAAAAGCTCCAAGAACAATTAAAGTCTCACCTTATCCATTAATTCCAATACAGGCTGACAATCCCTAAAGAACCAGTGGAACATCCAATTCTATATCATGTCTGTGTACGAAACTGGTCACTGGAATGACTGAACGCCAATGGTTCTTTGTAAGAACTGCCAGTCACAGACAAGAACATTTGTCCCACTGATATTAATCAACAATACACTCTGCCAATTGCCAGTCATACAAAACTCACATGAACATCTTGCTAACAAATGTTAATGGCACAGACACTCTTACGATCACAAGTCCAACAGAGGTTTCAATTTCTAACTTATCAGTTAATTAATTTCACCACATGGTGAATGGCTAATAGACTGGACAATAGGCAGCTCATCGTGTCCCGCAAAGGGCACAGATTCTCTTGTTACAGCAAAGAAACTTACTTCAGGTACAGATGGTACTTTGTCTGCACATACTGGGCGTCCTGTGAAGTAAACAAAATTCACAATATGATCCGGTCACACCTCACACCTCCCATCCCCGCCCTGTCACACAATGTGTTTGTCTTCTCATCATACCTTCCCTGCTGGGATCCTGCCACTCTGTACAGTCTCCATCAGTGGCTGCAACTCATCCCTCAATTCCACAAGCTGCAAGATCAATCAGAAATTGTTTTACTTGGCAGAATAACTTAAAACACACGGTGGTGCAGCGGTTGAGTTGCTGCCTTAGGATTGAGTTCGATCCTGACTACTACGTGCTGTCTGTACGGAGTTTGCACGTTTTCCCCCCTTCACCTGCTTGGGTTTTCTCCAGGTTCTTCCCACACTCCAAAGACGTACAGGTTTGTAGGCCAATTGGCTTCAGTAAAATTGTAAATTGTCCCTAGTGTGTGCGCAGGATAGTGTTAGTGTACGGGGATCGCTGGTCGGCGTGTCGAGGGGCCTGTTTCCTCGCTGTATCTCTAAACTAAAACTAATCCTAAAAGTTTTTCACTGTACTTCGGTACACGTGACAATAAACTAAACAAACTACAAGTAACTAAAACAGAAAAGGTTCCACTTTCTTCCTTCCAAGGTGACTCGCAATGGGAAATATTTCTACAATTGCAAACCTCAATTTTTTTGCGCAAAGGGGAAAAAAAAAAAAGAAAAAACTTGTCTAAACCATCACTATGCAGCACTTTCATATTTAAGAAATATATTGTGACAAATTGCTATGGCAATCGATCAAAAGAAAAAAGGTTGACATTTATCTTTCATTCTTATCCATGTTCACATTTAAGTTCAGTTTAATTTATCACATGTACCAAGGTACTGTGAAAAGCTTTTGTTTTGTGCTATCAAGATTTAAGATTTTTTAAGAAGGAACTGCAGATGCTGGAAAATCGAAGGTAGATAAAAGTGCTGGAGAAACTCTTCAGGTGCAGCAGCGTCTATGGAGCGAAGGAAATAGGCAATGTTTCCTATTTCCTTCGCTACAGAGATGCTGCCGCACTCACTGAGTTTCTCCAGCACTTTTGTCTACCTTTAAGATTTTTTTATTTTGTGAAGAACTATAAACTGAGCAGTGATGTCAAATCTGTGCTTTCCTGAAGCCAAGAAAATCAATTCATCTTGTATCCTTCAGTTTTTCTGTGCAAAAACAAGGTGCCAAATACTGAGGTTTTCTGAAAAGAATATAAAGAAAAATGCGAATATAGGTTTCCCCCGATAACAAAATAACCAATTCCCTAGTTCCCTCGATGCCAATGTTTGTAAGGTTTGCTTAAATTCAATTGTTTGTCTTAATTCATTGTCTTTGCATCCTCCTACATTAATACACAATATGTTAAGTGGCCGTCTCTTATCCAGTGGTCGATCAGCTAAACAACATAATTTAATTTGGAAACATCAACTTCTATTCATGCATCAGATGAGACTTGATATCTAGCGAGGAACTAATGTGCACTACTACCATAAAATCTCAGTAAACACGATTTCCATCAACGAAATAATATTTCATGTCTCTGCGTCATGTTAGGCCAAAGGTCCTGTTCCTGTACTGTACTGTTCAATATTCTTTGTGGTTTAGAAATGAGTACCCAATAAAATAGATTTTTACCTCTGGAACATTACAATGCACTATTTTATTGTGCCTGTAATTTATGAATTTTCAACCTTATATATGTGGCATCTAATCTTAAGAAAACACTAAGAAGAGTTCAATAAACATGAGTAATGTTAGAGATTTAGCTGACCTTTGCCCTGAAATCCTGCATGAGTTCCAGTAGCTCAGGTGACTCTTTCTTCAGCAGTTTCATCTTCTCTTTCTGGGACATTTTATTCAAATCTTTTTTAATTTTCAGGTCCTTTCCAGAATCTTTCTCTGCTTCCCGTTCTTGGGCAAATGTCTAGGATGAGAAAACTCCACGTAAGAATGAAAAGTAAATAAATAAACCTTCTTTTGAGAAAGAACTGCGAGAGAACAGCAGACCTGTACGTACTTCATCCCTGTTTCATCGTGCACAAGTTGGCAGAAAACATTGTTACCCGAATTCATGAAAATGTTGCAAGATTGCTAGCAGTCAGAGGTTACCATTGCTGATTGCCCCGTCTTGGATATGTGTCAGAACCAGCAGTGAAGACAACATTGATTGCATTAGAACATAATTGTATGTGCTCATGTCAATTGCAGTTGAGAAAAGATGGGTTGGGGGACAAATCAAATATCCGTTTTGGATAGATATGCAAATGATCATTGAAGTCAGTCAGTCCATGGCAGAATGAATTTGTAGTTCAAAACCAAAAGAACATATTAGAGCCAAAAACAGCATTGCTTCTGTAAAATGAATCATAGCTTACAACTCTTCAAATATTGCAAAAGCACGCGGATATAAGGTGCGAGGGACAATAATGAAAATACCCAACATATCCATAATTGTATATTTCAGAATGGGAGGATCAATAACTGTAAGAAAGAGGGCCACAACACAGGAAAGGCCTATAATCTGGCCTCTCCTGCTGAACTGGCAAGTTTAATCACGCAGAACCAGGATTACCTTAATCCAATATGAATTTTAAAAGTGAGAGCACCACCACTACATCAAGAGGACAAACATTACTGAATTATCTCAAAAATAAGTTGGCACGAAGCTATTGGAGTGGAGCGCCAGGAAAAGATAGGAAGCCGATCCCAGTAATAATAACCACAAATTACTTGGGCATTTGCAATCTGTTGCAAAGGCCACTTCTGCACCTCCACACACACACACCCCCTGGTCGTTACCTGAAGAAGGTCGAGGCCAAAGTCATCCTCTGACAGATCCTCAGCCAGTCGTTTCTGAATGGTTATGGCTTCTAGTTCCTCCTCTTCAACCTCTGCCAGAGCTTCTGCCTGTTTCTTTCCACCTGCAAGTGTGTCAACAGCAAATGCCAAGTCAGACCACAATACATGTTTGCATCTCCTTGCAAGTACTCATACCTTCTCACAAGATAGTTGTGTACAAAAGCCCAAGGCTTTAAACTTTCCACCCTGGATTTTCATGTTGAAAGGGAGGAAATACAATTCCTAAACTGCTGTCAAAGAGCACCAAAGAGTGAATCCAGACTAGGTCAGAGCATTGCCACAGTGCCACTCAGAGACAAGCCTGACTTAAAGCACATTAAAACAAAACACAAAAGTCTGACTATCTTGCTACAATACCAAAGGCAGGGCATCGGTCTTGAAAAACACCATCTAAAATGGAATTGTCACATCTTGTGTTCATTCTGAGGACCGGGATCAATGCTGTTGACACCGTGCATTTCAAAACCACAAATACATCCATGCAAACAACACAAGGAATAAACCAGTCTCCCTCCCCCCCCGCTGAAGATGGCAAGTTACAGAACTTACGAGGAATCTCATCAACGTAGTCGGTCTGGTAATACGATTTCTTCTTCTGTCCCCAGGACAAAGCGCTGGGGAGGCCTGGAGGAGAAAGAGTGAAGCAACAATCAGTCTTACTGCAAAGAAACCGATTCAGCATTTGCAGCAGTAACGTCGCACGTCGATTATTCTTAATTAATAGTAATGGAACATGGCAATATTTCTCTCCCAATTTTCTGCAAATGCCTCTGGCCAGGCTAAAGTTTGCAAAATAAATTAGTTCCATGATGCATTATACAGAATTCGATAACATCACAGCACAGCACTGACCATCCTCTCTTTTGCCCTCGAGATCACTGTCCATGTCGACATCTTCCTCGCATTCATCATCCTCATCCTCCTCCTCATCATCATCATCCGAATCGGGAAGCTCCAGGGGCATCACCTCTTCCTGTTTTAGACACAGCAAGTCGTCAGCATTGATGTTTGATCCAATTAATGGTCAATAAATTCCTTTCCAACAATATCGTTTTTGCTGCATTTAACCGAAGGGAAATAAGGCAGAAGGAAACGTACAGCGAACCGTATCAGTTACAGAAATCAGAAGATGTTGTTCTTTTAATTCAGTGGAGGATCAAATTCCGTAGTAAAAACTACCACCAACACTGAAAGGTCCAGGAAAAACAAGCAGATTCGCATAATAAACAAGGGAATCGCATGCAGCCCTTTGGTTCAGCTCTCATGTTCAATACTATTGTTGGAATTGCGAAAACCCCTAACCTCATTGACGGCTAAATAACATGAATCTACTGATAGCAGCCTCAAATAAATGACTGAACATTCAGGGCTTCTTTGGAGTAGAGATTATGAAGTAAATCGAGTTAAATCAATAAAGTGTGATATTATGACTACTGATAGAGCTGAAAGGCCAAGAGATCTGTATTGGGAGACTGCAATAGCCTTTCACTATTTAGGATGGACCAATGCTTTCTGTTGTGCTGCTGCAAGTAAGAATTTCATTGTTCTATCTGGGACATATGGCAATAAAACACTCTTGACTCTAGAGAGTAAAATACAGAGGTTACACCATACATGGAGCTGGCCATAACAGATAAAGCAGAGAAGATTAATGCAACATTATTTGTGATCAGGGAAAATAATTGTAACTGAAAAGGTGCCCCTAAATAATACTTTGCGAATGCTTTTGCTGCATTACATGCACTTTAGTCAGCCAAGAAATTATACAGCCGACTTTATACACAGACAGCTGAAAATGCACGCAGAAATGCAACACCTGCAGATTTCTAGTGACAAAGGAAATGTTAAATTTTAATCTAGTTTATCAAGACCTTTGTTAATAGCTTACATAACGACTACTTTCTAGTAGGTTTGTTTGTAATGTAAGACTGTACAAAATGCAATTTTGTTTAAACCAAGCTGTTTGAATAACAATAAAAGGCATTCTATTCTATTCTATTCTACCTTAAAGAGTGAAAGTAAAAATACTGAGACAAGAGTGGTCTCAAGACTTGTGGAAAAACAAGCACATAAATGTTGGCTACTTTTTGTGCATAACATCGAGGAGGAAGTGTTGCAGAGATAGCATCATTCACATCAGGTGTTAAAGCAAGGTTTTGTCTAGCCTCTCAAATGAATGAAAAAAAGATCCTCAGTGTAATTTAAGAACAGCAAGGAAATTTTCCCAAGAGTCCCAACTCATTATTATCCCTCATGTCATATGGTTATTATTTCGTTGCTGGATGTGCGCAGTTGCTGTGTGCAAGTCTGCTTCAGTTTCCCTACAACAGTGACAAGGGTTTAAAACCTTTTATCAACAGTAAAATGCCTTGTCAGGTTCCAAGTCTGTAAAAGATGCTATACAAATCTTATTTTCTACCCAATTATATCCTGCTTTCCCCAAAAGAGTTGGAAAGACAGAAACACTCTTGTTTTTTTTTTAAATATCGATCGACAAGGCATTAAGAAATTAATCAGAAGGCGTTCCAAAAAGCTTGCCTAACAACTGTGTTATGTCAGCCCAGCAGAACAACACATACATACCTCATCCAATGAGTCCTCACTAAAACGTTCTTGTGCTTTTCCATCGTCCAGCAGCTTCTGCAACAACAAAAAGTTTAGGATTATCGAGATTTTCAAAGGCTTGCCAACAGGAGCATCAAGGCACCTTTGGACTGCTGTTGTTAAACCTGTTTTGGCAAACTGAGCAGTGGTGTTCCTTAAGAATGACTCAATATTTCACCCTGAAAAATCAGTAACAATGCACATCAATTTCTTGCGCTGCCATGCATATATTATTAATATGCTCCAAACTATACCCCATGTTGTTAGTGACTAATGTGATTTAGGTTTAAGAAGGAACGGCAGATGTTGGAAAATCAAAGGTAGACAAAAATGCTGGAGAAATTCAGCGGGTGAGGCAGCATCTCTCGAGCGAAGGAAATAGGCAACGTTTCGGGTCGAGACCCTTCTTAGGTGGTAAGCTCACATTTATGATGGCACTGCATTATAAAGGTGTCATCATTTTATTCTCTGTAGTATCTTGTTGTTGCAGCTACATCAGCCAGCATTGTGGAGGAATAGTCGACATACATCTTTCCCACTTTTAAATTACAACTTCCATTATTTAATAACATTATAGCAGAACTTCAATTATTATCCAAATCAACCCCTCAATCCTACTTAACCTGCAGTTTATAAATAACATTATGGGTTACAATGAACATCATGGGAAACGGGCTGACACAATTTCATCCGCGCTTATTTTTTACTTTACTACAAAGGTTATATATAAACATGGTGTCTTACACTCACCTTAAGTTTCTTCTCGTGAAATTCATCAACTTCATCATTATAATATTCGGAAGAATTCTACAAGAAGAAAAAAAGGCTTTCACATTGAGCATAACTGCTCCTTACCCACTTACATTTCAATATCGCAATCACAGAAAATTAACTTACATTCAGGCTTTCAAGATTTTGCAAACAAACTGCGATTCAAAGGCTGGACTAACCTGCTCGCAGTTCCTAAATGCTATGCATGAGATTTGTCCACAGTCTTCTGAAAATGTATTTATCTATCATCTCCTCCAAATTACACTGCCCCTTACATTAAAATCTGATTAAAGAGGAAGTTTTTATTTAACTCCCAAACCCCACTTTAAGTCTTTCACAAAACAAAATATGAGACGAGGATACACAAAAATGCTGGAGAAACTCAGCGGGTGCAGCAGCATCTATGGAGCGAAGGAAATAGGTGACGTTTCGGGCCGAAACCCTTCTTCAGATTGATGGGGGGGAGAAGGAAGGAAAAAGGGAGGAGAAGGAGCCCGAGGGCGGAGGGATGGGAGGAGACAGCTCGAGGGTTAAGGAAGGGGAGGAGACAGCAAGGGCTAGCAAAATTGGGAGAATTCAATGATCATGCCATCCGGACGCAAGCAACCCAGGCGGAATATGAGGTGCTGTTCCTCCAATTTCCGGTGTTGCTCACTCTGGCAATGGAGGAGACCCAGGACAGAGAGGTCGGATTGGGAATGGGAGGGGGAGTTGAAGTGCTGAGCCACCGGGAGTTCAGGTAGGTTATTGCGGACTGAGCGGAGGTGTTCGGCGAAACGATCGCCCAACCTCCGCTTAGTCTCACCGATGTAAATCAGCTGACATCTAGATCAGCGGATGCAGTAGATGAGGTTGGAGGAGATACAGGTGAACCTTTGTCGCACCTGGAACGACTGCTTGGGTCCTTGAATGGAGTCGAGGGGGGAGCTGAAGGGACAGGTGTTGCATTTCTTGCGGTTGCAACGGAAAGTGCCCGGGGAGGGGGTGGTACGGGAGGGAAGGGAAGAATTGACAAGGGAGTTGCGGAGGGAGCGGTCTTTGCGGAAGGCAGACATGGGGGGAGATGGGAAGATGTGGCGAGCGAGTGGTGAGACGAGGATAACTGGGTTTGGTCATCAGCAGTGACAAAATGCATGGTTTCTGCTTTGGAGCAAATGTACACATGATTGCACTAAGCTTATGCACGAACGCTATAGTGAAATCTTCGGAATGAAATCCACATTGAACAAGAATATCCCAAACTAACTGCTTCCACATTTAAACCCAGAGACAGATGAAGTAAAAAAAACACTGGCAGTAATATGAAGAATTACCTGCCACACACTCATTTTTTAATACTCACAGCATCAGGATTTGGTAAGTTGCTGTACTTTTGGGGGTCATCGCTGCCATCATCCTGCTGCTGTTGCTGCAGCCTGGGTTTCTTTCTACTGGATCTGCAAAGCAGCCAATCATTAAAATTATATATCTTAATAATTATCAATTCTGGAGTTATGTTAAATAGAATAATACATATAGTTATAATACATAGATAACCTCTGTTCTTCCTTTGCACAATTATTTTAGTACAGATAGTTAGCTACACATGATAATGTATTTATGCAGATTTTTGTACTTATTTACATAATGAGAGGATATCTCATTGAAACATAAGATTGTTAATGGCTTGGACCACAATGGCAATTTACAGAATAAAGTCGTCAGTACAAAGTCGTCAGTAGATTTCTTAACACCGATTGGGCAACTTTTATGCTGCAGTCTTCAACTCAACTACCTGAAACTCACTTTACAGACATTCTTTACATCCAGTGCACAAGTTAAACATTGCATTGAATTGGTTGTGTGTCAAGGTTTTAAAGAAGAGAGGCAAGAGTCTCAACTGATGCCATTCGCCTTGTTTGCTGCTGTCAGTGTTACAGATTGTCATAGATTCCCCACAAAACAGCAGAAAGATTGATATTTCTTAATCCTGCTCCACAATCAGCTAAACATCAACTGCAGTTCCTGAACTTTTTTTGATGCAGGTCCAAGTCTCATTCATAAAATCAAAAGCAACAATATGATAATGTACTTTTGGAAATCTGCCCAGCTGAAGATAAAACGTGGCCCCATCTGTTTTCACACAATACTATTTTAAGGGTGAGTACCAAAAGCATCAAGACAAGTGACAATGGGAGGGGAATGGACAGCATCGGGCAGCATCTGACAGGCAACATTTCGGGGAGTGACTCTTGAGATTGAAGGGTTCCGACCCTAAACGTCACCTACCTTCTCTCCAGAGATGCTGCCCGTCCCGCTGAGTTACTCCAGAACTATGTGACTATCTTCAGACGTGCCAACACGCCAAAAACAATAATTACACTCAGGGCTGTGGAATTACACCAAGCACAAACTGGCTGTTTTGTAGGAAGGAACTGCAGGTTTACATAGAAGATAGACACAAAATGCTAGAGTAACACAGCGGGACAGGCAGCATCTCTGGACAAAAAAGGAATAGGTGACAAAATGGAATAGGAAAAGATATGGGTGATATTTCAGACCCGAAACATCACCCATACCTTCTATTCAGAGATGCTGCCTGTACCGCTGAATCACTCCAGCATTTTGTGTCTATCTTCAGTTTAAACCAGCATCTGCAGTTCCTTCCTACACATTCTGTTTCCTGTTTGACACTCAAGGTAGTACATTAGACAATAGACAATAGGTGCAGGAGTAGGCCATTTGGCCCTTTGAGCCAGCACCGCCATTCAATGTGATCATGGCTGATCATCCCCAATCAGTACCCCGTTCCTGCCTTCTCCCCATATCCCCTGACTCCGCTATTTTTAAGAGCCCTATGTAGCTCTCTCTTAGAAAGCATCCAGAGAACCTGCCGCCACCATTCTAAATGGCTTACTCCTTATTCTTAAACTGTGGCCCCTGGTTCTGGACTCCCCCAACATCGGGAACATGTTTCCTGCCTCTAGCGTGTCCAAACCCTTAACAATCTTATATGTTTCAATGAGATATCCTCTCATCCTTCTAAACTCCAGAGTGTACATTGGTAAAGACTTGACGGTAACAAAGCGGCCGGGGACGGCGCGGTCCCTCCTCACCGGTAACATTAACCCTCGAAAGACACAAAATGTTGGAGTAACTCAGCGGAACAGGCAGCATCTCTGGAGAGAAGGAATGAGTGAAGTTTCGGGTCGAGACCCCTCTTCTTCGGTTTAAACCAGTGTCTGCAGTTCCTTCCTAAACATTATCCCTCGCCTGCACGACCAAGACCCCGAGCTCTTCCCCCTTTCCAGGCAGGTCCTCTCCCTCTCCCCCTCTCCCCCTCTCTCCCCCTCTCCCCCTCTCTCCCCCTCTCTCCCTCTCCCCCCTCTCTCCCCCCTCTCCCCCTCTCTCTCCCCCTCTCTCTCTCCCCCATCTCTCCCTCTCCTCCTCTCTCCCCCTCTCTCCCCCTCTCCCCCTCTCCCCCTCTCCCCCTCTCTCCCTCTCCCCTCTCTCCATCTCTTACCGTCGCATGGTCCGCAACAGGAAGTCCCCTTCCTTAACACCTCCCGGTGGAGAACGATCACCGCCCGGCCTTTTACAAGCGACACAGAGCTTGACCGGGGCTTCCAAATACCAATCGCCTCCTTCCTCCTGATTCTATATGACCTGACAATTGCTCCCATTAATTGTCGATGGTGACAAGTTGGATTTACAACAGACGAATTGGTTTGTTTAGTGTTTATTTATTTTACCCGGAATGATTTCCCACCGGACACCCTTCCGGTCGGCGTAGGGCGATTCCATTGCCTTTGGTAGAGGGGTGGAGGTGTTCTTTTGTTGGCTATTTAGCAGGGGGTTAAGGCATTTAAGTGACAGGTTTAAAGCAGGATTTCTATAGGAAGTTGATAAGTGTCTGGTTGTTGGTGTGGAAGGGGGATGATGCGGATTTGTGCCAGCTGGAAGATGTGGCGTGGAGGTGGATCCCCCCCGGGGTGTGCGGGTGGGAGATGCCGGCTGCCATGGTGACGGGGGCCGCGGCGGCGGGTGGGCCCGACATGTCCCCGCGACCCCGGCCCCGCTCAACAACAACAACAACAACAACAACAGCAGCAGCAGCAACTTAGTGTGAAGACAGCGCTGTCCGCGCCCCATGCAGCCCCCGCTCTGACTGCCCCGTCGTGCCGGTGTCTCGGTACCATGAGGTCGCCCCACCGCCCGCCCGGAGGATGAAGACAACGAGGAGAAGCTGCTGCTGATGACAGACACAAACCCGCTGGAGTAACTCAGCGGGACAGGAGGCAGCATCTCTGAAGAGAAGGGGAATGGGCGACCCTTCTCCAGCTGCCGAGATGGACCGCGGCGACGAGGTAAACATCACATTTCCAATCCAACCGACCTATTTCCACTGAAAAAAATGTTTCTGAAGGTAGACAACAATGCTGGAGAAACTCAGCGGGTGCAGCAGCGTCTATGTGGAGCGAAGGAAATAGGCAACGTTTCGGGCCGAAACCCGAAGCAATGAATGGAAATTCTATTTAACACCTACTCTTAAAGGAGAAATATTGAGAGGACATATATGCCGCTACTGGTGAATTTGCTTTGTTAATCAGGTCATACAGTGCCCTCCATAATGTTTGGGACAAAGACCCATCATTTATTTATTTGCCTCTGTACTCCACAATTTGAGATTTGTAATAGACAAAGAATAAACCCAGCAACTGGTGATGTCCATGAATCACAGACTTCAAGCAGTCGTTGCATGCAAAGGATATGCAACAAAATACTAAACATGACTACTTTATTTTACATGATATTGTTGTGCCCTAAACATTATTGTGCCTTGAAATGGGAGAGGGACCTATGCATAAACACTGCTATAATTTCTTCATGGTGAAACCAAAATGTATAAAAATTGCGTTTATTAAAATCTAACAATGTACACTTTAACTACGTGATTTTTTTTCCTATTACAAATCTCAAATTGTGGAGTACAGTGGCAAATAAATAAATGATGGGTCTTTGTCCCAAACATTATGGAGGGCACTGTACTTTTGTTTTGCTAAATTGTCAGTTAAACCAAAGTGTAATGTTTTAGCTGAATCTCAAGAAGGGTCCCTGCCCGAAACGTTGTCTGTCTAGTTCCTGCACAGATGCTGCCTGATCTGCTGAGTTCCTCCAGTACCTTGTATTTTGTTCGATTCCAGCATCTGCAGTCTCCAAATTAATATATATTCCAGACATTGTCTCATTTCATAATAACAGATGCGTTTTCTCAGCTGTGGTTAACTTAATTCATTGCTAACTGCACGCTGTTGAATCTCCATGTAATTATTGCTGTTTCTTTCTTTTAAAAATACACTTTATATGTTACAAATTTTATGCATAATACAGTGCATTCATAAATCTTCAATCGCAGTACCAGACAGAACATTCCATTTATGTACAAGGTTTACTTTACATTGGCATGGCATCATTTTTACATCATTCCCATGGCTAGACAGCTCAGGGGAGTTGCAAACTCTGAGTATGTAATGGTAGGAGGGCTTTAATGTGTTGGCTTTCTCTGCCTCGTGGCTGCAGCAAACCTCTGTGCAGACTCAGCATATGAGCCTGTAGTTTTGAATGTGCTCCTCCGGGTGTGCCTGTAATGGCTGCCTTGCCAGCAGCCGGTTGTGTCTCTATCCTGTTTTTATTATTTTAAGTATATCTTTAATGTATGTTTCAATGTTTCTTGGCTAGTTTATGCGGGTGGAGGGTTGGGAGGGGGAATAGGGGGAAACTTTTTTCCAGTCACTTACCTGGAAGGAGATGTCATTTTCTCTGTTTCGCATCTCTGCCCCTACCTCCCCTGCGGCCTAAGAACTTGGATTGGTGCGGCCTTTCCTGGAGACCGGCCTGGAGCTTTAAGCCGTTGGCGCAGCGCGGACCTACCATCGCCGAGCCGGGGATCCTTTGCCGAGGGTCGCCAGAAAAAGCGCTCCGACCGTGGACTTTAGCACCGTAAAGCCCGCGGTCTCCAGTAAGAAATGGTCAATTCAGGAGCTCCATGCTTCGTTGTTGCGATCCGTCCCGACGTCGGGTTTCGATCATCCCGACGAGAAGGTCTGGACATCGGACTGTCGGCAGCGGCAAACTGCGGAGGGTTCAAGGCCCCGACCACGGTGAACTAAGAGGAAGATGACTGAACTTTATTGCCTTCCATCATAGTGAAGAATGTGGATTCCACTGTTGTGGATGTTTATGTAAAATTTTATTTTATGTGTGTATTGTGTTCTTTTCACTTACTATGGCTGTATGGTAACTCAAATTTCACTGTATCTTAGTTGGCCAAGTGACAATAAACGCGAACTTGAACTTGAAAACATTCAACCATGGACAGTTCCTTTTATTTGGGAAGCCCAACTAGTGAGTCATACATTGAATTTAAATTCTTCATGGTGCTCGGATATGACAGACTTGTCCAACTCCTGCTCACACCACCTGGAACATCTAGCGATGAGGTGCTGCAAAATGTTAACCCTTCTACCTCCCAGAAGAATTCACTTCCACTGTCACAACAACATGCCACCCCAGTCAGATGTTAGGCTAGCATGCTGTGGTTAACAAACACCAGATGGCGTACCCTGATGCTTTCTCCATTTTATCTGTAGACATCAACATCGACCATGGAACAATACAGCACAGGAACAAGTGCTTCAGCCCACAATCTATGTGATGAACATCATGCCATCTTAAACCAATATCCTCTTCCTGCACTGATGCATATTCCTTCAATCCCTGCGCATCCATGGGCCTATCGAAAAGCCTCTTTAATGCCTCACTGTTGGCAGCTTGTCCAGAAACCTAACACTCTCCGTTTTATCAAGAGCTGAAGATGAAGGCATCAGGTCCTGGAGAGTTGGCTATGTGCAGCACCAACGCACTGCTCAGTGACATTTCCCTGATAATTATAATTTTCCTGAATTCCCCCTTACCTTCCTATTCTTGACTTACAGCTCTCTGTGGGATGCCACTTGTATCATCGTAGAAAACGCACGCCACCAGATTCGAGACAGTTTCTACCCAGTGTTATCAGGCAACCAAATCACCCTACCACAACCAGAGAGCAGTGCTGAACTACTATTTACGTCTTTGATGACCCTCAGACTATCCTTGATCGGACTTTGCTGGCTCTACCTTGCATTAAACATTATTACCTTATCCTGTATCCATATAAATAATCCGGAATGAAAATAGTTGGACGGATGTTTTGAACACCCTCAAAGTCTGAAGAATGGTCTCGACCCAAAACGTCGCCTATTCCTTCTCTCCATAGATGCTGCCTCACCCGCTGAGTTCCTCCAGTATTTTTGTCTACCTTCGATTTTTCCAGCATCTGCAGCTCTTTCTTAAACATGATCTCATAACCTTTTTGTACAGCATGCCGCTGGGGGATGTACATATGCTAGGTATGTTGCAAAGCCTACCTGAAGCGTCCTTGAAAATCTTCCGTTGTGGGTGTGCGCGATTTTGGCGCTGTTTAGAGGGGGCGGGTTTAAAACGCGATTTTCTCTAAGCTGTTCCAATCGAAAATGTTCAGCCTAGTTAATTATTAACGAAAAATCGCTGGAAGACCCCGTCGCAAAAGCTATTATTAGGTTTAAAGGCCTTGAATAATAGTTATAGTAGTTTAAAAATCAATCTTTAAACCCGCGACCGTCACCAACCGCTGGGTCTCATAAAGCAAACCACAGAAGTTAGGTTGTATATTTTTACATTAAAAAGGGCTTCTAAAGATCCCGTTATACAAAGTTTACTATTGCGAGTAGCTCAATTTGGGCCCATTATATCGCGCAGTATTTTTCTCGGCATTTGAGGCACAAATCTACCGCAATGTGAACGTTCTAAACCAGCGCGTTCCACAGGGACCCACTGGAAAGCTGATTTAAATGGGCATTTATTTACAGCAATTAAACACTAAATTCCTTCCATTTGGCCTATAAATTAATGTAAATGAGATTTAAAAATCATGTTTTATTGTGAATTATTTGTGAATATTATTTGGACATTTAGGCTATTTAAAAATGTTAATCATTTATTAAGAAATGGATAGATGTTTAGATCTAGTAATTGAAGTCTGAAATTAGCTACAATTAGGTAACTAACTAATTATATGCTTTAATTTCAGGTCATCCAAGTAAGATTATTTTATATTTGTTTCAGAATGCTTCAATCTATGATAACTGAAAATTTCATTCAGTTCTCTTAATTTTTAAGAAAGTTATGGGCTTTTGACTGTTCACGATCACAGCTTTTTTGTTATGTCCATAGAAAATCAATAGGGAACAAGATGCTCATTTCCCAGTATGAAAATGGCCATAACTTTTTAAATACTTGAGATATGAAAGTGAATTAGGTGTCAAATTAAACTTATTTTTATGCTTTATCTGATGGGATAAATTACAGACTTGATTTTTAAAATCTCAAAATTTTGTAACATTGCTACATATGCGGCTCAATATTGTTTGCAATTGTTAAAAGTTTCCGTCGAAGATAGACACAAAATGCTGGAGTAGCTCTTATCCAGTTTGCATTTTAAGCAAAGTTTAAAAAAATTCCTCGTTTATTATTTTGTTTACAGTGTACTATGTTTACATATTTTGTTGTTCTGCTGCAAGTAAGAATGCAATTGTTCTATCTGGGACACATGACAATAAAACACTCTTGACTCCAGCGATGTAGTCTGTCATTTCAGATCTATACTGAGGGAGAACTACTGCTCTTTGGACAGCAGTAAGGTCAAGCAGGTTGTGGATGGAGGGGAGGGATGTTGCTCATGGTATGGATAGAGATCCAACAAGACCTCAAAGACAAAACAGTTGAATGAAGAGAGCCAACGTCTCGATAGTTGCCATGGCAGATGAAAACCACAGCAGAGAATCTTGGTTACCCTTATTAGTGGACCCAAATTTGTCTTCCCCCTCCCCCAACTATCATATGGCTTTCTCTCATTAACAGTGGAGGCATTGTCCATGGTAACCTTGGTGGAATGCTGAGTTATTTGATTGCAATGTCAAAAATTTAAAAACATTATCTCTAATCTTTAAATGACTGGTAGCTAGTGTTTGCTAACCAGTATGTGATGATATATTTTCTTTAATAAAAGGATTTGGAATCTGATCTTTTTCCTCTGTGAAGGGAATGTTCAAAGAATCCTTTGTTTGGGTAGTTTGTAAATGTTATTTTGAATCACAGTACAATATTAGCACATTGTTGAGCATGCTAGTCTCGTGTAGAAGTTGCACAGCATGCTAAGAAATTAATACATATCCTTTAGCCACTTTAATTAATGAGTCCTGACTTGTCTAAGGTCTTACAACTCCTTCATGACTGGTTCTATCACTTGAAATGATATTCGTTCCATAGATGCTGCCCCACCCACTGAGTTTCTCCAGCATTTTTTATCTACCTTCGATTTTTCCAGCATCTGCAGTTCCTTCTTAAATATTACAGTTTGTTTCTTTCCGACACAGTTTGTTAGATTATGGGTGTTCTCTGGAGAAGTTTTGCTGATCTCTGAATTTTGCTCTCTTTGTATTTCTTGGAGCTTCTGAGATCTGTTAAGTGACATGTTGATGGTTAAGGCAGTGTGATAATATGATCCAGCAGCGACAGATTTCATTCACTTTGGCTCACAAGTAAATCACGTATTCCTTGGTATTGTCTCTGGGTTTGTTTAACATCTAGGTACCAATAAGTGATGTGGGAACAGAGAAAAAATTGCCAATCATTACAGTTGAACATTACTCTAGTCTGTTTTGTACTTAATTGGTCCTGTCAGTTTGTTCCCACCATTAACCACCCTAGCAGTGTACCTGCAAACCACCAAACCACAAAGTGTATCACTGTGGTCTTGACATTCCTTTACATTCCTTTCCTGGATTGTTAATAATTGACTTAATCTAAAGTAATATTGTGCTCATTTTCCAGGTATCTAATGGGCCTGTCCCACAGGCGACTTTATAGGCGACTGCAGGAGACTATGGTCGCCACGTGTTCGAGGGTAGTTGCCGGGGAGTCGCTTTCATGGTCGTGAGGAGTTCCCGCATTCTGGGAACTAGTCGCGGCCTCATTATGGTCAACACGTTGAAAATTTAGCGGCGACCAGAATGAAGCCGCCATGGAGAGTAGCGTGAATTCTCGTGCCGTAGGTGGGTCGCCAGGAGGTCGTAGTGGGTTGCCAGGAGGTCGAAGGTTCTCGTAGGTTGTAGCCGGTGCTGACCGGTGAATTTCATTGACTCATTGGGGAAAAAAAACGTAAGCAGTAGTTTTCAGAACCAAGGATAACCGACCGGTAATGTTAATGTCCGCCGAGCTTCACAGCCGTGTATCTCTGGCTTCTTAAAAGTTGTCTCCACTCCTTCTCCCCCCTTCTCTTCCACCCTCTTTTAAAGGACTTGCGTGACCCCTGCCGTACACTGTGCTTTCACTGTCTTAATTACAGCGCCAACCTTCCTGTTCATCGCGGTGTGTGTCTGTATCACATTGGCTTTGCACCGTGTGAATTTCACTCAGACAGCGCTCCCCCCGCTTGCCCCGTCCCCCGCCTGTAGAAAATTCATCTTCACCATGATTTTTACTGGTCTGAAAAATGAAAATGCTTAGTAACTCAAAGACCAACCAGGTTTAACTAACTCAGTTTCCCCCAAAACCATACTGTTTAAATAACCAACATTTATAATTCATTCTTTGACCTCACATAGACGAGTGATCTGCTTTGGATCTGCCCAGCAGGCCAGACTAAATAAAAGAAAGGAAAAGCGGTGCCAAGATGCTGGCAGGCAAAAATGGCCAGTTTTCACAAACTACAAACTTCAGGAGCAGCACTTCATCAGCTGTCTGGCCACATTACAGCCTGCAGGACTCAATATCTAACTCTCCGGCTCCAATTAATTAATTATTTCTTTCAGCCATGTACTAGAATTGGCCATTTTTGCCTGGTTTCATTTTAGCCCAGTTTTTTTTGCTATTTTTACTTTTTCAACTTGTTTTAATAGTCTGCTCTGCTCTGCATATCCTACAGCCTTACCTTTAGCAACATAATACTTGCTCAAATACACAATCTGATTTTAACTGTCTTTTAACTACCATTTTAAGTCGCTCTGTGTTATTTTCACCAGGGAGTTTCCCCTAATCCATCATTCCCTTTCACTATATTTTCTGTGATCTATAATAATTTGTTTCTCTCTTTCCCAACATACTAATAATTTTGGAGAGTCTAGCTGAGACATTGTCCTACATAGAGTTTAGTTCAATTCAGTTTATTGTCATGTTTACCAAGGTATAGTGAAAAGCTTTTGTTGCGTGCTAACCAGTCAGCAGAAAGACAATACATGATTATTGCAGGGCACCACAGAGAATAAACTAAGTAGGAGTGAAAATATCCAAGAAAGGAAACATTCAGAGGTATCACAACTATCTATATAAAAGAGAAAAATAGTGTTCTGATGATTTTTGTAATTTTCAATTAAGGTATCACCATCATTTTATTCTCGTATCAGTCCATAAGAGAGAGAGAGAAAGGGGCTGAAAGAATCTTGGGATACATGGTAACGCATTCAAAGCCTTGATAAAATTACGTTTCGTAGAAAGTTACAAAATACTGTGCTGCCCTAAAGCTGTTATTGTTGGCAACTGGGAGTCAGCCATCTTTCTTCCTTCGCCTCACTCTGCTGTCTTTTTGAACTTTATTTTAATGGGCGTGGAGGTCCACTCTCTATCATGTCAATGCAAACTGGGGGTACAACGCTAGTGAGTTAGCAGGCTTAAATCAAAGGTAGACAAAATTGCTGGAGAAACTCAGCGGGTGATGCAGTATCTATGGAGCGAAGGAATAGGTGATGTTTCGGGTCGAGACCCTTCTTCGAAGGAATAGGTGACGTTTCGACGTCACCTATTCCTTCACTCCACAGATGTTGCCTCACCCGCTGAGTTTCTCCAACATTTTTGTCTACCTTGGAGTATTGTGTTCAGTTTTGGCTCGATTTTTTTAGTTACCTTCGATTTTTCCGGCATCAGCAGTTCCTTCTTAAACAATACTCCAAGTGTGGCCTCACCAATGTCTTGTACAGCTGTAACATGACCTCCCAACTTCTATCCTCAATACTTGGGTCTCGACCCGAAACGTCACCTATTTCTTCGCTCCAGAGATGCTGCCTCACCCGATGAGTTTCTCCTGCATTTTTGTCTACCTTCGATTTTTCCAGCATCTGCAGTTCTTTCTTCGGCTTAAATCAAAGTGCTCAGAAATGCCCCTTGCTGCTCTAACCCTGCCTGTGATATGTATTTAATTTTAGCATTGTAAAAGTATAGGGTTTAGATTTCAACAAAGTAGGAGAGCATGTTGCTACTAGTCCAAATAGCACCCCCACTACTGCAGTGTGGATGAAAGGAATCTGCTCCATGGTAACACACAGGATCCATCCAGTGTGTTTAGTGTTAGATTGACTCTGCTATGTGGTAAGAAGGTACAAGTGTTGAGTGTCTGATGCAGCATACTTTGGGCAGGAGAGGGGGTTGCATTGGAGCATGGCGGTGTCACAGACTGTTTCCGTAAGTATTGGTCTCTGGGGCTTATTCACTGTGAATCATTTTTAGTAGTAAAATAAGAAATCTGAGTCACTTCAGATTGCATCTCGTTTGCAAGGATGATCATTGAACCTTAACGAATAGTGAAAGGCCTGGATGGAGTGAATGTGGAGACGATATTTCCGCCAGTGGGAGAGTCTAGGAACAGAGGCCATAGCCTCAGAATAAAAGGACGTACCTTTATATGAGGAGGAATTTCTTCAGTCAAAGGGTGGTGAATCAATCTACTGCAACTTAGGTTTTTGTCTGTGAAGTCATCTTCTGAATTCCATTACATTTGGCATCTCCAGTCCCAGCCAAGTATTTGTTGGGAAAGGATCTAGTTGGGTATATAAACTGGAATATGGTATTAGGGTATCTGTTGAGCTCTTCAAATGAGGTCATGAAGGTCTTGCAAAATTTTACATTAACTGGCGAAGGGCAATTACATTATGATCATGGAGAGATCATATCTTTTCCATTTAAAAAAAAGTGTTATAGTGAAGTAAGAGTTAGGTTTTTTACTATATAAAGTATCTCTTCTCCAATGAACAAATTGTCCCTGATTCATGCAATGTATTTTCAGGAGAAAGTGGAATTGGAAGATATATTGAATAGATTGAAGGAAGATGGAATTGACATTAAAGCTTGCAGCAGAACTGAGCATCTGTGCCATCTTTGGCGTATATACCAGCGGTCTGAGGCCATGCTGCAGGCCACCAAACAGGACCTGGATGTGTTTCAAAAACAACAGGATGCCGAGATGACAGAGGTGAGATCTATCATAAGAGTGACACAGTCCTGATCTCTTGGCAAACATTAAAAATAAGAAAAAACTTAAACGTGACAGTTTGCCTTGTAATGCCGTCTCCATCCCTGTTTCCGAGAGCACTAGCTATGGTGATTAACTTCTCAGTTCCTCTTTCAGGCAGTGCTATCTACTGCAGCTTAGGTTTTTGTCTGTGAAGTCATCTATGAAAGAAAAAGTGCTTATTTGTTGAATAAAATCTCTTCAACTTTTCAGTAAATCATAGCATTCTTGATTATTTTTTTTATACAAGAAAAATCGTACATAATACACAAATGGTCCTCGGGTGGCGGCTTGCTGTGTTCAGAGAACACGTTTAGAACCGATTGCGAATCATTACTTTGTGTAACTTTCCCCTTTCCATATTTTATGCCATTCTGCATCCTTGACATCTTTTCACCCGCTGCAAAAAACGATAGGGTTTTTCAAATATGGCTTGTAGATGATGACAAGGGGCTGCACACTGTGCCATACAGCGCCAGAAACACGGGTTCCATCCTGACTACGTCCCCCGTAGCTCTCCCCCGTCACTGCATGGGTTTTCTCCGGGTGCTCTGGCTTCCTCCCACATTACAAACTCGTTGGCCTCTGTAAATTGTCCCTAGCATGTAGGATAGGACTAGTGTACGAGTGATTGCTGCTTGGTGCGGACTCGGTGGGCCGAAGGGCCTTTTTCTGTGCTGTATCTCTAAACTAAACTAAACCAAACCACACAAGCCTCTATTATTTTATCTGACCAGATAATCCTCACATCGATTGTCTAGAAAGCAGATGTCCGTGGGCTATTTGTCCAAGAGGGCAGAGTTATACAAAGAATAAAACACTTGGGCACAGCAAACAAATTGTATTGACGTGGGCAGGGCAGTAGACTTGGTCTACAAAAATATGCCTTGAAAAGCAGGGCCTATGCCACAGCTACAAGATCAATTTCAACTTTTATTAGATATCTCTAAACCTCAGCATTCACCATGTAAAAAAGTCATATTGTTCTATCAGAATATTCTCAAAATACCAAAACCACTTAATCTCTCCCTGCTACTAAAATTCCCGTTTTCTCTTTCTAAGTGCCTGTTTTCAAAATTCAGCTAAAACCTAGAAGTCCCATTGGTTAGCTAGGATATGAGGCGTGGTAAATTTTAAGTGTGAAAGCTACAAAACGAATTGTAGGTACACAAAAAAGCTGGAGAAACTCAGCGGGTGCAGCAGCATCTATGGAGCGAAGGAAATAGGCAACGTTGCCTATTTCCTTCGCTCCATGCAAAGAGTTGAACAATCTCCAATATAGGAAATAGGCAACGTTTCGGGCCGAAACCCAGAAGGGTTTCGGCCCGAAACGTTGCCTATTTCCTTCGCTCAATAGATGCCGCTGCACCCGCTGAGTTTCTCCAGCTTTTTTTGTCTACCTTCGATTATCCAGCATCAGCAGTTCCCTCTTAAAAACAAATTGTAGATTCGATTACCTTCAACATGACATGGGAATTATTTCTGCAGGTGGATAATTACGTGGAACACATCCGTAACTTGTCAGTGGAGCGGGAAGCAGTGACTGCCGAGTATGAGCAGGAGAATGAAATACTGAGGGTGGAACTACGACAACTGCAGTTGGAGCTAGGTCAGAATATGGGCGACTTTTCAACTTGTTTTGACACGTAATATGACATTTTTTCTGTGAGTGTTACCGTTTGAAATGGCAGTTGTCGCCTTCTAGATGGGATGTTCTCATCTTTTCACTTTTTCTTGTTCAATTGGTAAATATGTTGGGAATGCAAGGATAAATTGGGATCAGGAGAGGTTTGTGGTAGAATAGAAACACTGGGGGGAAGAGAACCTATTACAATGGAGACCATTCGGGAGAGGTGGTCAGTTGTAGAAAGGGTCGTGCTACCTGAGACCCATCAACTTGAAAACCTGCTTTTGCACAAATGGTTGCACATGCTTGTGAAAGTTAGACATTTGACACAAACCGTTGAATGCGCACATCCAGAGTTACTTGTGCACCAGAGCATTAGGCAGTCACGGTGGTGCAGCGGTAGAGTTGCTGCCCTACAGCGAATGCAGCGCCGGAGACCCGGGTTCGATCCCGATTACGGGTGCTGTCTGTACAGAGTTTGTATGTTCTCCTCGTGACCTGCATGAGTTTTCTCTGAGATCTTCGGTTTCCTCCCACACTCCGAAGACGTGCAGGTTTGTAGGTTAATTGGCTTGGTAAATGTACAAAAAATGTCCCTAGTGGGTGTAGGATAGTGTTAATGTGCGGGGATCGCTGGTCGGTGCGGACCTGGTGGGCCGAAGGGCCTGTTTCCGCGCTGTATCTCTAAACTAAACTAAAACAAAATGAAACTAAATTTGTACATTAGATCTGGTGCAAGTCACATGAAGTCCCCGATTTTCAATTATGCTTCATTTTTCATTGAAGAGGGATTACAAAGCAAATAGGAACATAATGTTAGGTGATACATAGAGTTACAGAGTAATATAGCTTAGAAACGGGCTCTTTGGCCAACCACATCCATGCTGACCATCAAGTACATATCTATATTAATCCCATTTGCCAGCACTTAGTCCGTTCCCTCCTCCAGTTCCCTCCCTGTACATATTTTCATAGGAAAATATATATCTCAGTGATGAGAAAGATCTTGTTAGATCTTACTACTAACACAAATACTTCTGGATTGACGGATGTACAGAAACCCAAGTAAAGGAAGTGGAGGAGATGTTGGATCAGGAAGGACTAGCTGATATCGCTCATAGTGGCCCAAGTGAACAAGTGGCCTACCTCCTGGTGGAGCGTGCTACACTGCTAGAAAAATTGGAATTAGCAGAGAGCAAAGTGGAGAACGTTGCAGGAAATCACCAGGGGATACAGTTACAGGTAAGAAGCTGTTACACTGTCTCCAAGGCATGCAGTTAAAAGCTAAGTAGAAATTTGGTCCTATTCTGACGCACTTATTTTGAATAATTTTACAAAAATATAGTCTTCTGATAATTACCGGATGCCTATGGAATATGTTTTCTTCCCGCGAGTGACTTAAGTGAAACAAGACCGTGTTAGCACAGAAAGAACATTGAAATAAAAATCTACTTTTCATAAGTTATAGGAGCAGAATTAAGCCATTCAACCCATCAAGTCTACTCTGCCATTCAATCATGGCTGATCTATCTTTCCCTCTCAACCCCATTCTCCTGCCTTCTTCCCATAATCCCTAACACCATTACTAATCAAGAATCTATCTATCTCTGCCTTCAATATATACATGGATTTGGCTTCCACAGCTGCCCGTGGCAATGAATTCTACAGATTCACCACCCTCTAAAGAAATTCCTCCCCTTCTCCTTGTTTTGTTTCACTCCGTTTCCTGGTTTTGCCTCAAACTTTACTGTTTTTATTTTGCTTCTTTCCACGTAATGCTTTAAAATTTAAAAAAAAAATAGATCAGGAGGCAAATTGGCTTCCTTGCGATTTGTGTATCTGTTCATAATTCAGTCACTCAGACATGAAGCATTTTGTAGGTACACAAAAATGCTGGAGAAACTCAGCGGGTGCAGCAGCATCTATGGAGCGAAGGAAATAGGCAACATTGCCTATTTCCTTCGCTCCATGCAAAGAGTTGAACTATCTCCACTATAGGAAATAGGCAACGTTTCGGGCCGAAACGTTGCCTATTTCCTTCGCTCCATAGATGCTGCTGCACCCGCTGAGTTTCTCCAGCATTTTTGTGTACCTTCGATTTTCCAGCATCTGCAGTTCCTTCTTAAACATGAAGCATTTCGTCTTGTAGATGGAGTTGGGCCAGATGCAGCAAACTATGGAAGAGGAATTGAAACAGCAAAGGGAATCCATGCAACGAACAAAGGAAACCATGGCAAAGGTATGCTTGTCCTCTGTGGAACACACCGCCCTATTCTCCTTGGTGAGAACTACTTGATACGCTTTGTCTATCATGGAATTAGCACTCACTTTTTTGGCCATGAAAAAAGGCTTTTAATCAATAAATTAAATGGAAAGATTGTGTGAGGGACTGTGCTGGAGAGTCATCCGCTGCCCTTTCTAAACCATGAAAAGTACCAGCGTTTCCGAATGAACATTACTCTTATTATCTAAATATCACCATTGGTACTGGCACCTGCTGTTTAACAGTGACACTGTAGTTAAAATTTGCCCCAATTAAATGGCTGTTACAGAAGTCCCGACAGAGGTCATTCATACAATCAAATTGTCAAAGATAGACACAGTGCTTGATTAACTCAGCAGGTCAGGCAGCATGTCTGGAGAAAATGGATAAGTGACACTTTTTAGGTTGGTACCCTTCTTTACACCTGAAGGGTCCCGCCCCGAAACATCAAGAACATTGACTGTCATTTCAATCGACTGTCTAAAGGGCCTGTCCCACGTGGGCCGTCATTTACGTGACAGGCCGGTAGTGACTGACGCGCGACGGTCCCGTGAGTCATCATGCACCCGCACAGCCATCTGGAGCGGGTGATGTCATTTGAAGATGGACACAAAATGCAGGAATAACTCAGTGGGACCAGCAGCATCTCTGGAGAGAAGGAATGGATGATGTTTCGGGTCGAGACTCTTCTTCAATCTGAAGAAGGGTCTCGACCCGAAACGTCACCCATTGGTTCTCTCCAGAGATGCTGCCGGTCCCGCTGAGTTGCTCCTGCATTTTGTGTCTATCTCCAATCGTCTTGGCCCCGCTCTGGGAGTAGGAGTAGGGGCGGATCCGGATCCGCAACGGCCGTGAGCCCCAGGCCGAGTTCGGCGGTCGTTTGTCTGCTTCTGCTGCTGTTGGAGGTGAGATGTTGTGTCGTGCCAGGGTCTTGGGCCTGTCCCACTTTGGCCGTCAGTTACGCGACAGGCCGGTGGCGCGCGAAGATTTCGTTCAGGACGAAGTCCACACTCCACGCCACTCCATGCGCCCGTCCCGCGCTACCCACACGCTAGCAGGTCGCATAAATGTCGCGCGAATGACAGCCAAGTGGGACAGGCCCTCAAAGGTTTAGGTACATTCATGTATGATGGCCCTGTATTGAAGCTGAGGACAGTTGCAATCTATATACTCCGGCAGGAATCATTGCCCCCACCCAGGAAAGAAAAAGGAATACAAATTTGTAAGGAAAATATTCAGACACAACATCAAACTGAAAAAGCAAGACACAAACTCCAGCACATTGTATTTTGATCAAGATTCCGGCATCTGCAGTCTCTTGTGTCTCTGTCAAACTGAAAGATATTGTCAATAAATTAACTATGTGGTACTTCGAAAGGCGAAATAAAGGTGAAAGTAGTTGGTTTAGGAATCATGTTGTGATCAAGCCAGAACTTGGACAGTAGTATTTAAGAAGGAACTGCAGATGCTGGAAAATCGAAGGTACACAAAAATGCTGGAGAAACTCAGCGGGTGCAGCAGCATCTATGGAGCGAAGGAAATAGGCAACGTTTCGGACAGTAGTAATTCAGTACTAAAATGTTAACTGGCTCGTTATTTAAGAGATGGCTTTAATGCCTGCCTATCATTTCTTATTATCAGGAGCTGTTTCTATCTTTCTTCTTTGATTTTTCATATTTAATTGTAATGTTTTACCTTATTCTTTCAAAAGGATCCTATATCTCAACCTTCAAGTCCGTGGAAGAAGCTGTTTGGGATCCGTCAGCAAGCAGACAGTGTTTCCAAAGACATAGCTGTAGGTCTCACCTACCCTCAGCCCATAGCCAGAATACACCTTTTAATGAACTGGTTGTGTCTACACAGAGCAAGGCAGCAAAATATACACCTTCAGTTTCAGTCTGAAAAAGGGTCTCGACCCAAAACGTCACCTAGTCCTTCTCTGCAAAGATGCTGACTGACCCGCTGAGTTACTCCAGTTTTTTTTTTTTTGTCTATCTTTGGTTTAAACCAACATCTGCAGTTCCTTCCTACTCACTATACCACTGTGTTGTGCCAGGATCCAAGTAATGTGCTTTCAGTAAATGACAATCAATAGGAATGCAGATGATGGAAATCTGATGGAAATCTGAAATGTTACCAGCAATTGTTGGAAACACACAGGCCAGTCAGCATCTGTGGAAAGAGAAACAGAGTTAATGTTTTGGGTCAAAGATCCTTTGTCAGAAACACTTTTAGTCACTTATTCCTACATGCCTACAGAGGTCAGTGATAGAATATTGTTTACCTGACTGAGATCTGGAGGTCTGTGACCAGCAGTGTTCTGTAAGGATCACTGCTACGGCCTTTGTATATATATTTCAATGATTTGGATGAAAAAGTAGATGGTCTTATCAGTAAGTTTGCAAAATTAATGTTGTGGACGGTGAGGAAGGTTGTCAAAAACACACAGCAAGTCAGCGCTGTCGTCGTCCTGTTGAGTTTCACTGGCAGCGTCCTGGTGTATAACTCGTCACCTACCCCACAGCCATCAATGGACTGGAAGACGTGAGAGGCAGGACAAAGCATGGCAGGTGATGCAGGCGAGGAGAATAACTGGTAGGCAGATGGTTGGAATAAAGGTAGACACAAAATGCTGGAGTAACTCAGCGGGACAGGCAGCATCTCTGGGGAAGGAATGGGTGACGTTTCGGGTTGAGACCCAGAGATGCTGCCTGCCCCGCTGAGTTACTCCAGCATTTTGTGTCTACCTTCGATTTAAACCAGCATCTGCAGTTCTTTCCTACACACATGGTTGGAGTAAAGGCCAGGGATAAAAGCAGAAAATGTGTCTTTCAAAGTCTTTTTCCCAGGGTGGAAATGTCAAATACCATACAGCATAAGTTTAATGAGAGGGGTTTAAGTTTGAAGGAGATTTGCAAGGCAAATTTTGTTTACACAACGTGATAAGTACCTGGATCACATGAAGAGGGGAGGTGGTAGAAGCAGATACAATAGCAACATTTAAGAGGCATTTAGATAGACATAAACAGCAGAGTGTGTGCAGGAAGATGAGATTAGTGTAGGTTGTCATCATGACCAGCACAGACGTGCTGGGTAGTTGTTACTGTTCCTGTGCTATACTCTTCTTTGCACTGTGACTCTCAATCTTTGGCATGGTGCTGGGCAACTCAAACTTATCAGAAATCAAACAGAAATTCTTTCAAATTGCACAGTGCCTTTACAAACTAAGCTTCTGGAGAAGTGTGTAATCTGATAGTTGCCTGTCAGCATTGCTCCATTAGATTCATGTTTCATTCATTTCCCTGCTATAGCCCATGAGCCCAAACCCGTTCTGGTACATTTTCACATTGAATCAGTTGTGAAGCAGAAAAGCTAGACTGCATCTTATCTACATTTGATAGATCAGTAGCTTGATGAGTGACCAGGAAAAATCTCTGAAGCTAAGATTTAGTTTAGTTTATTGTCACGTGTACCGAAGCACAGTGAAAAGCTTTTGTTGCATGCTAACCAGTCATCGGAAAGATAATACATGATTACATGACAATACATGAATCAAGCCATTCACAATGTACATGATAAGGGAATAACGTTTAGTGCAAGATAAAGCCAATGTAGTCCGATAAAAGGTAGTCCGAGGATACTACCAAATTTTAAAACAATTTGATGCTGCAATAATGTTGTCTGAAGAGATCCTGTGATCTTTCTACTGCCTTGCTCTGTCTGAAACATGGAATACCCTGTAACTCCAGCTGTTCTTGAAGCATTTAACAGGTCCTTGCATGTCTTCTGTAATAACCAGATTCTGCATGTATGGAATTATCCTCTCCTTACTAATCCTCTATCTACACTGCATTCTTAACAGACTAGAGTGTCCGTCTAATACCAATACTGTTCAACTAATACTGGGCAAATAGCTTTATTCTCGTGTAAAATCACCAGAAATGACTGTATTTTGATTCTAAGGTTCCATTTGCTGCATGTGCTCTTTGAATGCTGCTTTACTCTACATTCAGCAACTGCACCACATGTAGACTATGAATCCTAACCCAAAATACCATCGCATTTGATTCTCTAACACTGATCAACCCTATTTGAACACAGAGTTTAAGCAGCAAATTATTCAGAAATAATAGTAAGTGAGCAGGTTCCAAATGGCAAAAGTTATAACTGCAAATGTAGAATCAGTAATTTGGTGTCGGGCCGCGACTGATATTTGATACACAGGTGATTTTACAGGTTTTTTTTTTTCCTGTTTCTTGTCTTTCACTCCATGTTGATCGCTCTTCACACAAGTCTGTCTGGCTCTTGTGAAACTCGGCTGTTCATTTTTTTGTTCATCTGCATTGGTTTACTTTGATCAACACCATAGACCCATGAAGTTGACTTGCAGAAAGAGCAGAAGTTACGGGAACGAGCGGAACAAGACGTGGATGAGGCAGCGCAGCGGTTACAGATGGCACATGCGGACATACGCCGACTAACAGATGAATTGGACATGGAGAAAAAAGTACACAGCAGCAGTGGTAGGTGTGAATTAAACCCTGACCTCAAATCTTTGCATTCTGTAACATCCACGGCATATGAGAAAATTGTCAAACATTGTGAACTGTGAGGAGGATTTAGGGTGACTTGGACAGGTTGAGTGAGTGGGCAGATGCATGGCAGATGCAGTTTAATGTGGATAAATGTGAGGTTATCCACTTTGGTGGCAAAAACAGGAAGGCAGATTATTATCTGAATGGTGTCAAGTTTGGAAAAGGGGAAATACAACGAGATCTGGGGGTCCTTGTTCATCAGTCACTGAAAGTAAGCATGCAGGTACAGCAGGCAGTGAAGAAAGCTAATGGCATGTTGGCCTTCATAACACAAGGAGTTGTACAGGGCCCTAGTGAGACCACACCTGGAGTATTGTGTGCAGTTTTGGTCTCCAAATTTGGGGAAGATCATTTTTGCTATTGAGGGAATGCAGCGTAGGGTCACAAAGTTAATTCCCGGAATGGCGGGACTGTCATATGTTTAAAGAATGTAGTGACTGGACTTGTATACACAGGAATTTAGAAGGATGAGGGGGAATCTTATTGAAACATATATGATTATTAAGGGATTGGACACGCTAGAGGTAGGAAACATGTTCCCAATTTTGGGGGAGTCCAGAGCCAGGGCCACAGTTTAAGAATAAGGGGTAAGCCATTTAGGACTGAGATGAGGAAAAAGCTTTTTCACCCGGTAGGCAGTGGAGGCCAATTCACTGGATGTTTTCAAGAGAGAGTTAGATATAGCTCTTAGGGCTAAGGGAATCATAGGATATGGGGAGAAAGCAGGAATGGGGTACTGATTTTGGATGATCAGCCGTGATCGTGTTGAATGGCAGCGCTGGATCAAAGGGCCGAATGGCCTACTCTTGCACCTATTTACTATGTCTCTTTGCTGTTATTCTGATAGCCCTGAAAAAAGATTTGGCTCCTTGAAAGACAAATCTTTTTATGGAGTGCCCCATAAACTACATTTCCTTAAAGCTTTGTCACACGGTAACTTATTGTGGATAGCCTGAGTCTACTCCTGCAGTTCCATGTGGAATTATCCTTAGAATATTGTGGAATTATACAATTGTACGACATCATAATATAGCGTCAAAAATTCAAGGCATTGTGGCGGCCTGAGCCATTTTGGTATCGAACCGTCGTTGGTCAGGCTCGAACTCTCGCGTGGACCGGGTGTGATCTGGGCCGACCAATCATGCTGTTAGGCGGTTGGAATTCAAAGGCAGCGGTTGGAATTGGAAGGATTGGCAGTTGGAGTTGGAGCGGAACTCGGGTGCGCTCACGAGCGACGGTGGTAGTAGCAGTAAAATATTAACTTGATGGGGCTATATCGCTTAATTATTAAACAGAGTATTTACACAACGCATGGACCTCCACAGCATTTCAATTATTCATTTTCTAAAGAATTTTAGAGTAATTAATCTCTAGCCTTTGTCCATTGTGTAATATTCTTGTAATTTTTTTTAATGTGTTGAGCTGATTTAAAAATCCTGATGCTTGTTTTTTTCCCCTCTGTTCTAGTTGAGCTCCAGTTGGTCTCGGCTTATTTGGGTTAGGAAAGGATGAGAAAAATTAGCCAGGGTTCACAATTCTATTGGTGGTAGACAAAAATGCTGGAGAAACTCAGCGGGTGAGGCAGCATCTATGGAGCGAAGGAAATAGGCTACGTTTCGGGTCGAAACCCGGAAGGGTTTCGGCCCGAAACGTTGCCTATTTCCTATATTGGAGATTGTTCAACTCTTTGCATGGAGCGAAGGAAATAGGCTACGTTTCAGGTCGAAACCCTTCTTCAAGACCTCACACGCTCTTCATCTACTCCAGAACTTCCGTTTTCTAGGCCCCCATTCCCTCATCTTCAAAGAATTCCATCTTTCACAATTCGTTTGCTAGAATATGTGCAGCCATGGACTTCAGCTCTGAACTAGATTAAGGTTGGTCGTGATGCGTTGTGCATTTAATTGCCCAAATAACACTCGATGGATAGATTCGTACTCGAAGAAGGCCCATTGTGTAAGGCACTGAAAAGACATCAGGATTCACAGTACCCTTAAGGGAGAGGAAATATGAAAAATTGCTTGGGTTAGAAAGAAATCCGTAAAGTGAGACCACTACCTTACTTGTGTTTGTCCGTTTCATGGAGTCCAGGGACCTTCATTGAGCCAGTTATAAGGCAATTCGGCATTCATTTGTTTTGACATGGTGGTGGAGATTTGTTAGCTCGTGGCTTCATATGCTAACTCTTCTTTTGGGAAGTACTCTTAAACTATATGTGACAAAACTTATATCTATCCCTGGCTGAACCCGGCTACTGCATACTTGGAGGACCTAACCTGAAACATCACCAGTCTTCAGAAAAAGGAGAAAGAACACTTCTGCATCATAAAGCATGACCTCACAGCAGCGTGATGGCTGTGTTAATTTAAGCACAAAGGTTTTTATCTTAATTTGTAGCTGTTTGGGTGTTTACTTCCCACAGCTACGTGGCTAATGACAATCATGAAGTTAATAATGTCCCAAACATTGACCCAAAATGTTACCTATTTTCCGCTGATACACTAATGTCTATATTTTTGGAGCAAGGTGCAACTCCAAGCCAAATGCTGAAGACTTCAGGTATATCAGAAGGGAATTTGTTTTATGGCAGTACAGGAACTGGCTTGTAATACATGAGAAAAAAATGTCTGAAAAACGTAGAAGATCTTCTTTATTGGAGGCACTATTTAAGGGAACAAAACCGACTGATGAAGAAGAAGAAGAAGAAGAAGAAAGAGAAGAGAATGTGAATTCGAATAAATCTGGTGTGGGTTCGAAAAGACGCACTGCACAAGGGAAACTAACGACTGGGAAGAAGAAAGGGAAACGTGCAACTTGGAAAGAGAAGGAAAAACCTGGGAAAGAGAAGGAACCTCCTGCAGAAGAGAATGAACCACCTGGGGTAACAAAGGAAGAGTCTAAGGAAAGGAGGAAATCACCAGAGGATGTGAAGGAAGAGTCGAAGGAAAAGAAGAAATCATCAGCGGTAGGGAAGGAAGTGGCTAATGAAGGGAAGGAACCTCGTGCAAATGTGAAGGAAGACTCTAGGATATCTCTTACAAAGACGAAGGAAAGGTCTAAGGAATCTCTAGCAAAGACAAAGGAAGTATCTGAGGAATCTCTTACAAAGGCGAAGGAAAGGTCTAAGGAATCTCCAGCAAATACAATGGAAGTGTCTGAGGGATCTCTTACAAAGGCGAGGGAAAGATCTAAGGAACCTCTTCCAAATGTGAAGGAAATATCTAAGATATCTCTTACAAAGACGAAGGAAAGGTCTAAGGAATCTCTTGCAAAGACGAAGGAAGGATCTGAGACAGGGCCTGAAAAAAATCCAGATGTCCTTGTTTTTTTCGCAGATACCGGAGAACTAGATAAAGCAAAAGAAGATAACATCAAGTTGGATCAGGAAATTCTGGAGTTACGAAGTCGTGTACACTCGTTGGATATAGAACGGAAATCTCTCTTAGTAACAGTAAGTCACTTGCACCATTGTAGTCAAACACTTTTCCAGTGCAATAGAACATTTTAAACTTTATGTATGTAATACTCTGAGCTGTGATCTAATATATTGTCCCTGACCATTATATAATTTGGAGAATTTTAATCCTTTTGCCACTTAAAGACTATATATTGTCCTGAGTACAGAGAAGGTTCACCAGACTGATTCCTGGGATGTCATGACTTTCATATGAAGAAAGACTGGATAGACTCGGTTTGTACTCGCTAGAATTTAGAAGATTGAGGGGGGATCTTATAGAAACTTACAAAATTCTTAAGGGGTTGGACAGGCTAGATGCAGGAAGATTGTTCCCGATGTTGGGGAAGTCCAGAACAAGGGGTCACAGTTTAAGGATAAGGGGGAAATCTTTTAGGACCGAGATGAGGAAAACCTTTTTCACACAGAGAGTGGTGAATCTCTGGAATTCTCTCCCGCAGAAGGTAGTTGAGGCCAGTTCATTGGCTATATTTAAGAGGGAGTTAGATGTGACCCTTGTGGCTAAAGGGATCAGGGGGTATGGAGAGAAGGCAGGTACAGGATACTGAGTTGGATGATCAGCCATGATCATATTGAATGGCGGTGCAGGCTCGAAGGGCCGAATGGCCTACTCCTGGACCTATTTTCTATGTTTCTATGTTTCTTAAGATTCTAGCTAATCTACCAGAAAAGCTAGAAAATTGAGTTCAAATCTGCCAGCACATTTCACACATCTCAGATCGCAGGTCCAAACTGAGGCAAGAGTTAGAGGTAATGATAGCAAGTAGCGATAGGTAACACTTGTGTTTTAATGATTTTAAGAGAAAAGACCTGAATGATACGAGGAATTTCAGTTCTGAAACTCTGAAAGAGAATAAATTCTAGTAGGAATCAGTTTGATGATTAACGTCAGTAAAATGAGGATATTAAATGGATGAGAAAGCATAATGAGAAGAAGGCCTGGAAAGCTGAGAAAGGTTGCAAATGTGAAAGGGAATTGAATTGTAGAGACAGTAAGAGGGGCGTAGGAAGGAACTGCAGCTGCTGGTTTAAACCGAAGATAGACACAAAATGCTGGAGTAATTCAGCAGGACCAGGCAGCGTCGCTGGAGAGAAGGAATGGTTGCTGTTTTGGGTCATGTGTTGATTATCCTATATAATTAATAGATATTCGGTGTAGATTTTCAACCACTTAGTTGGCAATGACCTACGATACTGGCTATTTATAGAACACATCTGATTTTACTTCAGTGAATATTAGACAAGTTCTTTAAAGATAAGATATAATGTTTCCTTCTTCTATCAATGATGAGGAAGAAAATCTACTGCTTAACTAAAGACAAAAATATTCATAAATGAGGAACAGACTTTTAAAAATATGAATTGTTTTGTATCTTTTCCTGTTGCTTGTTCTGTTTATTACATAGAAACCGTTTGAAATACAGTAAGCCCTCATTATTATGGACATTTTTATAATGGATTTTGATTATAGTGGATGTATTCAGACACCACTGTCACTTTAAGAACACAGGCTGCTAATTAGTTACACTGCAGGGACAATGAAATTGACAAGCAATTGTTTCTATCAACACTAGGGCAAATGATACTCCACAGAGTGCTGGAGTAACTCAGCAGAGAGAGCATGTATAGGTGTTTCGGGTCAAGACCCACGGCTGGATTGAGGCGCTCACTTAGCCGCCACGAGGCTGAGACTTGCAACGGTGTCAGGAGACGCAGCACCAACGTTCACCGCCTCCTCGGTCTCTTTGATGCCGGGATCACCAAAGCTGCCGCTGACCCACACCACCACCCCTGCTGTTTCCAGGACGATCTACCGACCTTTGCCGCCAGGCTGGGCTGCCGAGGCCACTCCCGGCCCGCACCACCTCCCCGGCTGCTCCCAGGCCCGGACGTACTGCCGCCACCGCCGACCCACACAGCTTCCTCGGCCGCTTCCAGGCCGTGCCTGCCACTACCACCGCCAACCATCACCTGCACTCTGGCCACCCGCGGGTCATGACCATTGACTCCGCCGATCCTAACCTCTTCCCTGACCGCCAGCAGGCCTGGGCTGTCAGCACACCTGGATTCCAGGCCCAGTTCCAGACCGAGAGTCTGAAGAAGGGTCCCAACCCGAAACATCACCTCTCCATGTTCTTCTCCACAGATGCTCAGATACTCCAAAACTATGTGACCTTTTGTGTATTAACTAGCCTCTGCAGTTCTTTGTTTCTGCTACATGTGCAGTGAGACTTTATTACTCAGTAATCCCTTACTCAGTACTAGCGGACAATCGGTAATAACAGACATGGCTCCCTCTCCTAATGACCATTATAATGAGGGTTTACTATATATTAATTACAGTGGATTTGTTCTTTTTACTTCATCATTCTGAGAGGCCCCAATGACTGAGGTGTAAAACTGAATTTTAGGGCATAATATTGGTATTGTAGCAAGTCAGATATAATTATCATAAAGGTATTGTTACGATCTTGGCCAATAATCAAAGGAATTTGAAATTGAGTGACACAATCGAATTCAAAAGTGTTTCTGAATTTAATGTAAATTAAGATAAACCCAGAAATACAAGTAATTACACATCACGTTCATTGACAAAGAAGATATTCTGTCCTTGCTTGTTTGGGCCAACATCTGAATCCAATTTCATACAAGCAAGGTTGAAGCTTTGGAGGTGGCTTCTTGCTTTGTTCCATTATATAGAACTGACATATATGCCTGGCAATAAATGGCAGTCTTGCCCCTGATGCTCAGATACTAAGAAATATTTTTTTTAATTCACAAATTCCAAGCCAGTGAGTCTCACGTCAATGGTAGGGAAGCTATTGTAGAGAATTCTTCAAGATGGGATTTACTCCCATTTGGAAGAGAATGGGCTAATTAGAGATAGCCACCACAGCTTTGTAAGTGACAGGCCATGTCTTACTAACTTGATTGAGTTTTTCAAGAAGGTGATGAAGGAGATTGATGAAGGTAGGGCGATGGATGTTGTATACATGGATCTTAGTAAGGCATTTGATAAGGTCCCTCATAGTAGGCTGATCTAGAAGAGTAAGATGCACAGGATTCACGATGACTTGGTTATTTGGATTTAGAACTGGCTTCATAGTCATAGAAGACAGGGTTGTGGTGGAAGGAAGATATTCTGGCTGATGATCTGTGTCCAGTGGAGTTCCGAAGGGATCTGTTCTGGGACCTCTTCTGTTTGGGGGATTTGTATAAATGACCGGGATGTAAATGTAGATGGGTTGGTGAGTATGTTTGCTGACAGCACCAAAATTGGAGGAGTTGTAGACAGCGATGAAGGCTGTCAGAAGATACAACAAGATTATAGATCACTGATGGAAATGGGCTTTCTGTTTTTCTTGTAAACCAGCACCTGCTGTTCCTTGTGCCGACATTTATATGAGCCAGAGACCAGTCAGGTTGAGTAAAGTAATTTTTATTAACAATAAAAACGTAACAAAAACTCATGCAATTCGCGTGCCTGACTAAGCTAACTTACATAGAAACATAGAAAATAGGTGCAGGGGGAGGCCATTCGGCCCTTCGAGCCAGCACCGCCATTCATTGTGATCATGGCTGATCGTCCCCTATCAATAACCCGTGCCTGCCTTCTCCCCATATCCCTTGACTCCACTATCTAACTTTCTTAAATCCATCTAGTGACTTGGCCTCCACTGCCCTATGTGGCAGGGAATTCCATAAATTCATTGACAAACTAACTAAAAAGCCTGCGAACAAACCCTGGCGGTGACGAGGGTTCTGGCCTCCCCACCCCACCACTAGGTGCCGCTACAGCCCTACCCTTTTAAGCATTCTCAACTTGTTATATAATTCATTTTGCAATACATTTGATACCAATCTTAACCATGTATTTACTGCGCGTTTAGATGATGTTTCTTATTTCACAACTTCTGTCATCTTTGTGGATACGTCAAAATAACACTAATTTTACACTGGAGGGTAGACAGAAATGCTGGAGAAACTCAGCGGGTGAGGCAGCATCTATGGAGCGAAGGAAATGGGCAACATTTCGGGTCAAAACCCTTTTTCAAACTAATTTTACACTGATGAACCTACTGGTAGAAACGGAATTCAAATTGGCCATTACTGATTTCATAGATTCTGTTTAATGAAATAAATGAGGAGCCTTTGTATTCCATCAATGTTGGATTGGAACCTATTTTACAGAGTTGATCATCTGTGTTTGGAATTACATTTATCACTCAGTTCTCTTGTATCTCTTATGTTGTGCTTCATTCCCGTAGACTGTTTTTGCTGAAAAATATCTCAATTTTCGCTGCACGGAAATCAGTTTGAAAGTGCATTTGATATCTGCAGACTCAAGTAGTCCACTGGCTTTCTACAGTCAAACTACAGCTGGAAAGGATTTACACTAAAACTGCAGATGCTTGAATCTTGAGCCAAACATAAATGCTGGAGGATCTCAGCGGGTCAGATAGCATCTCTGGGGGGAATGGACAGGTGACAATTAGGTTCGGGGCCCTTCTCCAGTCTGATGAAGGGTCGCGACCCAAAATATCGCCTACCCATTCCCTCCACCCATGCTTCTGACCTGATGAGTTCCTCCAGCGCCTTGCATTTTGAACCAGAAAGGATTGTTAGTTGAAACACCTCTTGAAATAGTAGGCAGCTGCACCTGAAACTGCACCTGGGCAAAAATTTAGATGGGGGGGTGTCGAGAAAGCTAACATCTCAATTAAATAACTTATCTGTACACCGCACACTTCTAAATAATATTTTTTTACATCAAACCTGCAACAAAAATAGAAATTCTGTCTGATATATCCAACGTAGTCAATGGGTTATGACATACTTTTGGAAATTAAAGAGGAATTCCAGAAGAATTCCAAACACCATCAGATTTCTGCTTTAACATTTCTGTCGCCATCTACTAATAGTTTAAGTTCAGATATTTCTAGCAACTTTTCTCTTTGGATAGCAGACATTGTCCCTCAGAATTGAAGGTGAATCCCTACAAAAGACAATTTGAAAGACAACCTCTGGCTTGTATCATCCCAGCAGGGTGGAGATGTATAACAGGTGCTCTATGATGTCACTGTCATTGTGATGTGGCATCAGTGGAAATATGATTTTATTTCCACTGGTATTTCCCTGCACAAGTGATGCTAGTCAAATCGGTAGAATGTTTGTGGCTTTTTTCACCAATTTGGCGTAATTCCAGTGGAAATAATCAAAATGACCAGAATTGACTGATAAAAGGTGCGT
Organism: Amblyraja radiata; assembly: GCF_010909765.2. Lineage (NCBI taxonomy): Eukaryota > Metazoa > Chordata > Chondrichthyes > Rajiformes > Rajidae > Amblyraja > Amblyraja radiata. The sequence goes on along the minus strand of NC_045986.1, from coordinate 29,479,494 downwards.
AAAGGTTAACAAGTGGACGACTAATTGGTGGTCCAGTGATGTAGCATAAGAAACAGATATTAACTTAGACACTTAGAAACAAAGAACTGCAGATGCTGGTTAATACACAAACGGACACTCAGTGCTGGAGTAACTCAGCGGTTCAGGCAGCTTCCCTGACATTTTGGGTCGGGACCCTTCTTCAGACTGATCAAACTTAGGCTCATTCTTTTCATATAAAAGAACATATTTTCAAAGTTAACTCCCTACTTTTCCCTGGACTTGCCTGATTCTTGATGGGTTTTCTGCTTCTATAGAGTGTGTGGCTTTTGAAAAGGTCTGGAAAGTGGTCCTAATGTGGTTCTTTAGGAGCTGGACTTTTTGAGAAAAGCAGAATGAAGAAAAAATGCCAAACCCTTGCATGTACTGAAGTAATTTGGCAGTAGGGGATTAGATACATTAATGACGTATGGAATTATAGAGCCCAGAAACAGGCCTCTGCCCAACTCGTCCACGCTAAACAACGTGACTACCTCAGCTGGTCCCAATTGCCAATGTCTGACCCATATCCCTCTAAACCTTTCCTGTCCAAATGTCTTTTAAACATTGCAATTGTATCCATCTCAACCACTTCCACAGGCAGCTCGTTCCATATACCCACCACCCTCAACGTGAAAAACGGATTCCTCAGGCAGCCCTTCAATCTTGCCACTCACTCCATTATCCCCTGCCCTCTAATTCTAGATACCTCCACCTGGGGAAAAGGATGACCATTCAAGTTATCCATGCTCCTCATAATTTTATATACCCCAAGAAGGTCGCCCCTCAGCCTCCTACACTCCCAGCCTATCCAGTCTCTCCTTATAACACAAGCTATGCAATCCTGGCAACATCCTTATGAGTGTTTTTCACACATTTTCAGGTTAATGATATCTTTCCTTTTGCTTTCGGGCCGGAAGGGTTTCGTCCTGAAACGTTGCCTATTTCCTTCGCTCCATAGATGCGGCTGCACCCGCTGAGTTTCTCCAGCATTTTTGTCTACCTTAGACAACATTCCAGTTTTCCGGTACCTCACCCATAGCCAACGTTGATACAAAAATCTCTGCCAGGGCCCCATAATGTCTTCCTGCAATACACTTGGTCAGGCCACGGGGATTTATCTGCATATATGCTCTTTATCAATGGGAGATAGGGTGACCATAAGTCCCAATAATATCAGAATGATTCTGATACAAGGGGCTTTGTCTTGTGTCCCGATCAAGGTATTGCCAGGTGTCAATTGTCATAATGATCACGGATAGAGTTAAAATCCTGATTATCATTTCACTAGAATGGAGAAGTGAGGAACTTAGTGACAGAGCCATAGATTCACATAGCATGTAACAGGCCTCTCTGCTCAACCCATCCATGCCAATCAACCTAGCCCCATTTCAATCAAATTCATGAGATGATCTCGCAGGCTCAAAGCCATGCTGAATATCCGTAATCATTCCTTCTTTCCAAAATATGGTAAATCTTGTCCGTCAGAATCCACTCCTGAAGGTTGCCCACCCCAGGTGTTAGGCTCAATGGCAGGTAGTTCCCCGGCTTGTTCTTGCAGCCCTTCTTCAATAAAGGAACAACATCAGCCACCTTCCAGTCTTGAGGAGACTCTCCCATGGCTAAAGATGGAGGAAGTATACCTGCCAGGGCTCCAGCAATTTCTTCCCTAGCTTTCCAAAATGTACTATGATGCACTTGAGTAGGCAATGGGGTTGTATTCACCTCAAGACCACCAGAAATAGTTCCCTATTTGTCCTATAAATTAGCTCCACTCCAGCAGGAAGCTTGTTAGACATGAGGTGTGGTGTTGGGCTAAGGAATATTCAGGAGGTATAGTGAGGAAGCTTTGCTTGATGCAGGTTTGAACTGAGGTTGCATTTGTGGTGGATCAATTGGTTAAAAAATTGAAAGAATAAAAAGGAGTAAAAGAATAGAGGATGTCTTGGTTATCTGTACCTGAACTCTGAACATTATACCTAAAAGCTACAGCCCAGGGACCCTTTGCAATAAATGCATACAAGTTATTTTTCATAAAGCACATTTTTCACAAAGGCAAGCAGTAATGCACAGAATCCCACAACCCATTATCACTGTAGCAAATGATTAAAAGAGCACCTTGAGACTACATAAACAAAGATAGTGAAGCTAATAAAGTCCATGAGTTCTACAAAGTTCTGCATTGCACTTTCACACGCTCACTCCCTCATGCACTCATCCTTTGCTGTTCTCTCACTTTTGCACTTGTACATTTTCCCTCACTGTCACTTTCTCCTGTGATGGAAGCTGAATTAGGCCATTTGGCACATTCCCTCTCTTACATTTAGACTTTTCCTCAAACCTTTGTCTCCCTCTTCACCCTCTGCCTCACTCTCTCACACTCTTACGTATTCTCTCTCACTCTCATATTCTCACTCACCTTCACACTCTTATGCTCTTTCTCTCACTTAAAATTGTATACTCGCTGTTTCTCGCACACTCCCAGTCTCGCCCATACACACGTTTTCTCCCTCGATCCTCACTTCCACACACACACACACACACACACACACACACACACACACACACACACACACACACACACACACACACACACACACACACACACACACACACACTGGCCTTCATCAGTCAGAATTGAGTATAAACGTTAGAAGGTCATGTTGTACAAAACACTGGTGAGGCCATATTTAGCATATTGTGCTCTGTTTTGGCCACCCTGTTGAAGGAAAGATGTTATACTGGCAAGCGTGCAGAGAAGATTTATGAGGATGTTGCCAGGACTCGAGGGCCTGAGTTGTGGGAAGAGGTTGAGCAGGCTGGGACTCTATTCCTTGGAGCGCAGGAGGATAAGGGGTGATCTTATAGAGGTGTACAAAATCATGAGAGGAATAGATAGAGTAAATGCACAGAGTCTTTTACCCAGAGTAGGGGAATCAAGTACCAGATGAGATAGGTTTAAGGTGAAGGGGAAAAGATTTAATAGGAATGTGCGGGGCAACCTTTTTACACAAAGGGTGGTAGGTACAGTATATGGAACGAGCTGCCAGAGGAGGTAGTTCAGGCAGGTACTTTCACAACACATTGGTTAAGACATTTGGACAGGTACATGGATAGGATAGGCTTAGAGGTATATAGACCAAATGCAGGCCGGTGGGACTGGGGTAGATGGGGCATGTTGGTCTGCGAGGGTAAGATGGGCTGAAGGGCCTGTTTCCACCCTCTATGACTCTATGACACTTCACTTGATTTTATTTTCTATCATAACTTTTTTCTTTCTTTTGCTTATCATTCTTCATCAGTTCTCATTGTCTTTATAGTTACGCTAACACTTGTATTTCTAATACCTGAACAGGTGGAAAGCCTTCAAAAAATTGAACCAAGCAGTCCACAGAACATGGAGCAGGGCACACCAGCATTCAAGTCTTCAGACTTCAACATGAATGTAAGTCACCTAGAAATTAGGGTCATTGATATACAAATTAATTGTATCTAATATGTGGAACTAATTCCAGGACAAATCTGTAATGTCGTCCTTCATGCAATTCCCTCCCATCTGCTTCTCTAGGAGCATTGCAAGTGTACTTGAACCTTGCTATCCTGGGCACCAGTCAATTGGTCAGTTTAGTTTAGTTTAGAAATACAGTGCGGAAACAGGCCCTTCAGCCACTGAATCCGAGCCGACCAGCGATCCCCGCACGCCAGCACTTTCCTACACTCTGGAGACATTTTACAATTTTTACCTAAGCTACTATTAACTACAAACCTGTACGTCTTTTGAGTTTAAAATGAAACCTGAGCACCCGGAGAAAACCCACGCGATCACAGGGAGAACATACAAATTGCGTATAGACAGCACCTGTAGTCGGGATCAAACCCAGGTCTCTGGCGCTGTACGGCAGCAACACTACCGCTTAGCCACCATTATTAATGTTTTCATATAGCAGCACAAACTGCAGGTGAGTGAAAATTGTCTGTAAATCCTCAGGTCGACATCTAACCCCAGCCAGCTCTGAACTGCCCACTCAAAGTTACTCCTTTGCTCTCCAGAGAAATTGATCGACTGTAAATCAGTACCTGGTGCAAAACGCTTCATGAAATAGAATTCACTAGAAACCTCCGTTGCTGGAATCTCACAACGTGCTGGAGGAGCTCAGCGGGTCAGACAGCGTCTGCGGTGGGAATGGACAGGCCACGTTTCGGGTTGTTACCTTAATCTTAGATAACAGCATCAAGCTTCACCTCCAGAAATGAATGAATCAAATCAATGAAACAAATAGATAGACACAAAATGCTGGAGTAACTCAGCGGGACAGGGAGCATCTCTGGATAGAAGGAGTGGGTGATGTTTCGGGTCGGGACCCTTCTTCAGTCAAGGGAGTATAGATAAGGAATTGTAAGAGATCAAAAGAGATGCAGATCATGGAGAATGTAGAATAGATCATGGTAACTTGGAGAAGGTGACAACAAAGCAGACAAAGATACAGTGTAATCAAAAGGACAGCAGACTGGTTGGAGAACTGAGATGGGGGTGATGGAGAGAGAGGGAAAGCAAGGGTTACCTGAAGTTCGAGAAGTCAATACTCATACCGCTAGGGTGTAAGCTGCCCAAGCGAAATATGAGGTGCTGTTTCTCCAATTTACACTGGGCCTCACTTTGACAATAGAGGAGGCCCAGGACAGAAATGCCAGTGTGGGAATGGGAGGGAAAGTTAAAGTGTTATGCAACCAGGAGATCAGGTAGGTTTAGGCGAACTGAGCAGAGGTGTTCAGCGAAACGATCGCCGAGCCTGCACCTGGAACAGCGGATACAATAGATTTGGTTGGAGGAGGTGCAAGCGAACCTCTGCCTCACCTGAAAACATAGATATCTTTTTAGACAATTAGTCTTTAACAATCCCTTTCTGCCCCAGTGGGATGAAGCTCCACAAATGGATGGCCAACAATCAGACGCTCCTGTGCCAACTGTTCGTAAGAAAAAAAGATCTACTGGATCTGCGTATACTAAGGTAAAGGGCGTTTACCTTAGTCAGCTTGCTTGTCTATATTGTTTAGTATAAACGTGCCTGGTCTTGTGTGGCAATGAGCTGTACAGATTAGGAAGGGCCTGGATTTTGTTCATCAGATGGGTTGATCTCAGTAGCCTTAAACTAAATAATACACATTTGCAATAAAAAAGTGGATGCATGTATGAGGTACCACTGAAATATTTAAAGGAAAGGTCATGAAGAGTGGGTACTTGCATTTAAAATATGAATGGAGGCTTAATATAGATGAATGTGTATTAATGTTTCATTGTGCAATGCTATAATCTGTTTGAATGCACAGTGGTAAAGGGATAAGTCACTTTTTTCTTTGGCATAATATTCCTCTTTACTTCATATTTGTGTTTATAGTGAAGGTTTGCACCCATTTTTCTTGTGGTTGGGCAGGTTGAAAGCCTAAAATGATTCAACTGTTATATTCTGAACAAAGAAGTAGTCTACTTCCTCCCACCTGTAGCTAGAGATGTCCTGGCCCTTACACAGCTCTCATACTCTGTAAGAAGATTGTGATTGCAGGCGATGCATAACTTGGTGCTGTTGGAGATAGCAAGGAAGGCTCTGTAATAATACCACATGATGGAAATCGGCTGGAAGTTTGGGCAGAACAATGCAAATGGAATTTCATCCTCGAGTGTGTGAAGGCATACAAGGGCATGCGCAGTAAATGGTAGGACACCCACAGTGAATGGCAGGGATTTGGGAAATGTTGATGAACAGAAGTACCTGGAGTGAATGCCCTGATAGCACAGAAGGATAAGGTAGTGGACAGTACATATGGAATGCTATCCTTCACTGGCTGTGGCACAGAACATAAGAGCTGGGACATTAGGCCACAACTGTGTGCAGGTCTGAGCGCCACAATATACTGTAGGAGGGATGTGACTACACTGGAGAGGGTGCTGAGGAGATTCATCAGGATTTGGCCCTGATGGGGACATTCCAGTTACAAGACGAGGCTGAATGAGCTGGGTTTGTTGCCTGGAGGAGGCTGAGGGGTGACCTGATAGACGTATATACCATTATGAGACATACTGATAGGGTACATAAAACTGCTTTTTGGGGTGTCTGAGACAAGAGGGTATAGGTTTAAGGTGAGAGGTAGGATGATTAAAGGGGATCTGAGGGGGAATTTTTTTTCCACACAGAGGATGATTGGAGTCTGGAACGCACTGCCTGAAGAGGTGGTGTGACATAGACTTTCACCACATTTAAGAAGCTTCTAGGTGAGTACCTGAACCGCCACGGCCTAGAAGGCATCTAACGCAGGTATATTTACAACCATTAGAGCAGGCTGGCTTATACACAAAAGGACACAAAGTGCTGGAGTAACTCAGCGGGTCGGGTAACATCGCTGGAAAACACAGACAGGTGACGTTTTGGGTCATACCTGAAGAAGGGTCTCGACCCGAAACGTTGCCTGTCCATGTTCGCCAGAGATGCTGCCAGACCTGCAGAGTTACTCCAGCACTTTGTGTCCTTTTGATCATATGTAGGTATAGTATCATCTGATGTCATTGGATAGCACGCAAAGCAAAGTTTTTCGCTGTACCTCGACACATGTGACAATGATAAACCTCAACCGCAACCTAAAACACCACAGCTATACCTCTCACAATTACTTGTCCCCTATGAAGCCACAGATCTCCGTGAAACAAAGTATTGCACTATCTTCGACTTCTTTTCCTGCTGGTCCCTGTACCCAGGGAGCAGATTCTGTAGTTTATTTTTCTGCTTTCTCTGATTGTATTGTTCCTGCTGTTGTTCTTAGTTCTTCATTGTCTTCCAAAATAGCAAAGCACCAGGAGCAATCTTGCTACTGTGATAGATAGAGCCAAGATGGAGATTAAACACACGAATATCCAATGTCTGCAATACAAAGATATAGATTTAGTTCAGTTTAGTTTATTGTCACATGTACCGAGGTACAGTGAAAAGCTGTAGTTGCGTGCTATCCAGTCAGCAGAAAGACAATACATGATTACAATCCAGCCATTTACAGCGTACAGATACATGATTAGGGAATAGCGGCTAGTGAACGGTAAAGCCAGCAAAGTCCGATCAAGGATAGTCCCAAGGTCACCAAAGAGGTAGATAGTAGTTCAGTAGTTCTTGCCTCAAGTCCTGCAAACAATGATTTTATTTAATTTTAGTTAATAAAGATGTAAGGTTATATTGCTTATCTACTTATTTCCTTGTCAGTTATTATCCTCATCCATTGTAATTACATTCTTAGCAAAAAGCACAAAAAATCTGGAGGCACAAATTTGAACGTGAAAGATGTTGACATAGTCTATTTGATACATTAACATTGAAATTGACAACCTGCCTCATCTTAATGGTTTCTTTGCAATCTGGTGGCTTGTAGAGTCATAAAGCCGTACATTGTGGAAACAGGCACTTCGGCCCAACTTGCCCATGCCGACCAACATACTCCATCTACACTAATCCCATCTGTCCACGCTTAACCCCTATCCATCTAAAGCTGTCCTATCCAAATGTAGCTGTCCAAATGTCTCTTAAACGTTATGATAGTACCTGTCTCAAATATGTCCTCCAGCACCTCATTCTACATACTCACCATCCTTTGTTTAACTAAGTTTCCCCTCGGGTTACTATTAAATCTTTCCCCCCTCACCTTAAACCTATATCCTCTGGCTCTCTATTCTCCTACTCTGGGCAAACGACTGTGCATTTACCTAATCTATTCCTCTCCTGACCATGATACACCTTTATAAGATCACCTCTCATCCTCCAATGCTCAGCTTGCCCCGCATTCTCCTGCACTCTGATGTAGGTGCAGAATGTGGTGATGTCTCTTTTATGTGCGGGATCCACCCATTTCTAAAAACCAAGTGCGTGGCATCTCCATGCGGTTTGTCTCCATGGTTTATTGCAATTAACTGTCTAACTTTCGTTGTTTTTCTCTTTATCCAGGAGAGCCAAAACATAGATTACGAATCAGAATCAATTCTGCCAGAACTGTTGCATTACGATGGTCAGCATCCAAGAACAGAGGAACTCCACAAAAGGTACTTTCATAGATCCTGCATTATACGGATTGGGAAACAAGGAAGAATGGGTGGCAATTTAATCTACTTCCTCTCTCAAGAATACTTTTTATGGTGTTGAGAAAAGCCACATTGTCATTTTGAAAGTAACTAAACACAGATCCAATGATTTGAGTGTATACTGCTTGGTTCTGCTTAAGAAACAACTTCAGCAGGGTGAGGTGGGTGGGAGGGAACGAGAGGCAGGTATATCACCACTTCTTTAATCTCTTTTTCTTTTCTTTCTTTTATCCACTCTTTGGCCACACTACTTTGGTAGCCTAAGGGTCCTATGTTTGCACCTCTCATTTATTCTGTCTCTTGTTCTTTTCCTCTATTTTCAAGTTAAAACGTTAAAATTGAAGCTGTACATTAACTGTATGGTTTTATATGCCGACTGTTTTATTCTTGTACATTTGCTCCTAATAAATAAAAAATAAAAAAAATAAAAAAAGAAAGAACTGCAGATGCTGGAAAAATCCGTATTCCTTCGCACCATAGATGCTGCCTCACCCGCTGAGTTTCTCCAGCTTTTGTGTCTACCTGCTTAGTTCTGCTGTCACTTTGTTGGAAATAGCATCCTGAAGGAAGATGTTTTAAATTGAGCCTAAAGGAAGATATTTACTGGAAGTTCCTTCACTAGGAAGCACCCGAGTGCCCAATGAATCTCTTCATCGGTGTCTTTGACATTTCCTCTGTTTCCCTTATTTATTTCCCAATCTTCATCCAATATCAATAAAGCTTCTCCATTAAAGAACCTTCATTTCTCCCATTAAACATATCCATCCTGGTCAGTACTCTCAAATGTTTATTTCATCCTCGCCCCCGATGGTTTTAATTTCATTCTCCTCCTCTTTTCTGTTAATTTTAACCTTTCTGACTGTTGTGGACTCAGTTTTGAATGCATTATGTGGGGTTTTGGTTTGTATATAAATTATTTTCCTCTTTCTCCTCGCAAATACAGCCTGGCACTGTATAATATTGGGATTTCTGTCAAGTTGCTGAGCATGTTTGAGGTCAGTTCCTCTGTGCAAATTCACCATGTATTTCTGCATGGGATTTATATACAACAGTACAGCCCTTTGAACAATATCTTTACCAAACATTATGCCAAGTTAAACTAACCTCTCTTGGTATGAAGAAAGATCCCATTCGAAGGGCCGAATGGCCTACTCCTGCACCTATTATCTATTGTCTATAACCCAAAACGTTGCCTATCCATGTTCTCCATCCGCTGAGCTTTTCCAGTACTTTGTGTCTTCAACTAATCTCTGCCTGCATATGGTCCATATCCCTCCATTCCCTGTATACCCATGTGTCTATCTAAAAGCTATATTACTATAATAAACACAATTGATATCTGTAGTACAGTCATTAAAACCGTACAACTGCTATATTCCTTACTTTGCCATCAAATTGGAATCAATGATAGAGCAGTTTAAGTCCCTGCATTCCATTAGATAATCAGTCACTCAGTCACCTGGAGTGCAGCTTCGGACCTTTGATGTGCTCCCTTCATAAGGCCTTGAATGTGTTCTACTCCACCATCAATGCAGTCCTGAAAAAGACCATCGGCCTCCTCACACACTGCTGTGTTACTCTTTCGTTGGTGCCTCGCGTTCCAATCTGTCTGTAACTGCAGGAACAGCTCTGACAGATGATCAGAGTGTCGAAAAAGAGTGCCAAGGATGAAATGGTGGGTAGATGTGCCGGTGGTGTAGCAGTGGTGCAGTGTTAACATCCAGTGTGGGGCAGGTGATATGCTACGGTTTGCTTGACTGAATTCGCTGGCAATGATGGAATAGGGCATTAGGGCTTGCTGTCTCAAGAGTTGATATCCCAGTATAATTTGTCCAGTGCCATCTTGGCATTGGTTTGGGGTGGTACGTAGACTGCCGACAAGATGGTAGAGGTGAAACCCCTTGGTAGAATAAAGGGTCAGCATTTTGTGATCATGTAATCCAGGTGAGGGGAACTGAGCTAAGACCATCACATTAGTGCAGCATAGTGTAGTACTTAATGTTAAACACACTGAGAAGTTGCACTAAACTGTTATTAACATGACAGCTTTTCTTTCCTAATTTCGCCTAATAACTTTATTTTGTAGTGAAGGCACCAGATAAATTCTTAAGTTTAGCTGGGCAATAGAATTAAGTGCGAACTTTCCATCTAGGTTGAGGAAGACACAATAGTGGTATTTCAGAGACTTTGTATAGTCATATGGATATGCAGGGATTGGAGGGATATTAATTAAGTGTATCTCCCTGTTCCTGCTCTCGCCAGCACAAGGAACTGGAAGTAAACCGGAGATAACCACCCTGGAGGTCCTGCTTTTCAGCATTTTTCCGAGCTCTCTAAAGTCACGCTTCAGAATATTCATCCCCTTCTTTCCGACATCATTTGTGCCGACATGCACTACCACTTCCGGCTGTTCAACTTCGCCCTTGAGGATTTTCTGCACTCTGTCCGTGACATCCTGGATCCTGGCACCAGGGAGGCAGCACACCATCCTCGAATCCTGTCTGTTGCCGCAGAAACCCCTGTCCGTACCTCTCACAATGGAGTCTTCGCTTTAAATGACCCAATGAGAATAAGATCAGATTTGGGTGTGCTCATGAATTTAAATATCCTTTTAATGCTCATGTTATAAAGGGTGGAGCTTCTGCAAAGATGTGGATTAATACAAAGCAACCAATTAACACCTTCAGAAGAGGGAGAATGAATGTTTTTAAATTAAAAGGCAGAAATGTTTTTGTGTTGCAGGTGCCACCATGAGATTAGTCGCCTTGAATCCAAGAATCATGAGTTGCAACGCAAGATGCATAGACTGCAGCAAGAACTTGAAGAGGTGACGCTGAGGAATGAGTCTCTTGAGGCTGCAATGGAAAATCTCCGCAGTCGCCCAAAAGATGCCACAGACTGTGAAAAGGAAATACTCAGAGTTAAGGTTAGTCTGAACAACAAATGACAAGTGATTAAAACACAAAGTGCTGGAGTAGCTTAGCAGGTCGTGCAGCATCTCTGGATGGAATGGTCAAGTTGGGATCATTCTTCAGACTTTCTGAACTTCTGCAGTCTGGGGAACGTAGAAGTCAATAGGAAAATGGTTTTAGGTTTGTGAACATCGGTAGGAGCATGACTCCTCTGTAATATGGGGAAGACCTATAGTGAGATTGTTCCATATGGCTTCTGAGATATTTTAGTGAAAGTTATCATATTTAATGCATGCTTCCGAGTTGCAGTACTCAATGCTAGAGTTAAGCATGGTCATGGGGCTGTCTTGTGTTTGTGCTGAAGCAACTTGGTAAGGTTGACCTGCAATGGGATAGGAAATTGTAAAGATGTCCTAAGTCAGATTTGGAATTGTCAATGAGACTAAGGCAGCACAGTTGTGCAGCGGTAGAGTTGTTGCCTCAGTGTGCCAGAGACCCGGGTTTGATCCTGACTACAGGTGCTGGCTATACGGGGTTTGTATGTTCTGCATGGGTTTTCACCGGGTGCTCCAGTTTCATCCCACACTCCAAAGATGTACAGGTTTGTCGGTTAATTGGATTCGGTAAAATTCTAAATTGTCCCTAGTGTGTGCGTAGGATAGTGTCAGTGTGCGGGGATCGTTGGTTGTGCGCGGACACGGTGGGTCGAAGGGCCTGTTTCCGCTTTATCCTAAACGGAACTAAACTTGTGTTATAAACATTTACATGTCTTTGGGAATACTTTTCACCGTCACTTTTTCTGAGAATCATGCGCTTTTCATCATTTTGCACAGATCGGCAGCATAGAAACTGATTATGCAAAACTGAAGCGAAAGTACAAGGAACTTAAAGCCAAAAATCATGATCTGGGTAAAGACCAAGATGCTCTAGAGGTGAGAACAATTTCTTTTGACTTGTGAAAAAGGATTCACCGAACGTAGAAATCGCTATTTGATATATCGTGGTCTGTTGGCAGCCCTTTCCTACCTGCATAAAATGTGATAAGGGCAATCTTTGTTAATAAGTAAAAGAACAATCTCCTGAATTCCTCTATTCAGTGCATGAGCACGCACTAACAAGAAGCATCTGTTTTGATTTTCATCACACCTCCCTTTCCCAAACAGCCCGGTTTTCCCTGAATCAGGACTTGTTTATATTCTGTTAAATCTCTTACAAAATTATGTTAGAATTGTAGCAAAAGTGAAGGATATTGAAGCACTCTTCGGAGTACATTTGACAACCATCATCACATGGCATATCTTAGAATTCCAGTTGTGCAGGATAAGAAATATAATAAAAAGCAAAAAATGTTGGGATGAGGGCAAATTTGATTCATAGAGTGATACAGCGTGGAAACAGGCCCTTCGGTCCAACTTGCCCACACCGGCCAACATGTCCCAGCTACACTAGTCCCACCTGCCCGCGTTTGGCCCATATCCCTCCAAACCTGTCCTATCCTTGTACCTGTCTAACTGTTTCTCAAACATTGGGATAGTCCCTGCCTCAACTACCTCCTCCAGCAGCGCGTTCCATACACCTACCACCCTTTGTGTGAAAAAGTTACCCCTCAAATTCCTATTAATTAGAAATTCTGTCTTCTGTTAAGAAAATGTTAATATATTAGTCTTGAAGTAATGAGGACAATCTAATTGCGATTTCCAAAGGCAGCTAGCTGTTGGATTGGTTGCGACAGTCTATGTTGGAGTGGCAACTGGGGCTATGCTAGGGCTTCATTCATTGGCACGCAGAAGACTGAGGTGGTCTTATAGAGGCGAAGAAGATCATGAGGGCAATAGATAGGGTGCATGCACACACACAGTCTTTTACCCGAGATGGGGGATTAAGAACCAGAGGTCATAAGTTTAAGGTGAGAGGGGAAAGATTTAATCAGAACCCGAAGGGCAACTTTTTCACTTAGAGGGTGGCGAGTATATTAGAATGAGCTGCCAGAAGAGGTAGTTGAGGCAGGTTCTATAACAACATTTAAAAGGCATTTGGATAGGTACATGGATGGGAAGGGTTTGGAGGGATATCGGACGAATGCAGGCAGGTGGGATTGGTATAGATGGGATGTCTTCATGCTGTTTGACTCTCTGACTATAAGCTCAGCAGCCAAGAATTGGTTAAAAAGAATCGGGTGGGGATTGTGAGTTACATTTCTGGAATATTCCGTTTGGATAATAGAGGAGAGCAACATTGGCCTTGGACATGAAGACCGTTACTGCCTGGGTTCCCACATAAACACAAATGGATGACTGTCCAACGGTGCCACTAATTGAGGGGATAAATCTTTATGAGGGATTTTTAAAAGAAGTGCTGAATGAAAAGGACGGTATTTTGCTACCCATCAGTTAATTGGCCTTGGTATTCCCTCCAATAGACTATGCAGAAGAGTCACGATGCATTGGAGGGTGCACAACTGAGGCTTGAAGACGAAATAAAAAGGCGGGAGTATTTTGAATCAGCACTAGCAGCTGCCGAAGATGCAAAAATACGAGAAGAGGAGGTAGGATGTGTGGATATTGCTTCACTTGGCATGGTGGCGGGAGCTTCATCTGTAAGACAAAGATCTGTTGCTGACGGTCTTTTCTATAGTGCTGCAAAAAGGATTTAAAAACAGAATTGAAGATATTTCACTCTTCAGATTGTATGTTCATAAGTGATAGGAGCAGAATTAGGCCATTTGGCCCACCAAGTCTACTCCGCCATTCAATCTTGGCTGATCTATCTTTCCCTCTTAACCCCATTCTCCTGCCTTCCCCCCATTAGCCCTAACACCGACCGGTAAGACACAATCTCTGACAGTTTCCAGCATTTCAGAAGGATTTCCAGCATTTTTTATACATCAGCAATCCAAGGCTTGGGTTAATAATCCAGAGAAACGGATACAGATACCACTGTGGCAACAGTGGAATTTAAATCCCTCTCGCACCCTACTTGTCCTAGGCTCCAACTCTTCTGTGACTCTGATATAGGTCCCCAGCCCATCCCTCATCCTCTGTTTGGTGACCCGTTCAACCTCCATTCAATTTTCTGATGACCTAATTCCTTGTTCTCCATGGCAAAATCGTCAGAGCTGACCACCACTCGGACTCCTCCAGCTCTAATCCTTGGGAAACCAACACAATCATCACTCGCCCCTCCCAGACCCAGTTTGGGCCTCGAACTCTTAACTTTCTCCAACTACAATTCCTTTGTGCAACTGGCCTCGGTCGTAGATGAAAAAATGTCCTCCTATTCAAAAGGAAAATCCAAGATTGCTTGTGATCCAAGTGACCAAATTGTAACGTACCTTGTACAACCATACAGCGTGCCTATGAGAGCATGCAACAGTCTCTAGACCAGATTATTGATATAAACTTTGCTGTTTTCCACAGGAGTTGGAAGCTTTCAGAACTCAAGTGCACCATCTGAATGTGGAGCTGAAAGATTGTCGTGCATCAACGGATCAGAATCAAGCATTAAACGGACTCATTGACAGGTTGAAGAATGAGAACTGTGCTCTAGAACAGAAGGTGAAGAGATATTACATGCCAGCGGCTAATATATGAAACCAATATAGTCACAGTAACAATGACCGTAACTAGATTACATCCTGAGATAACAACTTCATATACAATGTAGGTAGACACAAAATGCTGGAGTAACTCAGTGGGACAGGCAGCATCTAAGGATAGGTGTCACTTTGGTCTGCACTAACCATAAACAACACATTTTCAGGAGTCTCTGATTAAGCCTATTTTTGTTCTCATATTTTTTATTAATCCCCCCTCCCCCCTTTCAAGATTTTATCAGTGGTCAATTCATCTACAAACCCACACATGTTTAGGGTGGGGCAGAAGCACGGTCTGAAGAAGGGTCCCGACCCGATACGACACCTATTGTTTTTCTCCAGAGATGCTGCCTGACCCGCTGAGTTACTCCAGCACTTTGTGTCTACCCTCATGTGGAGCTGTCTGTTATGCTGTGAGTGTCTTTATCAAATACAGAGACCACTAGGAACAATCTAGGAGATCTCTCAGCAAATAAAGATTCACCTGCTCCTTATATTTCCTTTGATGTGTTTTTTACTCTAGCAGGCACAAGCATATTTCCTTCTTCCGAATGATCTTATAATAATCATGAATCATGGCAGCAGAGTAAACGCAGTCCAATTCCACCCCATCACAGATAAGCAAATGTCCTATTACCCTTTCCACCTTATTTTATTGTGTTACAATTGTCATTTGTCCTTTGACAACGAGAACAGAATCTGACTAAAGTGGACTGCAGCGAGTGTCAGTTACACACGCTGACTTACAACCTTCTTTAAATTATTATAACACATGAAGAGGACTTTAAACATGTTTAGGCAATTTACCTATCCCTATCCCTTGCTGTCTTCTTGAAGCTTTGACAACAGCAATACTGTATTTGAAGTTGAGATATGCTGCAAGGCATATTTAAAGATATTGTAACCTGTATAAGATTAAATCATTTGTACTTAGCCAAACATTAGAATCAATATCTTCTTGCTAGTGCTAATAAGGAGATTAGTTGATGGGGGTGGTACCAAGGAAGGATTCAGCATTGCAAAAATTACTAATACTTGACTATATTTAATGAGTGAATGCATGGAACTATTGTAATTCAAACGATTATCAATTTATTCTTCATTTTTCAATTGTGCAATATTATAATTCCGCCACAGTAAGAATTAATTGGACTTTATTTATTAGTTGAACACAGTGGTGGGGGATTACAATGATGTATGCAAGAGCCAAAATGAGACATCATACGATCAGAAAGATGTGGAGGAGAGGTATCTGTGCCAGATAGCTGAATTGAAATGCACCATACTCAAACTCCAAGAAGCATTAAACAGGTAAGAGAGAACAATAGCTGCTATACACAGTCAGTACTGCAACATTCTGAGGAGAGACAAAGGAAATTAGACCACTCTGTCTGCAATTCACCATTCGTTTCCCCAAATAATAAGATTTTGGCCACCAACTTAATTTCACCAAGAAAGTGCTTGAGATTGCATTCATTGGTATCAAGCCCTTGGTACTCCAGTTTGCTCCCACACTCCAAAGATGTACAGGTTTGTACATTAATCGGTTGCTGTAAAAAAAATTGTAAATGATCCCTATTGTGTAGGTGTAGTGCTAGTGTCGGCGCGGACACGGTGGGCTGAAGGACCTGTTTCCACTCTGTATTTCTAAAGTGCATTGAACACTACAAACTCCAACCAAACTTTAAACAATGAAGTTACACAAAAATGCTGGAGAAACTCAGCGGGTGCAGCAGCATCTATGGAGCGAAGGTCAGGCAATGACCTATGGAGCAAAGGAAATAGGCAACGTTTCGACCCGAAACGTTGCCTATTTCCTTTGGGTTTCGGCCCGAAACGTTGCCTTTTTCGTTCGCTCCATAGATGCTACTGTACCTGCTGAGTTTCTCCAGCATTTTTGTGTACCTTCGATTCTCCAGCATCTGCAGTTCCTTTTTAAACAATGAACTGTCTTGGACGTACTAGAGACTTTGGGTTTCGTTTTGTTTAAAAAAAATTTGTGAAACTTTTGTTTATGATGTGATCTATTGGGTATTGAGTTTACTAACGTGTTGTGCTGCAGCTAGGGAGAATGTCATTGTTCCATTTTGATACATATGACTCTTAAACACTTTTGACTCTTGAGCTTCCATGGAGCAGTAGGCTAAGGACATCATGCTTAACCTTGTCTCCCTAATGTTCAATTTCTCAGCAACACGATGACTGAATCTTCGGACACGAAAGTGGAATGCCTGCAGCAGCAGCTTTGCGCGGTTCTGAAGGAGAATCAGCAGCTGAATCAGGAGAAGCTTGTCTTACGGCAGCAGTTCTGCACCAACCAGCAGGGCAGCCAGATTCTCAATCAAGAGTACGCAAACCTGCGGCAGCAACTCGTCTGTTATCAGCAGGAAAACAAGATTCTCACACAGGAGAACTGCACGGTACGGCAACAGCTGGCGTGCTGCCAGAAAGAGAACCAGCGCTTGACGCAGGAAGTATGTAACATTCAGACACAGCTGAACGACCTTCTGCACTCCAAAGAAAAGGTGGAAGACAGCATTAATCAGGTAGATGACACTGTAAATGTCCAATTTGTCATTGTGGTCAAGGATCCTAAAGATCTTCTCCCGTAATCAAACCATGATCGGGAAGCTTCAAGCTTCCCGTCTACCGCCACGGGGGGGGGGCAGGCAAATTGCAAAGAAAGCCATCCGAACCTCAAGCATTTTCCAGAACTTTTAACAGTGCATGGAAGAGCCAAGAAGGCATGAAACACAACTCAATGCTGAGTTGATGCACAACTGCCTTTTATGGAAAAGGTTAAGTGTCATGTCAGTCTCATGCAAGAGATAGAAACTGCTGGTGTTAGTTTATTATTATCAGGTGTACCAAGATACTGTGAACGCTTTGTTTTACATTCTGTCCGTATATGATTGCAGTCCCATACATGAACACATGTAGTGTACAGAGAGAAAGGAAACCAAATACAAAATATACTATTACAGCCACAGAGAAAGCTCTGATTTTTAAAAAGTGCAAGGGCACATATTCGATAACCTAATGGTCGTGGCAAGAATGTTCCAGATCATCTGAAAATGTTCCAAATTCTAGCACTCTTGGGCTTGAGCACCGGAGAAGCAACTAAACGCCAATCCCCATCTTGGGCTTATCATGGCTTTTCTGCTCTGAACTACAAGCGTTTCAATGACTAATTTCTCTTTTAGGTGCAGCTCCAGGCTCTGAAGATGGAAATGAGCCACTTGCAGTCTTCGCTAGAGTTTGAACAGAAAAATTCTTGCCAGCAGAAACAAACCCTGGAGTTGCAGCTGGAGGAAGCAAACAACAGGATGAAGGTAACCAGTGCACATGAAGCATTGCCAAAGATGGTTGCTATTAATTCTCTTTGATGACTTATTAATTAATATTATTAATTAAACTCAGCCTGAATTTGTCAGAAACACGTAAGCTTTGCAGAGATAGCAACCATTCAAGCGGGTGGGGCACTATAATTCAGCCTTAGCATCACATAATGGAAAGATCATCCTTGAATTCTTCCCTAAATTTCTGCTTTTAATCGTTGTCTGATAAAGCAGTGGCAACTCCACTCTTGTAAAGATTCAATATCTAGCTTTGCAATTTAGGACCAGGGGAATAGTAGCAACAATCAATACTCTTTATTAGGTCTCTGGCTGCTTAAGCCCTGTTTAGAATCCATCCTTAAACCATTTCCTCTCTCTTCCTCTCTTTACTCTGTAAAGAACTACAGTGCTTAAATATACTTGCTTACATACACTTACGGACATCTAGACCACTGCAACTCTTCACTGAATGAATTATTTTTCTAAAACTAAATCAGCTGGAAATCTGAAAACAAATATAAAATGCTGGGTGGGGACAAGATTCTGGAGAGTTGCCCAATGTGAATTCATCCAGGCAAATGGAGGGTATTCCATCATGCACTTGACTTGTGTAGTTGGTGGAAAAGCTTTGGGATGAGGTGCTTGTTGCAGGATACTCAGCCTCTGACCTGTTCTTGTATTTTATGTCTTGTCCTATTTGGCTTCTGATTAAGGGAGTCCGTGGATTGTTATTGTGGGCAACTCAGCCACGGTGACATGCTCGGATGCCAAGTACAGATGGTTAGATTCTTTGAATGTGGTCATTGCTTGTTACTTCTGTGATGCTCATTATTTGTCTCAAAATCATTTCAACTTTTTACTGTTTGATTGGTGCGGGTGTCAGGGGTTGTGGGGAGAAGGCAGGAGAATGGGGTTGAGAGGGAGAGATAGATCAGCCATGATTGAATGGCTGGGAGTAGACTTGATGGGTCTAATTCTGCTCCATTAACATGAACTTTTGCACATTTGGCTCCTTCTGTGTTTCCTTCACAATGAATTTCCAGCCTTACCAGAGCATTTAATCGACATTTAACTTCCATCCCGCCAATCGCTGTACTCTCCACCACTATATGTGCATCCACACCAGTGAACATCGGCATGAACACCAGTTCCCTGACGCACATATTATTTAGCTTGGGGACTTAAATACAGCGGGTTCACCAGAATTATTTGCTAGAATATGGTCTCCATTTATTGATTTTCTGAAAGGGTAACTTGGTCCAGCACGGAAGCCTGACTGAAACTTGAACCCAGGGTTAGATGAATAGTTACATTTTATAATCCACGGACCTATCTCAAACTGTATTATTGGTCATTTATCCTATTTTTTAATCTATTTTTCCTCGCTTTCTTTCTATCTATAAAAAAATAAACAAATAGAAGCTGTGTTAATATGTAATTAATATTTTGTTAGCGAGGATCCCAGCTAGTAACAATATGCAATTGTTAAACAAATTGTGTTTTGATTACGATATGTATGTGCTTCTAATAAAAATATTAAATAAATACAGCGGGTTCAGGTGGACATACGGATAGAAAATCTAAGTTCCTTTTTAAGAATGAGACATTTGTTTGTAAATGACAGTCGCAAGATGCCTTGCTGGCCCAACATGCTGAAGAGTCACGTCAACTGCGGCAGGACTTGCAGAGGGTGCATAATCTGTGCAGCACAGCTGAGAAGGAACTGAAATACAAGAGGGATCAACTCATGGAGCTGCAAAAGCAAAACTCTCTCCTTGATCAGGAAAATACCAGGGTGAGCACCACATTTAATAATGATCAGCGCTAAGCATCTACAATTTAAGGCCATTTAGATGTAACCAAGTAGAAGAGAAAATTGATTCATTGATTCCTTGTGAGGTTATAGATATTTAATCTCTGGCATGTATAAGTTTATTGACGTGGCTTTTTAGCACAGTGATTGTTCACACACAGGTGTGATCTGGAAACCGGTGTTGATGCAAGCAAACTGTCTTTAGACAAGAGATCTGATTGAAAGATCCCATACAAAAATGCTAATGGGAAAAATTAGAAATATCTTCATGGATAGCTTATTAAACAGATTGCCGCGTAGGTTTTAAAGTAGATTGAATTGTGACATTTGAAAGTTGAAGAAAAATATAATAAAGCAATAGCAAAAACAAGGAGATTTAGCAATGATGCATCACTTAATTATCTATCATTCTTTATTCATAGCTGAACATGGATGTTAAAGCCATACAGTGCAGGCTGTCAGAGATGGATAAACACATTTTAATGTTGAAATCAGAATGTGAAATTAAACAACAGAGACTAAAAGAACTGGAAATGGATTCTGGCAAGACTTTCCACCTCGCCAAACAGTTAAAGTGTATGCAAGATGAACTTGGAGCAGAAAAGAACAGAAACATGTGTGCAGAGAAAAAGGTGAGAGCTAATTCACAGTTTGATGTCGAGAGTTTGTTTTTGAAATTTTGCTTCTGAAATTTGATCTCCAAACATGAATTTTCCATAAGATTCCTTCTTTGTGCCTTATTATTACTGCTTTCAGTTCCATTAAAGATCATATCCTGTTAAAACTGAACCAGTAGTTTTGCACTTTTAATTGTGCTACAATATGAAGGGAAGATAGTGTGTTGCACTGAGCCAGAGTAAAGGTTAGGAGTAAAATCAAGGGAGGTAATTCAGAGTATCAATATGATTGTGACTGGACATTGATTCTGTGGTACAAGGTATTTGTTTGTGTGTGTTTGAGTGATATACAGATCAAATTAAACTTGACTCAGCTGTCCATAACCACATGTTGATCTAGGTAGAGTACAACAGGTAATATTCAACATTGAGAGCGAGATAGGTTGGATATTGGAGTGCATATAAGATTATTAAGGGTTTGGACACGCTAGAGGCAGGAAACATGTTCCCGATGTTGTGGGAGTCCAGAACCATGGGCCACAGTTTAAGAATAAGGAGTAAGCCATTTAGAACGGAGATGAGGAAACACTTTTCCACACAGAGAGTTGTGAGTCTGTGGAATTCTCTGCCTCAGAGGGAGATGGAGGCAGGTTCTCTGGATACTTTCAAGAAAGAGCTAGGGCCCTTAAAGATAGCACAGTCAGGGGATATGGGGAGAAGGCAGGAACGGGGTACTGACTGTGGATGATCAGCCATGATCACCTGCTGGCTCGAAGGGCTAAATGGCCTACTCCTGCACCTATTGTCTATTGATATTGTTTAGAATTGAAGGTAGCGGATGTATATTTATACAGCATGGGAACAGGCCCTTCAGCAGGTGGTTATCTGTCAGCATGGGATGGGGAAGGGAAGGGGGAAACTGTCCACAAGTTCAGGTGAACCGGACGATTCAATCTTCCACTGTTTTAGGTGGGTTAGAACGTGCCTCCTTTAAGAGGAGGCTTGTGCCATCAGTGAATAAAGATAACAAGGGGGAAGATCAATCAAGCAGAGTGAAGCTGATGGAGCAACAGGAAATGAAAAAACAGGAGACATAAATTGCACTGAAATCCATGTACATTACTCAACTGGAATCCTGTTTTGGGATTTTTATCGAAACGTGCATCGACCATGGGTGATGGGCAGAGCATTTATCACAGTCCATATGGAGATGAATCTTTTACAGCTTTTGGATAGTCACACATAATGCCAATTTAGTTGCAAATGCGCTTGGTTTTGTTATTCGATTCTGTATTATCCGGTCAGTTTAATCGATAAAACAGGATCAAATATGGAACTAATGTGGTGTAGCTCATCTGAGAGGGAATATATGTTTAAGAAGGAACTGCAGATGCTGGAAAATCGTTGGTAGACAAAAGTGCTGGAGAAACTCAGCGGGTGCAGCAGCATCTATGGAGCGAAGGAAATGGGCAATGTTGCCTATTTCCTTCGCTCCATGCAAAGAGTTGAACAATCTCCACTATAGGAAATAGGCAACGTTTCGGGCCGAAACCTTTTGGGTTTCGTCCTGAAACGTTGCCTATTTCCTTCGCTCCATAGATGCTGCTGCACCTGCTAAGTTTCTCCAGCACTTTTGTCTACCTTAGAAGGAATAAAAATTGAATGATGTTAAGTAATAACTGAATTCCTGTGCTGCACTGTGCATCTTTTGGCAATGTACATTGATTAGTAAATGAAATGGATTCACTTCTTTAAAGTCTATTTTGTCCAAGCTCCATTTGCAAATCTGTTTGCCTGGACTATTTGTTTAATGGCATGTGGTTCAACAGCATAGGGTTGGAGATATTTTGTTTTTGAATTCTTCACCAATGTTTCATTGTTCTCTTTGTGTCCTTCCATTCCTCCCACAAATAACCCGACCCCAATCCTCCGCCTGAAGGCTGCAGAGCTGCAGCAACAACTCAACTGCATTCAACACCAACTACGACTCTCGGAAGCTCGAAGCAAGGAGCGGGCAACGCTGGAAGCTGAACTGAAGGAAAGCAGGGAAGCCGCAGCCAAGCTCAAGAACCAGCTACAAGAGGAATGCATTCAGAGGTAAGGGCCGGTCCCACCAGCATGCGACTGCATGTGGCGAGCCCGACCAAACCAGAAGCGGGAGCCGCGCGGAGGTCGAGTGAGTGACGTGAAGTTCGAGCAAAGTCCGCGGGAAGTTCGCGCGTGACGTACGGCATCAAGACGCTGCGTATGCCCGTCGAGGCGATGCGTACGGTGTCGAGGCGGCTGCGGTCCGACAGGCCGTTGCAGCGCGGATTTTTTTAACACTGTCAGTTTTCCGGAGCCCCGCGCGATGTCGGGACCAGCTCCGCACAACTCCATACGGCTCCGGCGATCGAAGTGGGACCGGCCACGCGAGGCCGTACGGCTCAAGCGACCACGTTAGGTCGCGCTTGCCGCATGGAGTCGCATGCTGGTGGGACAGGCCCTGTAAACTCAGCCCAAACAACATCACCC